>NC_058132.1:124567373-124719816 GCF_016433145.1 Gracilinanus agilis | reverse complement strand
AAGGAAGGAAGGAAGGAAGGAAGGAAGGAAGGAAGGAAGAAAGGAAGGAAGGAAGGAAGGAAGGAAGGAAGGAAGAAAGAAAGAAAGAAAGAAAAGAAAATGAGTCATTGAGGGCATTTGGTGATATATTCTCTTAAAGGACAGGAATTATGAATCCAGTACTGATAAGATGCCTAACATCTGGTCAGCTTTTCCTCACCCCTTTATTGACTAGAAGAATACTACAATGATGAATAATCACTGTGGTACTTAAGAAACAGGTATTGACTTGATGAATAAGAATGGGTAGACAGGGACAGGAAGATCTAGCCAGGTGGTTAACTTGTCTAGCCAGAGAGAGGAGGGGAAAGAAGACTAGCTGGGGAGGACACAGGCATCCATAAGGACTGACATAGTTGGAAACAAAAGGATTCTGAAAGCTGAAAAGGAGAATTAAAACTTTATGAGATGGATTTTTTTTAAAACTTTAACCTTCTGTCCAGGCAAAATGGTGGGGCAAGTGTCTAAGAAGTGTCTGAGGCCAGATTTAAACCCAGGATCTCCTGCCTCTAGACCTGGCTCTCAATCCACTGAGCAACCTAGCTGCCCCGCTGGGAGATGGAATTATAATAACAACTCACATATATTGTGGGCTTTCCGGTCTACAAAGCATTTTATTTACTACTGCTGGGGTAAGGAAGTAGCACTATCATCCCCATTTTAAAGATGAGTCAACCAAGCCTCAGGAATCGAGATTTCCCCATGTCCACACATTTTGGCGACATGGTAGAGTGGGCAGCGTGCTGGACATGGAGTCCAGAAGACCAGAGTTCAAGTCCCACCTGGCATTAACTAGCTGTGGGACTAGGGTATCCGCAGGCAACTTTCTACGACTCTAAGATGCTTAGTTTTCTATAGGACTGTATCATAGGTCCCAGTGTCTAGCCCTATCCTACCTTATATCTACTTTATATAATATAGCAATATAAGCACATGTTGCCCTTCCCTCCTCCTTCCTCTCCTCCCCAAAGAGACCATAAGGTCCTCCAGGCAATGCCTGTTCAATTTTTATCTTTATATTCCCAGTGCTTTATTATTTATATATTTTTATTTTTATTATTTATATTAAGCACATAGTAGGTGCTTAATCAAACAACTACAATTGGTTTACAGATTAATTATAGCACCTACCTTTATGAGTATCAAAAGAAATAATATATTTAAATTACTGCATAAACCTCAGCTATTATTGGTAAAGGGCTGTCGGGAACCTAAGATTTCCCACTCCAAACCTAGGGCTCTTTCTAAAAAAAAAAAATAATAATAAACAGGCGCAACACAAGTCAACTAAAGCGAAGTCACTGAAAGGAGGGATCATTTAAGCTGCCCTGGGAGACAACCCACTGGAAGTGGAGAAAGGTGCGCAGTTAGAGAGCCTGACAGGTTGTAGCAGCCAGGTCAGAGCCGTTCAGGCATGAAGCATCCTGGTTTTGAAGGGGAGCGAAAGGAGGAACGGCGAGATATGCTGACAACCTGTATTTGGGAGAGAAACCCGTTCTAAAGTGCGGTCATTAACCTGCTTTCACTCACACACGTTTTGAAGAGGCTAAAGGAGCCCGCTAGCTCCGGCCCAGCTGCAGAGAGAAACAACAGTACAGATGCATTATCGACAGCCTGTGTGACAAACAGAGCATATGCCGGGTATTAAGGCTAATGAATAAACAATAGCCTGCTGCGGCGATCGCGTTTGTATTTATCAGCTCCTGGGCTCTCCGCATGGTTGCGCGCCAACGTGTGTGACAGAGATATACCGTCATGATGTAACCCAAAGTGATTCCTGTTTTCATAGAGCTCATTAGAGGACAGTAACAAAAGAGGAGTCTGGCAGGGAGGTGGGAGAGGGAGGCGGAGAAGGCTCGTCGGGTCTATCCGTGGCCAAAGCCTGGTGTTCCACACCGCGGATGGATGAATTGTTGCTGAAGGACGTTGCCATTTTAGAACATCCTGTTCTTGACTGTTCTGAAGAAGAAGGTATTAGCAGGCTGGTGAGGTGGCTTCGTTTAACCTTTCCATGCCCAGAAGTGAATGGGACTCTTTCCAATTCTATTATAGCATACACAGATAGGATGCAGCACAGAGAACAGGTGGTATCTGATGCCAAAAAGGCAAGCGCTGATCAGAACTGGGGGCTCTTTCTGATTCTATATAGCTACACAGATAGGACACAGAACCGGTGGTGTCTGATGCCAAAAAGGCAAGCGCTGATCACAAGGGAAGCAAGGGCGGCTTAAAATCTAGCCCTGCTGCAACCAGTCATTAATGCGACTTCTTAGAATGGACCAGCCACCAAATGAGTGGCCAAACTCTTCTGAGGGGATGCTATCATGCTCTCATAGATATGAAACTGGAAGGGATGTTAGAGGTCATCTTGTCCCACCTCCTCATTTGGTAGATGAGGAAACAAAGGTCTATAGATGCTGATGGATTTGCCCAACATCACATAGGGAGCCAGAGGAAGAGGAAACATTTGAATTTGGATCCTCTGACTTAGAATCTATAGGTCTACGTTGTACCATTCTCCTTCCCTTCTGTAGTGAATTCTGGACCCAAGAGCTTTCTGATGAAGCCAGTTTAAGGGCAATAATACACATATAGGTATAGTGCTCTATATGATAGTCAACCTCATTAGTAATAATACAGTTTGTCTCAAATTTCTTTATTGTTTTATTTTCATGTGAATGTACATGTGAGAAAGGTTGTCTTTAAAAAGTCAATGCAAAAAAAATTGCTTTAAAAAAAAAAGTCAGGCACTTGGACTAGTGTGAGACATTTGAAATGCTTGTCTATCTTTTAAATTTCTTGTCTCCTAACCATGCTAGATTCTAGACAACCTAAGAATTAGAAATCGAAGGAAAAAAGGAAATAAATGGAGAGGGGGAAATGTGTCTGCAATGTGAAAATAAGGTAGGTGGGGAGTTGATGAAGTGGAGGGAGAGACACAGGAAGCTTGTACCAGATGGCAGGAGGTGAGGAGGGGAAGGCCTTTGACCTGAGTGTGGCCAAACTGGCTGAAAGGACAAAGGAGGCCACTGTCAATGAAGCAGAGGAAGGGGACCAGTGGGGGGGAGGGTAAGAGGGAGAAAAGATTCAGAGGTAGGTCTGAAGCTAGTCAGACTAGGGCTTAGAAAACAAAGGAGCAATTTTGAAATGGGCTATTAATGGGGAACCACTGGGGTTGGTAGTGACTTGGGGGGAGGGCAGGAGGAGTGGTTGTATTTTTTTGTATGTGGGATGAGTGGGTGGTTGTCCTGAAAACTTCCACATTTCTGCCAGGAATAGACAAAGACAGGAGGTCATGAGTTGCTTGGATACATATGCTTAAATTGGAGTAGACTACAATCATCTCAGAATCTTATCAAATCTAAATTTTCCTATGTCAGTCCTTATGGATGCCTGTGTCCTCCCCAGCTAGTCTTCTTTCCTATGTCTTCTTCAATCCTCTGGCTTGCCCTTCTCTTCCCAAACCCATCCTTTCTAGAATTCAGCAGGTTTTGTTTACAAAAACATGTATAGCATCAGAGGAGAAAAACTAGAGAAGAACATCTACTTAATGTTTAAGGATTGGAAATGGAAAATATTGTGCAGAAGCTTGGAAAGGGAAAGGAATGGAATTGTGGGCAGGGGGATAATGGCATGAGATTTAGAAACAACGGACCCCTGGTCTCCCAGAAGAGGATCAGACAGAGAGATGGATACAGAAATAAAATTGTTGAAATGGAGAGTTGAAACTAAGAGCAGACTGCTTAGGAGAAAAATAACCATTACAAACCTGCTGTGACTTAGGGAGAGAGATGATTTATCTGGCAGAGTGCTCTTATTGTCAGACTTTTTTTTTCCTTCCAAAGTCTGATTTGATCTTCTAGCAAAGAGAACTTTGGGGAAATAAAGGGGTTGAAAAGAACAAAGAGGGACAAGGTTACAAATATGGTTTGGAGCTACTTTGTCCTAGAGAAGCCTCCGTCTAGGTTTCCAGAGGAGATAGACAGAGCAAAAGACTTTTTGTTTTATGATCCAATGTGACAATAGTCATTCCCTATTGTTACCCATACTCTTCCTTCCAAGGTAATTGCATTCCACATCCTAACCCAGCTAAATGACTTTTGTTTTGTGAAAGTCCCTCCCCACCGGTTGGTTACCTTGGTCCAGGCTCTGCATGCCTAGGAGCAGCCTGGAAGTCTTTTGGAAGTACTAGACTCCTGTGGTGCTTTTGTAATGAAGCCTACCAGCTTTTCTTTGCTGGGAGCAGCATTTCCAGCCATTCTGGAGCTTTTGAGGAGTGAATGAGGAGGTAACTGCAGTAATTGCTGATTCTCTTCTAAGCCTTATAGTCTATAGAAGGATTTTCTCTAAGCAAAAGCTTTATGACTGTTAAAGAAATACAAATATTATTGACATAGCTGCCAGGATTTCTAGCACCGTGACAAGGAATTGGGGCTTGAAAGACTACAAGTAGAAGTTTTCCTCATGAGTAATGACTGTCCATTTTTCACTGCAGTTTTCCAGCTGTCCTGGAACCACTTCAATGGTTCAATTACCTTGTCTAACCACTGAAGGACCAGGGGACTGGGGCACTGTGACCCACTCCCTCCTCCAAAGGGCCCTCTGCTCTGGACCCAAGGATGCTTTCCAACTAGGCTCAGACTCAGGAAAGCTTCTAAAGAAATGGAGAGTGGCTAAGTTCCTTTTCTCAGACTCTTCAACTCATTTTTTAAAATAAAACTCTTGTCTTCTGTCTTAAGAGTCAATTCTGTGTATTGATTCCAAGGCAAAAGAGCAGTAAGGGCTAGGCAATGAGAGTTAAGTGACTTACCCAGGATCACATAGCTAGGAAATGTCGAAATCAAATTTGAATCCAAGACCTCCTTTCTCTAGACCTTGCTCTCAATCGACTGAGCTACCATGACTCAACAGGACCTTTATACTTTAAATAAGTTATTTATTTAAAATAGTAATCTCCAGACAAAGTTGGAATAAAAAAAAGTACACAGCGTACAGTGTTAATCAGATTACAGATGGGCATTAGTTCCTTTTCATAAAAGAAATGCTAAGGGACAAAGAAAATTTGCCATGCTTGTTAACAGGATGGTTTAAAATGGGCTCCAGGAACTTAATTTGCAACAACTATTATAAAATGTCAAGAAAGACTGATACTTAAATCTGATCATCAGAACATAAAGTAGTATGTGGGTCTACTGATTAGGCATTCCACAATTCACCTTGGTTCTGCACTGTCCAAACAGCTCCTAATCCAATCTTCTGCCAGTGGCCATTTTTTCCAATAATTTTTGGTCACTCACCTCTACTGGGCTGACCTGATGGATGTCTAGACCTCTTAAATTCCCATAGTCATCTCCAAATAAGGGTGTGTTTACCTGAAAAATAGAAATTCAGTCACTTGAGGCACAAGGTGGCACAGCGTAAGTAGTAAATGTTGAATAAATACTTGTTGGCTGACACCCCTCAAAAGCAGAAGAGGTAGGGGGCAGTTATAGGGATCAGTGGAGTGAGAGCCAGGCCTAGAGATGAGAAGTACTGAGTTCAAATCTGGCCTCAGACACTTCCTAGCTGTGTGACCCTCAGCAGTTCACTTAACCCCCATTGCCTAGCCCTTACCACTCTTCTGCCCTGGAACCAATACATAGTATTATTGTTGTTTTTTTAAAGGCAATAGGAGAGCTAGCTGGGGACCCCAGGTACAAATTCACATGGTTGAGTATGTTATACACATTGGAGTAGTTGACATATTGCCAGGGCACTCAAACCCTTACCCACTCATTGGAAATTTCAGAGTTAAATGATGCCACCTGGAAAATCAAAGAATGAGATTGAGTCAGAAACTCTCTTCTTTTAACTGATATAATCCCTACTCCCCTTCTATAGTCACAGGGCAGGAGAAGTACCAAAGGAGCCATGCCATATGAAAATACCAAGTCTGGTCATTGCTAGGTCACCACAAATCTAAGAAGCACACAAGGGACTTCATCATCTCTGAAGGATCCAAATGCTAGGTCACTTGTAAAATCAGTTGGAAAGAGACAGGAGACATCCCTGGGTGCCCTATCTAACCCCTATTACACTTGTATTTACTTTGCATATTTGTATATTTTTACTGGGTATATACTGTTTGTTTTCCAAAAGTACATAGGCTCCTTAAGAACAAAGGACTATTTCATTTTTCTCTTTTTATCTCTAAACATCAAGTACAAAAAATATTCATAGCCTCGCTATTTGTGGTGGCAAAAATTTGGAAAACGAGGGTATACCCTTCAAATAGGGAATGGCTGAACAAATTGTGGTATATATTGGTGATGGAATACTATTGTGCTGAAAGGAATGATGAACTGGAGGAATTCCATGTGAACTGGAACCACCTCCAGGAATTGATGCAGAGTGAAAGGAGCAGAACCAGGAGAACATTGCACACAGAGACTGATACACTGTGTCACAATTGAATATAATAGACTTCTCTACTAGCAGCAATGCAATGATCCAGGATAATTCTGAGGGACTTATGAGAAAAAACGCTATTCACCTCCAGAGAAAGAACTTTGGAAATGGAAAGGCATTAGAAAAATATGTGATTGATCACATAAAGTGATAGGGATATGATTGGGGATGTAGACTCGGGTCTTGGTCAATGACACATGTAAAACCCAGTGGAATTGCTCATTGGCTGTGGGAGGGGGGGTGGGAGGAAGGGAGGGAAAGAACATAATCATTTAACCATGGAAAAATATTCATAATTAATTAAACGAATTCAAAACATCAAGTACAGTTCCTAGAACATAGTACATGATTCATCAATGCATGCTAATTGTTATTATCTCCCCTATTTGACTGTAAGCTCCATGTGCTAGAATCTTAATGTGTTCCATAGCACTTAGCCCTTATATCCTTTAATCCTTACAATAACACTATGAAAGTGAATATTACAGGTATTGTTAGCTCCATTTTACACATGAGAGAACTAAGGCTGACAAGTTAAGTGACTTGCCCATAGTTACACAGCTTAATATGTGTCAGAGTTGAGATTTGAACTCCTGACTGTATGCTGATTCGTTTTTCCCTATTACATTGCACTACCACCTCCCAAAGGATGTGCTATTCTTCAGAAGTCAGTTTCCTAACTTGGGTTCCAGTACATCAAGCTTGCTTGAGACCTGTCACCATTAAGCAGCCATTCATATTCATTCATTTGACAGATATACAGGAAGTATTTCCCACATACAAAACATCAGAGGATATACAGATCAAACAAGACATTGTTCCTGTCCTCATGGAGATTAGAATCTAGTGAGGGAAAATGAGATCAATAACAACTAAAACAGAGAGTAATTCATGACAAGTGCATCAGAGAATTGAGAGGCACTGGGTAAACAAATAGCATGAGTCAAGTGGGTGGGGGAATATCATTACTGACTTGGGGAATTAGGGAACACTTCATGAAGGAGGGGGCCTTTGATCTAGGTTTTTAAAAATGAGCAGGATTTTAGTAGCCACAGGACAGGGTGAAAGACAAATAGGTGAAGCTATTTCAAGCACAGGGAACCACACGGACAAAGGCAGAGAAGTAGGAAAATGCAGAACATCTATGGCAAATGGCAAATAGCACAATCTGGCTGGTGTTCAAAAAACAAGAACACCATCAATGGGATAAGACAGTTCTGGAATGATAGGGTGGCGATAGGCTGTGGAGGCCCTGAATGCCAGGGAAAGGACTTTGAGATTTAGGCACTAGGGAGCCACTGACATTTTTTGAACAGAGGAATAATGTGTCCAGGAGATATACTACTATAAGGTATTAACTGCTTCTCTTTTTTGTTTTGTTTTGTTTTGTTTTTTCTTTTTAAACCCTTGTACTTCGGTGTATTGTCTCATAGGTGGAAGATTGGTAAGGGTGGGCAATGGGGGTCAAGTGACTTGCCCAGGGTCACACAGCTGGGAAGTGGCTGAGGCCGGGTTTGAACCTAGGACCTCCTGTCTCTAGGCCTGACTCTCACTCCACTGAGCTACCCAGCTGCCCCCTAACTGCTTCTCTTTTTCAAATATTTTTCTTCACCAGTGATTTCTACATTGGACAAGTATTGATACAAACTCTAAGGAACTCTAAACACAACCCCACATTAGCAAATGACCCTATTTTTAAAAAGGTGATTCAATAGCCTAGGACCACTCCTTCTTAAAAAGTTTGGGGCCTCCTGTTTCACCACCACTATTTTGCATCTGTCTTTTTCAACATTAAATGTATCTAAATTAATTCACTTTTCTATGTGAGAATCATAGAATCACACAGCATAGAACTCTGGGACATTAGTGATGACCCAATCCAGCTTCCTCATTGTACAAATGAGAAAATGTAGGTCCAGAGGAATGAAATAACTCATAGAGTTAATAAGTTACAAAGTCAGGGCTAGAACTCAGACCTCTTGAACTCTTAGCTTGTTTCTTCTCCTTACTTCCCACCATGCCTGGCTTCTTGACATCATTTGAAGAGTTTCCAGTTTTGCCTCTGTTGATACTTTCCTTTTTGCTAAGCTCTTGATGGAGAGGGACCTGCATGTTAATCCCTCTCTGTTAGTCTCCGTGGCTTTTTCCCCATTTCCTCCTCAGGCCTCCTCCCTTTGGCAACCAGCATCAGCTGTGGCATTTTCACCCACAACCACTATCGTCATTAATGTTCCTTTTAAGGCAGAGAGGCCTGTTAATGATTTTATTCATCCTTGTTCTCCCTCCCTCTTTTTCTGTTCCTTCTTTCTCCAATTTAAAAAAAAATTGCCTTTTATTTGTTTTTATTAGTTTTTACCTCCTGCAATTAGTGTAAGTCCTCCTCTCTATCCTTTACCAATTCAACAGCCACCAGGTCATAAAAGTTTTTGGCCACAGAAACTCATTAAATGTCTGCTGAGATTTGTGTGGGGTTTTGATCCATATTTGTAGAGACAGGACCCACAATGATGAGATTATGAATCTTCTGCAGGGGTTCCTAACCTATGATTCAACGTGAACTTAAAAAAATATTTTGCTACTAGACTTGAGTGTAATCACTTTCCATTGTGATGTTATATGTTTTATTTCATTTAAAAATATTATTCTAAAAAGGGTTAAAAGTCTTCATCTTATTGCAAAAGGGTCCATTACACACACAAACACACACATGCATGCACACCCCAATTGAATATAATGAAAAATGCTCAGTTGAAAAACAGCAGAACCTAAAATATATCGGACTACATTCAAGAATCTAGCTAAGAAGCATAAAGTAGCAGCAACGTGGCATTGAGCTATTGACCAAACTGCCTTTTGAGTAATTCACTTGACCAGCCTTCAATATAGCAGCTGGATAAGGATCTGCCTAACCCCAGCTTTGAAATACGTTTTAAGTCAGCATCAACTCAAAGCTCTATCAAGAGACCCCCCCACTGATATGTTCTCTTTGACTAAGCTAACCAAAGGATACATCAGGTTAAAGCAAATTATATTACAACCTTATAACTAAAGCCCAGTGACTCCCATCTAATGAAAAGTCCCCTGAAACCCAAGAGAGACCAGAATTAGGGAAGCCCTTCTTAAGCATGAATCAAAGCCCCATCAAGGAGTTAAGAGTTGAAGTAAAGTAAATTTATTGTTTCTAAGTAAACCAAAAGCTCAGTGGCACTCAAGAATTCCCATTAAGGTTCTTATATTCCTATGGCTAAGTCAGTCAACAAGCACTTATGTACTTAACTATGTGCCTGGCACTATGCTAAGTTCCAGAGATACACAGAAAGATAAATCCCTATCAACCAGGAATTTACATCCAAGTGGAGAAGACAATGTGTAAAGAAATGGGAATATACAAGATCCATACAGAATATGTAGAAGGCAATATTAGAAGAGTAAACTCTAGAAGCTGGGGAGGCCAGAAAAGGGATCCTATAGAAAGTGAGACCTCCACTGAATCTTAAAGAAGGTAGAGGTTCTAAAGAAGGAGGCAAAGAGGAAGAACAGGTCTGAGCACAGCCAGTTTGAAGGCACAAAGAGAAGAGATGAAGAGTGTTATGGATGAGAAACAGTAAGTAGACAAGCACTTAGAATGTGTGTAAAGTTTAAAAGGATTGGGAAAGGGCCAGGTAAAGAAGATCTTTTTATTTTTATTATTATTTTTGAACCCTTACCTTTTCTCTTAGAATCAATACTAGGTATCGGTTCCAAGGCAAAAGAGCAGTAAGGTCTGGGCAACTGAGGTTAAGTAACTTGCCCAGAGACACATAACTAGGAAGTGTCTGCGGTCAAATTTGAATTCAAGACCTCCTGTATCCAGACCTGACTCTATTCACTGAACCATCTCACTGCCCCATGAAGATCTTTAAATGTCAATAGATTCTAAAGATATTTGATCCCAGAGGTAATTGGAAGCCCTTGGAACTCCTTGCAAAGGGGAGTAAAATGGTCTGTTGTTTTTAAACTTTAGAAAAATCACCATGGCAGATAAATGAAGACTGGATTGCTGTGGGAAAAAAATTTAAGGCAGAAGGCTTTTGTAATAGCTCAGGTGGCAGCTAATGATAGTTTGACTAAGTTTGTACCTATGTGGATTGAGAGGACATACAAGAGATATTACAAAGGTAAAAATTATAAGCCAGCATTGGTAAACCTTTTAGAGGTTACGTGCCCAAATTGCACCTTCGAGCTGCCTGTGAGACCCCTACATTACCCCAGACAGGGGAGGGAGGAGGGAGTGCTCCCACTGGGCTGCTGGACATGGAAGAAATGTCCTCAGGCGCTGTGAAGAAGGGGAATGGAGCTGGAGAATGTGGCATGCTTTGAACTACGCTCTGACTCCAGCAGTTACTTCTTTGACTATGCATTGCATTTTCATCCTGAGTTCCTTAGGGTTATCTTGGAGATCTGCTTTGCTGATAATGATTTAGTCCTTTATAGTTGATCATCATATAATAATAATAATAATAACAATAATAATAATAATACTGTATATACTATTCTTCAAGGAGTGCTCACTTCACTCCAAATCATTTCATATAAGTCTTTCCAGGTTTTTCTGAACACATCCTATTTATTATTCCTTCCTTCCTTCCTTATGGCACAATAGTATTCCATTACAACCATATACTACAATTTGTTCCTCCATTCCCTGAGTGATAGACAACCAGTCAATTTCCGATTCTTTGCTACTACAAAAAGAGCCGCTAAAAATATTTCATTATAGGTAGGTCTTTTTCCCTTATCTGTGGCTTCTTTGGGCTTCAGATCCCAGGAGTAATATTGCTGGGTCAAAGGGTATGCATTGTTTTATGGCTCTTTGAGTCTGGCTCCATATTGCTCTCCAGAATAGTTATGTCAGTTTGCAGTTCCACCAACAGTGTATGAGTGTCCCACTTTTCCCACATCCCCTCCAACATTTATTATCTTCCTTTTTGGCCATGTTACATCAGTCTGATAGATGACATAATATTGGTAAAGCATTTAGTACAGCCCCTAGTATACAGTGGGTGCAATATAAATGCTAGCTGCTGCTCCTGCTATGATGACTGGGTCACTGCCTCCATTCCCTCTTTAGGTTCAATTCTAACCCTTCTCACTTTTAGATATAATCTGATTTCCCTTCAAGATCACTCAGGACCCTTCATTCTCTTAAAACAGGTTATAGAGCTAGGAAGGCACATTGGAGCTAAGTTGGAAGGAAGGTTGTTGCATGAGAGGCCGGAGGGTTTGGATTTTATTGGAAGCGGGGAATATCAAGGGAAGCAGCCAAATGCATGATGGCCTTGCAGGGACGGAGGAGATTGAAAACACAGAAACAAAATCAGGAGGAGGCTATCAAGAAGTGAGCTCGCTAGTGAAGGCCTGAACTAAGGAGGCGCTAGTAGAAAAGAAGGATGTGAAATTTTTGCAAGAGATTTTTTTGTTGTTGTTATTAAATAGCCTTGAGTCCCTGAAGCATTCCGAATCCAAGGACTTATAACAAAGACTCAGGAATAGAAAACAACCGACTAACAAGCTTAAGTGGATGCAGCATGGCAATGCTGTGCCCAGTCTTTTACTTGGTTAAGTGAAAACACTGCAGTGTATTTTTGGCCCCGAAATGATGCCACCCTTCCACTGCCAAGTTAGCTGTACGTAGCCCTCATCCGTGGTCTCTGGGATGGCATTATGACTCCACAGCTGGTAGCTATCATTTCTTCCTCTCCAGATCTGACTTCCAAAATAAATCATAAATTTGCCTCTTCTGAAGCTTGTGTCATACTCTTTGATCCCTCACATCTGAAACCCTATTAAAATGTCTCGTCGGAGTCGTCTCTAGTGACATTACAGTGAGGGTTCCCACAGAATAAGCCCACTTGATCGGATGATCTTGCCTTTGAATTTTATTTGGATGATGAATTGTCCTTTAGATGTCTCTGGGATCCTTCATCCGGCCCCTTAGAGCCTTGGAGTGGGTCTTCCTCCGCTTCCCTGGCGGGCCTCCTACTTTCTTTTGGGAATGGGGGGGGGAAGCAGAGCGACCCCCCTACAAGGAAGACCGCCAGCTCCCTTCCTCGTTTCCCTTTTGCCTTGTACTTCTTGTCCTATATTTCCTTGCGCCATTTCCTTTGCTATTTGGGCCTTTTACAAGTTTTTACTCCAATAATTGCTCCCATTTACAGCTTCCAAGATGCTTCCCTCATAGCTGTCCAAGCCTGTAGCTGAATGAAGAAGGGATGTGACTATCCTCTACCCACCTCCACCATGGAAGGTAGATGCTCCAGAATGGCCCTCTGCTTTAGAGCAGGGGTTTTACACACACACACACACACACACACACACACACACACACACACTCACTCACTCACTCACTCACTCACTTTTTTTTTAAATCCTTACCTTCTATTTTAGAACCAATACTATGGTTCTCAATCCACTGAGCCCCCCCGGCTGCCCTCTCCTCCCTTTTTAAAAAAATGTCATGGACAGGAACAGCTGGGTGGCTCAGTGGATGGAGAGTCAGGCCCAAGAGATGGGAGGTCCTGGGTTCAAATCTGGCCTCGGAGACTTCCCAGTGACCCTGGGCAAGTCACTAAACCCCCATTGCCTAGCCCTTACCACTCTTCTTCCTTAGCACCAATACCCAGTATTGGTCAGGGGTTAAATTTTAAAAATGTCATGCACCTGAAATCTACAAAGTTTTCTCAAAATAATTTTTTCCCCTTAAACTTTTACATTCTATCTTAGAATCAATACACTGTGTATTGGTTCCAAGGCAGAAGAGCGGTAAGAGGCAATGGGGGTTAAGTGACTTGCCCAGGGTCACCCAGCTAGGAAGTGTCCGAGGCCAGATCTGAAGTCAGGATTTCCCATCTCTAGGCCTGGCTCTCACTCTCAATCCACTGAGCCATGTAACTGCCCCCAGAATGATGTTTTAAAATGCATACCATGACATACATAGGATTGCAAATGAAACCAATTTTAAGAAAATAGTTATTAAAATGTCCATTTTAAAAGTTCAAAGCTTCTGTCCACTCCTCTCCTGGGTTAAAAAAAACTCTTTCTTTAGACAAACCGTCCCTCTCTGAGGCTACCTGCTTCTTCCAACCTCTGCCCTACACCTTGTTTTTCTGACCTTCCTCCGGCGTCTGCCCCTGGTTTCATGCCTTTTTTTCCTTGGACTATCGACTCTTTTCAGGTCAACCTTTCGGGTGTGGGCCTCTGTGAACTCCTGACTGTGACCTAATCCCAGCTTTCAATTTTCCTGCTTGGATATTTGTAGAGACCCTCTCACACACCCCCACACACACACACTTCCCTGTTTCCTGGCCTGTTAGATGCTCCTAATCGATGACAGGCATTGCCCCATCCTCACCCCCCCCCCCAAAATAAAATAAATAAAAATCTGCTCTTTCCTCCCCCTCCTCCCAAATTGGGGACCAGAATCTGATCTCCTGTTATAGATAATGCCAATGATCTCGAGCCCATTTTACAGATGAAGAAGATCCCAGTCCAGAGATGGTCAACGACCAGGCCAGCATTCAGCCTGTCCCACCTCTGCTGCTCTTCTTCTCCTCTGAAAGGCCAACCGACATTCAGTAAACTTCTACTGATCTTCAGAAGAAAACAGTCCAGGCACTGCACCAACTGGGCCCCCTGGCCAGCATCCCCAGCTAGGCTTAGCTCCTCCCCCTCCAGGCTGCCCTCCAACCCTTCTCTGACTTAACTCCTTTCCCTGTTCTCCCTCCAGGCATGTCCTGCAGGGATGAGGGCTTTATTACTCTTCTCATGGTTGTGAAGCTGGCCCTGCTCCACAAAGGCTCACAAGCCAGCCAAAATAAAGGGCCTTCTATTTGCATAGCAGGGGACAGTGGCTGATGAAGTCAGAGGATCTGGGTTCAAATCCTACCTCTAAAGCTTTATTACATGTGTCAACTTAGGCAAGTCCCTGAAATGACAGGGGCTCACTTTTCCTCATGTGTAAGATAAGGGACTGGGACTAGATGGCTTCGGAGGTCTGCCACAGCTCTAGATTGAGTAAAATATGACACGGAGTAGGGAGGGCCATTCATTTTTATAGGCATTTTACCGATGGAAGTCATGGAAGAACAATGTGGAAAAACAGGAAGACTTCTGAACCCGGGTGCCACAGGGCTTTGAGTTGGCCGTTTACCATCTTTCTGAGCTTAGGAAAAGAATTTCACCTCCCTGGGGCTCAGTTTCTTCATCGGCAAAATGAAGAGATTGGACTAGTTGGCCTTCCAGGCCCTTCTATTTCTGGATCTCTGATACTTTGAAGAAAGAATGAGACCCAGCTGTGTGACCCTGGGCAAGTCACTTGACCCCCATTGCCTACCCTTACCACTCTTCCACCTAGAAGCCAATACACAGAAGTTAAGGGTTTAAAAAAAGAGAGAGAGAGAGAATGAGACTAGAACAAGGCAGGGGTATGCTCGAGTCCAGACCAGGAATCTGATGGTTAAATATCTACACCTTAGAAATTGGCAAATGTTACACATTTGCCTTGATTTATGATGTTGTTGGTTGTCTAAAGAAAATGTGAATGATGCAGATGAAACTTAAAAGTGAAGCATACATTTTTTTGGGAGGAGAGGAAGGGGAAGAAATCAAGTTGTTGCACATTTACCCACACACCCCTCGAGCTAGGCTCAATTCCAGCCAAGGCTCTGTCTCTATATACAAAATCAAGTTTCCCTTGTACAAAAATACTAAAGTTAAAGCCTGGGTTTCGGTCGCTTGCCTGCTGCCACGCCACAGTTTTGTGGTGCCCTTGACAACTCTGAATCCCCATCTTCCAGGACCAGAACGCTCTCGTTTCATAAATAACTCATCGTTGCCCCTGTCTGCACTCTTCCCTTGCCTCCTCCCCACTGTCCCCTTAAATCACGGATTATAAATGTGAAAGCTTCCAGGAGTGGGAAAGGATCAGGTGTGGATCAGAGAGGCTGCTGACCCTGGCTAATTGAGCTTGTGTTCCCTGCCAGCCAGGAAAATCTCAACTATGCCTCTTGGAGGAAGCTGGTGGGGTTTTTTGCAGCGAGGTTCCTGGCAGAGAATCTAATCTCCCTGGGCTCCCCATTATTTGGGGGGTGGGATTCAGATGAGCTTTTCCCCTCTGTGGCCTTTGATAATGACTATATTTCCTTGTCCCATCCTTGTCACAGAGGGCCACAAATCATCTCATCTCCCCTGGCTGGAAGGCGATGCCAGCTTATTCTGAGTTACAGATGAATTTCATTGACCTGCTCTAAGGTTTACCAAGTGTTCAGGCTTCTGAAGACACTCATCTGACATGAGGTCATGTGCCCCAGGTCAGCCAGCAAGCTGGCAATAAATCTGGGCTCAGAGCTCCCTGCCCTGCCTTGTTTCCAGCCTATGGCTGAGTGCCCTGAGCCGGGCTGCCCCTCCCCATGTTTAAATATAAGGTCACTGACTTCGTGAACACACATGACAGCTATTTTTTAGTTTCTCTTGGCAGTCCCCTCTAGTAAGCTTTAGGGACAAATCTGGAATTTTTGCCAGGTTCTCCCCACCCCACCCCTTCCGGGGCTATTTGGGACAAGAAGTGTTTAGTAAATCCCCAAAGAGTCAAAAAACTATCACCTTTGGTTTTCCAAAAATAATCAGAAAATCACAAGATTTTTAAGAAGAGACTTTAAGTTTTCTTCTAATAATAGCTAGCATTCATAGAGTATTTTAAAGTTTGCAAAGTATAGCTGTTATTTCATTTGAACCTCACAGCAACCCTGTGAGATAAGGATTATTATCTCCATTTTGCAGATGAGAAAATAGGCAAAGAAAGATTAAGTGACTTGTTCAAGTTCCGTGTATAATGGTAGGATTTGAACTCAGCTTTTCCTGACTCCAAGTCATGTGCTCTGCCCAATGCACTAGCTTCTCCCTTGTCTAGAAAAGCTTCTGTGGTAGACAGACTCTGGTAGATGCAGTTGGAATGGCAAGCTTTAGAACCAGCATGTTTACTTGTAGCTTTGCAGGTGAGAAATCTGTTTTCCCACAGACAACTGTAACAGCAATTGGTTATACAATGGAGCGCCCCGGCTAGCTCAGAAGTTCTTGTTTGCAAGGCTTTCACATCTTTATCTGGGGTTGAGGGAAGGGAGTGAGAGTCAAGGAGGAAAGGCTGTAGTCACTGTACACATTTAAGTTACTTGGAATTAATACCCAGTCCCTGACCAAAAGGCCAGTAAGCAGGACAGCTGCAACACTGAGATCAAGGTGGCTTTGGGATCTATTGCTAACAACAGAACAGACTGTGGCTATAGTACTGTTGGAAAACTGGGGTTCAAGCTATAGGTCTAGTAGGCTCCCCATGGTATGGGTTGGTTGGAATTTTTCTGCTTAAAAAGTAAAGTTTTAAACTATGCTTGTAGAGTACCACATAGTTACATTCAGGTTCCTGGAATCTGTTTGGGTCCATCAGCTACTGAAATTCTTAGCTCTGAGCCCCCATTTCTATTGTACCTCTTCCTGCCCAAGACCAGTTCAATACATGACATCATCAGAAATTTTCTCATCATTTTCCTGTTGTCTCTTCTGCCTTAAATCTTCTCAAGAATCTTTACTAAATTAAAAAAAGAAAAAAAACTGGAGTTGAACTGTCTGACTGGCTAAATCCCTGCATCCCAGCACTTTTGTATTATCACATCCAAGATTTCTAAGCAACCTGAAGTTGCCGGTTCTCCATTCTACCGTTAATGCTTCTACCATTCCCTCTTACATTTGCCTTTAAATTGGTGATCCTGCTTTTTTAACTGCATGTCAGGACACGTTGTCTGACAAAGGATATTACTTTTTGCTAAAGCTTTTTCAAAGTGCACTTTCTATTTTTTTAGACTGCTCTAGAAAATTATATGTAGATACTAAGCTAAAAGTAATTTGTCCTTCTATTTATTTATTATAGCACTTTGTATAAGACTCTTTTATCCTTAACAAATTCTATCAAATTTGTGTTTTACTTGTGGGTATGACAGCAGGAACTATATAATTTTTCATATTTGTTTTATAGATATCTATCATATGTAGTAGATACTTAATAAATGTTTCTTGAATTTAATTTGAGGTGATTTCAGGGAAGAGGTTATCAGTAATGACTATGAAATCTATTTTTCTTCTGAGTTTTTCAAGAATATCCCTTTGACATTCATGTGTGTGAGATAATTTAGGTGGGGCTCTCTTTCAATGTCTGAGGAAGAATGAGATGGCCAAGTTGTACACAGGTGATAGTAGGGTGAGGGTAATTCTAATTTCTTGAACATTGGAAGGCTTCTATGTTTTCTATCTTTAAAGTGATAAGAAATACCAAAGGATAAAATAGCACATAAAAGTGATTATAAAACATAATATTTTAGTCATATGATGACTTTGACCAAGGATCGCTAGGCGGCACAGTAGACAGACTACAAGGTCTGGAATCAGGACAACTGATCTTCCTGAGTTCAAATGTCACCTCAGATATTTATTAGCTGTGTGATTGTGGGCAAGTCACTTATCCCTGTTTGCCTCAGTTTCCTCATCTGTAAAATGAACTGGACTAGGAAATGGCAAAGCACTCCAGCATTTCTGCCAAGAAAACCCCAAACAGGACCATGAAGAATCAGACATAACTGAAAATGACTGAACAATCACAATCACATAGACCAAGATGACACATAACCCAATGAAATATTATAAACCATTGATAAAGATCCATTTCATTAAATATCTACCACACTATATTTTGTATACAATACACCCATGTATAGCCAGTTATTTGATTCAATTTAGGAAGTACCTATTAAGTATCTACCAGGGACTCAGATAGCAAGGATAGTTGGAGAATTCGGGACTTAGGAAAAGGAATAAATTAAATATACCCAGAGAAGGCAGAGATCTATCAGGGAACAAGAATTTGAAAGCTGTAGCTGCACATCCACTTAACCATCCAAAACCATTTTGTGTAATTAAGGCCCAGGTTACAGTAAGACAATTGACTGAAAGCCACCAACGAATCTCACCTTAATAGATGGCAACTGTGCTAATCAGCCCTTTGGATGGCAAATATTGCTAGGTGATAAAAGCGCTAATGGACTAGTGGCTAATTTGGTGCTAAAATGCTGCTTCAGGAAAAATGAATTCCCAGAAGGGAAGGGCTGGTGATGTGAATGACAGGAACAGCTGGAGCCACCTGAGGTTTCAATGATAGGAAACAAGCTATTGAGGTGCAGAAAAATGAAGCCTGATGGGGGGCCTGGGTGGTGGGAGACTGCAATGAAATAGGTTTCTGAGGTTCAGTGCATAAAGATTTTAGGAGGGGGTTACTCTGTTTGACCTCTGGGGCTCTGCTAGCACTACAGTTCTATCTCCCTTTTAAAGGTCTGGTGTATCTAATTCAACAAGCATCTGCCTCTGTGAATACAGAATGCATTTGTTCTGTGAATAGATACAATGAATGAAGGAAGAAATGATTATTAAGTACCAGCTATGTGCCAGACACTTGCTAGGCACTGGGGATTCAGAAACAACAGTGAGAGAACCTTTGGCCCTTAAAAGGCTTATATTCTGACAGGCAAATATTTTATTCCTTCCTTAAATTCTCTCTACCCTCTACTCCAGCTACCATATGAAGCCAGTGTAGTTCCAGGAATTGTATCTGAGGGGTGCACTGAGTCTACTCCTTAACGTCAGATTATTATGGAGCAAACTCTACAATAAATCTGAATGATTATAAAACACATAGTACTTTTTAATCATATTACAGCAATGATCTGGATGATATATCTCAGTAAGACAGTACAATGCCATAGGAAAAAAATACTCATTTCATCATAAAAAAATCTACCACATAACAGTTCGTATATAATATATAGGCCCTTGGAGTCAGTTCATTTCAATTTGGCAAGTACCTATAGAGCAGTCTAGTACCTATAGAGAGGTTTGAGAACTGGGGATTTGGAAAAAGGAACAAATATTCCCTCTGGGGCATACCCAAGTACCTGGACTTTATGTAAATACCATATGAACCTAGAAAATACCAGACCTTCTTGGTTTGCATAAAAGTAAATGAACCTTTGAAATGGTGAACCAGGAGAAGGAAGTAAAGGAGGGTCTTTGGGAAGGAGGTCTTTCCCTCTCTAGCATTTGTTTGCCAGCAATCACTAGATTTTGATAAAAATTTTGGCAATCTATACATATTTTAGGTAATAAATATGATATGAAGTCAGGACTAACCCAGAAGTCAGGACTAATACTAGTGAATGGAAGTTATAAGGGAAAAGATTTTGGCTCAATATAAAGAAGGATTTCCTGATGATAATGGATATTAGATGGCATCCTCAAACCAGGGTAAAGTCATCTATTTCTCTAGTTTCTCTATCATAGAGGATGAGTCCCCTTGTTAGTAATGAATTCCTTGTCATTGAGGGGTCAGTATAGCCTGGATGCCTGCTTATTGGAGTTTCAGATTTTGTAAGAGTTGGACTACATGACTTCTTAGATCATCTTAATTCTGTTATTCTATGATTATATGGTGCCAGGGTATCCACTTTAGTATGGCAATCCTATTAGAATATTCTATTTCAATCTCAACTTAACCACAAACCTTTCGTAAAGACTGGAAAACTCCCCTTTATTGAGAAAATCAGCATCACAGATTTATAAGATTCTAGATTTATACCTAAAAGGAATCTTAGAGATCATCTTATCCAACCTGGTCATTTTGCAGATGAAGAAACTGTCGCCCAGAAAAGGAAAACAATTGACATAAAATCACTCAATTAGTAAGTGACAAGACTGGAACTCAAACCCAAGTCCTCCAGTACCAAATTTGGTAGTGTTCATTACACTCAGGCAAGAAGAAAAAAATTAATCACTAGTATTTTCAAAATGCTTTATATGATGCGATAGGTTGATTCTTGATTATCTAAAATTTAATTATTCCATATGCTACACTATTTAAAAAGGGGGGGGGGAATGCTATACACACAGAGAATAGTCTTTTCTGAACAAGTGAATGAGTATAAAAGAATTAAGAAACCTTTCCATGAGTCATTGTCTCTCTCCTGCATATCTTCAGAGAGGATATAATAGGACTTGAAGACTTCATTGTTTTGCATCTCATTCTTAATATTAACTCCAACATACACTTCCCTCCTAAAAGAAAATGCTACTTTCCAGTTATTTATTACTAATTAAATCTTGAGTTATGCTGGGAATTCTTGGGTTCTACCATTTGAGCTTCATCTTTGGGAAACACAAGTTTAAAAAAGTGAAGCTGACTGGATTGGTATTTGTAGCATCAATTTCTGCTTCTTTCCCATTCTGTCCTCCAAGATCTGAGAGAGAGTTTCTCTGGTATCTATCTATATCTGTTCGTACACCCCTCGCAGAATGTATGCCCTGACATACCAGTGGGTTGTAGCGAGCCGCAGACACATGCCTAGAATTCCTCAGTCAACAGTGAAACGGGCAAAGAAAGCCCCAAGGAAGAAAAGCAGACACCGGGCACTTTTGAACTCATCCTGAGTATTAAAGAAGAATTAAATCTTGAAAGCTATAGAAAAATAACAGCCAGGATTTCTAGCTGACTCAAGAGAAGGGCTTCATAAGAGAGGGGGTATGCTTGGTATGTTTACAGGCTTTGCTTGTCCCCAAAATACTCCCAGGCAAAAATTCTTTTTCAGCAGACTTTATAAAGAGCTGGATTTATACCTGGTGCCTCACTAATACACTATAAAGACCTTCCATGACAGCAGACAGAGAAATCTGAACTGGACGATTGCACGGGGAGCACCGCCTCAGGGTTCACTCACCCACTTCATACTATCATTGGCAGGATTGGTCCCCAGAAGATAGCTACAACTACTAGTAGGATTCTAAGGGTAACCCTGAAGGTGGATATTCTTATGATGAAAACTCTGGTAGGTACTTAGGAGACAGGACAGATCCAGAACTCTATCCATCATATCACTTAACTGCCTAGGAAACAAATTGGCAACTGGTGCCATTTCTCCCACTACCCAGAGGCTTACAGCTATCCTTTCCTCAATCACCCAAGAAAAAGAGGTCAATATGACCAAATAATGAATTTTATATGCACTCAATTCTGGTTTAGCAGCTGACCAAAAGGATTTTTCTTTACCAAGCAATATGTGGATAAGAGATAGCCAGAGAATACTGGCACATGCTCAGAAGTAGAGAGGTGAACCCCTCTATTTCACATCTTCACAAACTTCCAGAGGCAGATTTACCACATGCACATGCCCCTAGGATTGGGTCCTTAGCAGAGAACCCCTGTCATGCTAATGTAAAGCAGAAGTAAAATAGCCCTTTATCTGACAATCTAATCCTAAGAAGGAAATAATATGCTGAAAGAAGGAATTATGGAACTACATTTATTACAAAGGGTGAAGATAATACATGGAATAGAATGTCTAATAATATAATAACATCTTTTATAATTATAATATTAATAACTGAAGACTCAGGCAAGAGTGGCCCCACTAAGCCCTAGACCCAAAGAAAAGACTCAAAGTATAGATACCTTAAACTCAAAATGACCCAAACCAAAAACTATTGTCTTTTCTCCTAAATCTTTCCCCTTTCTATCTTCCCTGTTACTTCCCTATTTCCACCATTCTCCCAGTTTCCAGACTTACAGCCTAGGTTTCATCCTCAACTCCTTATTCTTTCTCACCCTTAGGATCCAATCCATGATTAAATCTTGTTGAAATTCCATTTGTAACATCTCTCAGATATGTGGTCTTCTCTTCTCTGATATTGCTGCCATTTCTTGATGCAGACATCTTATCACCTCATGCTTAGATTGTTGCAATAGCCTTAAATTTCTTCCAGTCTAACCCATCCTCCACTCAGCTCCCAGTGACCTTCCTAAAGCTCAGATCTGACCATGCCAGCTCTCTATTCAAAAAACTCCTATTCAGGGTTCATATCTGGCCTGAGCCACTTCCTGACTATGTAACACTGGACAAGTCATTTAACCCTCTTTGCCTAGTCCTTACAGCTCTGCTGCCTTGGAATTGTAAGATTTAAATTAATAACCAATAACTCCAAGTATTTTATTTTATAAAGTTTATTAATAATCATTTGAAGTAGAAAGAAAATAAACTAAAAGAAATAGAAGTTCAAACCTAATTATCTAACAAAAAGTAAACCCATGTGTGTAGATTCTCCTGGCTGGCATAAAGTCTACTTTCCCAGCCACAATCAGGGGAAAAGAGAGAGAGAGGTAGGGTCACACACAAACTTTATCTCCAAAACATAAGGACGTAATGTGAGAATGAAAGTAGGATGCTGGGATTTAAAGTCCTGAGAACATTTCTCTACTAGCAGCAATGCAAGGATCCAGAGCAAGGCTGAGAGACTTATGAGAAAGAAAACTAGCCACATTCAGAGGAAGAACTGTGGGAGGAGAAACACAGAAGAAAAACAACTGCTTGAACACATGGGCTGATGGGGATATTATTGGGGATGTAGACACTCACCAATAACTCTATTCCAGCTATTAATAATATGGAATTAGGTCTTGATCAATGATACATGTAAAACCCAGTGGAATTGTGCATTGGCTAAGGGGGGTTAGGAGGGTTTGGGGGAGAGGGAAAGAATATGAAATATGTAACTAGGGGAAAATACTCAAAATAAAAATTTTTTTAATTAAATTAAATTTAAAAAATAAAGTCCTGGGAAGCAGATTATAGAGATAGATAGATAGATAGATAGATAGATAGATAGATAGATAGATAGATAGATAGATATAGATGATACAGATAGATAGATATAGATTATACAGAATCTATGTTTAGCATCAATTCTAAGAGAGAAGGTAAGGGTTTTGAAGAAAACAAAAAATGCCTATTCATCACCACCTCCAGCTCCAAAATTCTCTGGTGTTCACAACCATTCATAATTTGCCTCCCCTGTCCTTCTGGACTTCTTACATCTTACCTGATCCCACACTTCCCAAGTACTCTATGATCCAGTAATGCTGGCTTCTTTGCCATTCCTTAAACAAGACACTTCGAAGAAGACTTTTCTACTCACTGTCAGCCATGCCTGGATTCTTTCCTTCCTCATCTTCACTTCCCAGCTTATCTGGCTTCCTTCAAATCCCAACTAAAATGTCACCATGTACAGGAAGTCTTTCCCAATTCCTTTTAATTCTCAATTCTTTGTATCTTGCAATTTACCCTACATAGAGTACTATGTTGTCTTCTTACCTGACCGTGAGCTCCTTAAGAGCAGGAGCTATCTTTTGCCTTTCTTTGAATCCCCAGCATTTAAGAGTGCTTGGTATCCAGTAAGTGCTTAATAAATATTTATTGTCTGAATGACTGAATCCCAACTCTACTACTTAGGCAAATTATTTCTCTCCAGAGTCAGTTTTCTCATCAGTAAATGAGTACAACATTTGCACTGTCAAGCTCACAGGGTTGCCATAAGGAAAGTGTTTTGTAAATGAACTAGAAAAATGAGCCCTGGTTATATTATTATTATTATCATTATTATTATTATTATTATTATTATTTTATACAGAAACCACTTGCCTAACAATTCCACCTAGCTAAAATACTTATAAGAACCTAGAAATATATATTTGGTAGATTCAAATGTTAACCCTCATTTTATTAAAGTATTTACAGCAGCCCAGGAAGGAGAAGGAAGATATTATATGATGCCAGTTCACATAAAAACAATGCACCAGGACCAGCATTTCTGCAAGGGGTTCTCTCCTCCAAATTGCTCTTGGGTACGGAGGTTCCCAAGTAGACATTTATAAATTCAAAGAAAAAGCAGCTAGAGAACTCTTCAGGCTCTCTACCCTTCCATGTACTGTCTGGAGATGGCTCACTCTGTGGAATTCCTTACCACATGGGTCATTCAAGCGGAGCCATGTAAGGATTGGTAAAGGTCAAGAGTACAGGACTGACTCAGATGGTGGGTGTAGTTGGTAGAGGCAGGAATCATTACAAAGGTGGCAGATCAAAAAGCAAAGGATGAGCTCCCTGCCCTGGGCAAGGTCTAGGGCAGCCCAGGTCCAGAGTGCACCACCAGCTTTCTCTGGCAAAAATGGGCAGAATGTCCAGAGCAGAAGGCAGTATCAGAGATAATGAAAGATAACTAGGTTACACCTTGGGCAAATGTGTCATGGCTAACTCTGCCCCACAGTGACTTCACTCTTGGTCCTGAAATGCTGGGGATGTTATCTTGGTCTGACTCAGGTTGATGTATTCTCCCAGGACAAGGGCATCAGGGCAAAGTTGGGGTGAGGTGATTGCTGTCTCCACCCTTAGACCTTTATTCATCACTTGTCTTCTTTCTTTCTGTTGCTTAGCCTTCTTTTAGCTTAGGTTTATTATTAAATACTACTTTTAAACCCATAACTAACCTGTATATTTGTACAGAGGGAAGGATTTCACTCCCCCCACCCCAATGGAAAAAGACAAAAAGGGGGTTAATATATTTCTAATGTCCAGGGATTGCTGGTGACAGGAAAAAAAAAAAACTAAAACAAGAGATTGGCTATCAGGTACCCAAGAGTGAAAAGAAATAGAACTAGGGACAGCTAGGTGGCTCGGTGGATAGGGAGCTAAGTTCTGGGTTCAAATGTGACCTCAGACACTTCCTAGCTGTGTGACCCTGGACAAGTCACTTAACCTCAATTGCCTATCACTTTTCTGCCTTGGAACTGATTTTTATTATTAATTAATAATAATTTAATCAATTCAATTTAATTAATAAGAATTTAATTAATTTAATAATCTGATTAGCAAGGATTCACCCATAATTAATTAATTAATGTTATAATGATTTAATAAATGCGACCCCCTGTATTGAGAAGCAATTACATACATTTTAAGAGAAAATATATAATTGCTTCTCAATACAGGGGACCTCATTTATCCCTCTCCTTTATGTTCTATTATGAAAAGTTACACACACTTTTGCTTTTCCCACCTCAAAAAAAAAAAAGCCTTAAATAAGTTCTGCCACTCTTTAGTCATTTAGTCATTTAGTCTTCAGGTCAAGGCAATTTATTTCACATCTCTGTGCCTTTTATTTTTTTAACCCTTCCTGTCAAGTTGATATCAGAGAGCTCTACTCTCACCCTGGAATCTCCCCCAGAGCCTAAAACATCCATCCATCCATCCATCATGCCAGTTCCCTTCAGTGAGTTCTTCCTGGGGCCGCCATTTTGGAGGGGCCCATGTTTGCTAACCTTCATTCCTCTTCATCTATGCTTCTGACTTCTTCAACACCCTACGTCCTGTCCCTTCACCATCTTTTAGCTCTTTTTTAATGTGTTGTCTTCCTCTGTTAGAATGTAAGCTCCTTGAAGTTTTGAGGATTAAGACTCTCTCTCTCTCTCTCTCTCTCTCTCTCTCTCTCTCTCTCTCTCTCTCTCTCTCTCTGTGTGTGTGTGTGTCTCTGTGTCTCTGTCTCTACTTCTCTCTCTCTCTCTTGTTCACTTTTATTTGTACCCCTAGGCTTTAGGACAGTGCTCAGCACACAGTAATTATTGTTGCCATGTCTTATCTAGCCTATGGATCTCAGAATTTTGGGGAGAAAACAGGAGATAATGTCTATAAATACTTCAAAAATTTAAGAAATATGCAAAATAAACCCAAGTAAAACATTGTAATACGGTGGTGTCACCTAAATTGTAAAAATTCCTGAATTATAATTTTACCACTTGCTTTGATTATCCATGTGTAATAAGACTTTAGTAGGAAGGGAACGAAAATGGCTGAGATTAAGCTGTTACTTTCAAGATCTAGGGTGGGGACTGCTTCCCACTCCCCCCAAAATCATGCTTTCCTCCAAAAGAGAATTATACCCCTCGGCTAAAAATATCCATTGTGTAATAGATAGACATCAGTCTAGTCTAATATCTCTTTTGAAGAGGGGAGTGAAAGAATGATAACCCATCCCCGGCCACGTTCCTACCCTCCACAAAATTGGACTGCCAGGCTCCCAGGGACATGGGATGGTCCATTCCAGATCTGTCTACAAATTCCTGTTAGTTTGAGGCCTCCTGAGACTTTATTACTCAGTCCCTGTGTTACACAGACAACTGCTACATAGGAAATATAACAGACTACTTAATTGCCTTATAACTTAAAATGAAAATTAATAAGGTAATGAGTAAAGTAGGGGGAAGTATGAGTGTGCATTACACATCTTCCATTGGAACTCACCAAGGTGATACACAAGATCTTCACATGCATATTGGATCCCCAAAAGAAAATGTAGGCTTTTGAAGGAGAATCTGCATCCCCAGTGCCTCACATGAAGTAGGCACTTCATATATACATACATATACATATTTAATTTTTTTATATTTTACTTTATTTTGTTTATAATATTTAATTTTTATAAAATTTAATTTATATATCTTATTATATAAATTTTTATATATTTATATATATAAATAGTTATATAAATTATATATAATTCATATATATAAAATAAATTGAGCACTAAGAGGAAATAAAAGCCTAACTAAGCACAAAGCTGGAAATGTGGTGGCTAGACCTAAGGTAAGTTGGCCAGGGTGGTCTCACTCAAAAAAGAGGCAACACACTGCAGAAGAAACGGTGTTAGCAAGGAGTGAATGACGGCTTCAGAGCTGGCCCTGGAGTAGGACAGTAGGAAAGTGACGGACTGAGTGATGCTAAGCTTCACGCCGTGAGAGGAAGAAGAACACCCTGATGAGCTGGAGGACCTAGAAGGCCTCCATGCAGTGACAGCTGAACCTACCACCCAAAGATCAAAGGACCGAGAAATGAAATAAAGAGCAACAGAGCAGATGCAGACCAGGACAAGGAGGGACAAAGACAGTACTGTGAGTCAGTCATCTGAAAATGTGTATCTTCAGAGGGCCCACACTGGATTAATTTTATTAATTTTGATTGGAATCCAAAGTTGATTTTTTGAATTGAATTTTTCTGTTTTCCCACCATCTGAGAAAATCTTCACTCAGTTCCAGAGTTGAAAGCCAGTCTGAATTTATTGAAATAGTGAGGTCTTTTCCCTTAGAATAAGGGCAATTCAAACTCAGGGTGGTCCTTTGTCTCAGACTTCTAATAGAAGGTCAGCTGGCCTGAGGAAAATAGTTCTGAATCCTAATTCTTCAAAATCCCTTCTTCTGACAATGGAAGAGACACAAAACTCTTGTGAGGAAGAGCACAAAAACTCTTTCCCCATTTTTTCCCACCTTAGATTCTGTGAGGCTATAAAGAATTTTATATTTTACATATTTATATAAATTATATTAACATATTAACATATATTAATATTCATATATTATTATATATAATTATTATATTAAGAAAAGAGAGTTAATATTACTTTTAAAATAGAGACTTTCACAAAAAGATCCATAGCAGGGTCACTTCTTCCTCTGTTACTTCAAAAGAAGACTAGCCATCAGAAGACCTGGATTCAAGTTCTGACTGCCACTAATTAGCTACATACCTCTGGAAAAGTCCTTCTTACCTCTCTGGGCATCTGTTTCTTCATCTGTAAGAGAAGAGCTGAATTAGATTAGCATGAAGATTCCTTCCGGTTCTAAAACTCTTCCTCTGATAAAATAAAATTACGGGGGCAGCTGGGTAGCTCAGTGGAATGAGAGCCAGGCCTAGAGATGGGAGGTCCTAGGTTCAAATCTGACCTCAGACACTTCCCAGCTGTGTGACCCTGGGCAAGTCACTTGACCCCCATTGCCTACCCTTACCACTCTTCCACCTAGGAGCCAATACATAGTATTGACTCCAAGATAGAAGGTAAGGGTATAAATAAATAAACAAACAAACAAACAAACAAATAAACAAACAAATGAACGAACGAATGAATGAATGAATGAATAAATAAATAGATGAATAAATGAATGAATGAATGAGTGAATAAAATAAAATTACAACTGATGCTTTGTGTAAATGCCCAAATATTTTCCAGAATCCATTTCTATGGCGTAAAGAAAGTCTGGGCTTTCCATGCCCTTCTTTCTCTGCCTTGATGCAGCACATGCCTGCTTCTTTCTGTTTATGTCACAGTTTGTCTTTAGGAGGTAAAGATAAGAGGAAGCTACCTCTCTCTTCCCCTGTAAGGCATGGGAATCCCTTCAATGTAAAGGAAGACGAAGCTAGAAGACGGTTCACAGATCCACAGAGCTGTGGCATCTCTTGCCCACCAGACAATCAGCTCAAGCACCTTTCTTCCAGCATTCACACCTTTGTGACCCAAAAAGAGTCAATTCTACACTGCTTTTCTATACACACACACACACACACACACACACACACACACACACACACACGCACACACGACAAATTGGGGTGGCTTTTCGCCGTTAGAAGTCAATAAACAATTCAAATATTAAAATTTTCCTTCCAAGAGATTTCCAGCCAGGCAGAAGAGAATGGTGGACAAGGAGGCAGAAGTGCTTGGAAGCAGAAAGAGTCAGAAGCTCAGCTCTCACACATACTGGCCAAGTGACCCTTATCAAGTCATTCACTTGTCAGGGCCCTGGTTAACTCTCTAAGACCCTAAATTGTAGACATTTGTACAAATGCAATAGCGAAGGAAGTTTCCTATCTGGGAGTTCCCTACCCTGATTAAGTAAGAAGTAAGGCAGGAAAAAAAAAACCAACTAATTTCCAAGTTTCCCTGACCCCCAACTCCTACCCTGGTGCTCCTGAAGACTCAGATGATAACTTCTTTCTAATTAGGAGTCATACTTTTGCTGGAAGACCTAAGAAAGATGTGTGGACTCTGCCACTTTGAAAAGGCTGGCAGTGGAGGAGCCAAGCTGAAAACCCCAGGCTGGAACATTATGTTCGTGTCTGATTCTTGGGCCCAAATGTCCAAAGCCAAAGCTGACTAAACTCCTGAACTTTGAACTTTCCTGAACTTGCATGATGCTTCCAGGGCCGTCGTAGCGTTCGCTGCTGTGCCAGTCCATGACAAAGTGCACATTTTTCAAGAGAAAAGGCACGATGAAGTGGAGAGGCATCTTACGGCTCTTCTAGCCAAGGAGACATTCTCTAGAGGAGAGAGTGCGTGCCTTTGGCCACCCCATCCGTGAAGCAGTTTCTCTCTCGGTGGCTCCTCAACTTCCCCCCCTATCTAGTCTGCTTTTTTCATTTTCCATTCCAAAATTAAACTCAGGGTAGCCTGGTCACTCTCACATAACTGAAAGAGAAAACATTCATGAAGTATTTCCTGTCAGGTTCTGTGTGAAGCGGTAGGAACACAAATACAGGATGAGCAAGGTAGCCCCCGTTCTTGAGCTACGGTTCCCAAGGTGGAAGAGGCAGGAGCAGGGGAAGGGGAGAAGTTGGTGTTCCAGTTGATCTCATGTGATAATGACCAGGAAATGGCTTGGAGGTCTGGTTCAGGACAAAATGAGTCAAAAT
The DNA here is from genome assembly GCF_016433145.1 of Gracilinanus agilis. Taxonomy (NCBI): domain Eukaryota; kingdom Metazoa; phylum Chordata; class Mammalia; order Didelphimorphia; family Didelphidae; genus Gracilinanus; species Gracilinanus agilis. The sequence continues at coordinate 124,689,862 of NC_058132.1, read as the reverse complement.
CTCACCTATCCGAGCCAAGTTTCCCAGAGGACAGAGTCCAAGGGTTTGGTGAGAAGATGAGGAGGAGGATGGCTGCGCAGTGTTTTTCTTTGCATGAGGAATGTCAAGTTGACTGGTTTAGGAGTTCTGGGGATCTCATTCAGTGTCCTTTCAGGCCCAAAGCAAAGGATCTGGCAAAGCCTCTTTCCTATACAGTATCTAGATTCCTGGCATCAGCCAACAGCTTCCCTCCTCCACCTCCAATCCTTAAAACCCCTCTAGTTACTCATGAAGACTCCATCCAAGGGGAGCACCAGTGAAATGACTCCTCCCTACCACTCTGTTCCTATCCAGCAACAGAAAGTGTTTTATTTTTATTTTTTTTTTTAATTTTTAACCCTTGTACTTTGGTGTATTGTCTCATAGGTGGAAGATTGGTAAGGGTGGGCAATGGGGGTGAAGTGACTTGCCCAGGGTCACACAGCTGGGAAGTGGCTGAGGCTGGGTTTGAACCTAGGACCTCCTGTCTCTAGGCCTGACTCTCACTCCACTGAGCTACCCAGCTGCCCCCAGAAAGTGTTTTAAAGAAAATACTTTAATGAGGCAAATGTGGGCACAGTGGATTAGGATGGACTTGGAGTCAGAAAGAGATCTGAGTTCAAATCCTTATTAGTTGAATGACTCTGGACAAGTGACTAAATTTCTTTCCCTCTCTTTTTGAAGATAATAACAAAAGATACCTTTCCTGACAAGGGTTAGTGGGACAGTCAAATAAAATAACATTTGTAAAGCGCTTGGCAAACCTTGAACTACCAATCAAATGCTAGTTATTATTATGATTTCAAGCTGCTCAACTCTTCAACACAAATGTTCTCCCAAGGATGTTCTATGTTTTCAAAGCATGGAATGCCATAATCTCAGAGGAATTAAGTTGTAGATGATCCAAGGAACAATAGTAAGTCGTAATAGGCACAACTAAGCTACAGTATTTTTTTTCCAGGAATGACCTACATTGATGAAATGGCATAAGGGATACCAAGCGAAGTAATAAAGGCAAAATCAGTAGTATGGTAAGACTAAAAGATCAAGCTGGGTGCATGGCCATATGTCTGTAATGCTGGCTACTAGTAGGGCTGGACTTGGTGGATCTCTTGTATTTCAGAGGGCTGTGCACACCAACTGTCTGCATTAAGTTTGAAACCAATATGGTGTTCCCCTGGGGCAGGACAGCCACCATGTTACCAAAGGATGAGGGGACCAGTGCAGGTCAGAAACAGAACAGGTTAAAGCTGCTATGCTGATTGATTAGTAGAGGAGCTGGCCTCTGAACAGTCTCTGTACTTTCATCCAAGGAGAGATGAGGAAGCCCAGTCTTGGGGGAAAAAAAAAAAGAAGAAAAGATCATCAAGGTGGAATTGGAGGGACCTTTGAGCTCATGGAGTTCATTTGCTTCATTTTATAGTTGAGGAATTTGAGGTTCACAGAGAATAAATGATAAGAGAAAGAAATAATTTTATAATAATGAAATAAAGGATAAAAAGAGAAATAAATGATAAAATTTATGTGGGTGACAGAGCCAAGATATTTATTTGAATTCTATGATTTCAAATCCATCATTCATTCTTTTCACTGAGCCACAATGCCTCTACTGAACAGCTGAAACAGTGAGGTGCTCTATGGCAGTGGTGTCCAACTCAAATAGAAATGGGACTATATCTAAAAACCTTTGCAGATGCATAGACTTAGAAAACCACCTATTAACATTATCTGTATTCTATTGTACATTTATTTATTTTGTTAAACATTTCCCAGTGATGTTTTAATCTGAATCTGGCAGCCCACTGGAGTACTGTGAGTTGCAATGCATCGAGTGTATGTTTATACCTCTGTTTGTTCCAATAAAATATAAAAAGACTAAGAGAATTAGTGGATTCTCTGCTGCAGAGTCTTGAAAGAGCATGAATAAGAATGACAAAAGATGAAAAGCCTTAAGACAAGATCTTCATTCGTGGAGAAAATAGAATAATCAATAAGACTTCAAATTCATTTAATTATTGGTGTTGAAGCATAAGAAATGGTGATAGAACCAATTAATGTCTTTACTTTTGCCCACTTCCTATTCTTTGAAGTTGGCAGATATTTTAAATGGGTCAAGCTAGAGTTACTAAAATTACAGGCAGCAAGTTCTCATCTTCATACATAAAATTTAGTGTTTATTTTTACCTTTGCTATGATCAGTTGATGATTTAACTGTATGCAAGCTGAAATAACTACCTTATGCAGAAAGAAGTGAGCAGAACTAGAATAATTTATAGAATAATAATAATATTATACAGAAAAACAACTTGGAAAGGCTTTAGAACTGTGATCAATGCAGTGATAGAGTTTAAGGGATAAAGATAAAACATCATTCATCTTCTGGCATGGAGATGATAAATTTAAAATGCAGAAAAAAACATACATTTTTGGACATAGCCAAATATAGGAATTCGTTTTGCCAAACTATGAAGCTATCTATATATTTTTCCAACCCTTACCTCCCATCTTAGAATCAATGCTGTATATTGGTTCCAAGGCAGAAGAGTGGTAAGGGTAGGCAATAGGGGTCAAGTGACTTGCCCAGGGTTGCACAGTTAGGAAGTGTCTGACATCACATTTGAACCCAGGACCTCCCCCATCTCTAGGCCTGGCTCTCAATCCACTGAGCCACTTAGCTGCCCTCTATGAAGCTATATATTAAGGACTTTCTTTCTTTTTAGAAGTCTTAATCTTTTTTTAATTCAAAGTTATTTTATTTTCCCAATTACATGTAAAAATAATTTTCAATATATGTTTTCCAAAATTATAAGATCCAATCTGTTTTCCTTCCTTCTTTTCCTTCCCTCTCCCCACTTGGAGATGGTAAGCGATTCAATTCAATCTGGGCCATGTATATATTATCATGCAAACTAATGTGAAAGATAGTATGCTTTGGACTGCATCATAGTTCAACAATTCTTTGTCTGAAGGTAGATGGCTTTCCCCATCAAAAGTCTTTCAGAATTGGCCCAGATGTTGCATTGCTGGGAGTAGCCAAGTTTTCACAGTTAATCATCTTACAATATTGTTGTTATTGTGTACAGTATTCTCCTGGTTGTGCTTATTTTGCTCTGCATCACTTCATGTAGCTATTTCCATCTTTTCCTAAAGTCATCCTACTTATCATTTCTTATAACACAATATTATTCCATAACCAGCATATACTACAATTTGTTCGCCATCCCCTAATTGATGTGCATCCCTTCAATTTCCAATTCTTTGTCACCACAAAAAGAGTTGCTATAAACTTTTTTGTACAAGCACGTTCTTTCCCCTGTTTTGTTATCTCTTCGGGATACAGCCCCAAGTTGTGGTATTGCAGAATCAGAGGGGTATGCTCAATTTTATGGCCCCTTTGGGCTTAGCTCCAAATTGTGCCCCAGAGTGGTTGGATCAGTTCACAACTCCATTAAACGATGCAGTAGTGTTCCAGTTTTGCTACACCCCCCTCCAAAATTTATCACTTTCCTTTACTAACATATCAGCCAATCTGATAGATATGAGGTGGTACCTCAGCATTGTTTTAATTTGCATTTCTCTAATCAAAAAATGACATAAAACTTTTTTTTCAAATGACTATTGGTAGCTTTGATTTCTTCATCTGAAAATTGTTTCTCCATATTCTTTGACCATCTGTATAAATTTGACTTAATTCTCAATAGAGTTGAGAAACTAGACCTTTATTAGAGAAATTTGCTATTAAAATTTTCCCCCAGTTAGTTGTTTCCCTTCTAATCTTGGTTACATTGGTTTTGTTTATATGAAACCTTTTTAATTTAATATAATTGAAATTATTCATTTTACCTCTTATAATGTTTTCTATCTCTTATTTAGTCATAAATTCTTTCCTTTTACGTAGATTTGCCAGGTAATATTCTATGTTCCCTAATTTACTTAAGATATCACTCTTTATATCTAAATACCCATTTTGACCTTATATTGGTATAGGATGTGAGATACTGGCCTTTACCTAGTTTCTGCTATACTGTTTTCTAATTTTCCCAGCACTTTTTGTTAAATATTGAGTTCTTAACCTAAAAGCTGGGGACTTTGAGTCAAACACTAAGTTACTATAGTCATTTAACCCTGTGTATTATGTATCTAATCTATACCATTCTGTTTCTTAGCCAGTACCAAACTGATGATTACTGCTTTATAGTACAGTTTGAGATCTATTACTGTTAGGCCACCTTCCTTCACATTTTTTTCCATTAATTCTCTTGATATTTTTGACCTTTTGTTCTTCTAGAAGAATTATTATTATTTTTTCTAGTTTTAAAAAATTATTATTTGGTAGTATGAGCAGTATGAACTTTCTTTTTTCTTTCAAAAATATTTTCAATGCTGAGGAGAGGGAGAAGAAATGGTAACTGGAGAGAGATTTTTTTAAAAAAGAAAAACAAAAAAGGATATTTATGTTAAGAGTACTTAAAAATTTTTTTAAGTAAAAACCCTTCCCTTCTCTTTTAGAATCAAAACTAAGAACAAGTTCCGAAGTCAGAAAAGCAATAAGGTCTAGGTAACTGGGGTTAAGTGACTTGCCCAAGATTACATAGCTGGGAAGTGTCTGAGGCCAGATTTGAATCTAAGACCTTCTGGGCCCGGCTTTCTATCCAACAAGCCATTTAGCAGCCCCTTAAATTGATTTCATTATAATTTATTGCTATACAACTTTAAATTAAAACAGACACTGAACCACATTGCCAAAGAGAAATGGAGGAAATTCGCATCTTGCTACCAAAAAAAAAAAAAAAGTATGTCTCTGCACTGCCTTAGTGAAGTAGCAAGGCTATTGATATTGTTATTTGAAATGACTGGTGTGTATTTATTGAAAAAAATGAATAGGAAGTTCACAGGCTTTAAAATAGACATTTGTACTTTTAAAAAACCCTCACCTCTGTCTTCGAATCAGACTAAATATCAGTTCCAAGGCAGAAGAGTGGTAAGGGAAAGGTAGTTAGGGTTAAGTGACTTGCCCAGGGTCACACAACTAGGAAGTGCCTGAGGTCCCATTTGAACAAAAGACCTCCTATCTCTAGTCCTGGCTCTCATTCTACTCATCCCTCTAGCTGCCTCCATTTGTTTTCTTTTGTTTAATCACTGTACTGGAAAACACATGTCCTATGTGATGAAATATGTTTCTTAAAAAGAAAAAGTAGTAGCCTCATCAATAATGTCATTTTTCTATTTGAAATATGAAATAATAATTATGGCTAAAATCAATATCAAGAAGAGATCAACACTTCCATTCCTGGATAAGACATGCCAACCAATTGCCCTAACAACCACCTCACAGTTTCTGTGACTTCCCAAACCAAAATACCCTGTTCAAACCACTCCTCCCCTATACTTGTTGCCTTCTCCAATAAGAAAGTGATCTCCTTGAGGCCAGAGATTTTCTTGGTTTTGGTGCTTAGCTTTGTACTTAGGGCATGTGACACCGAAAAAAATGTTTATATTGATTCATTTACATAGCAAAGGTTTGTACGGTACTTTATATTGTCTCGTTTGGAATATATCAATTTCATTTTTTGTTATTTTGTCCAGTTCATCAAACCTAGCACCTTCAGATTCTTTCCTTGAAGAAAGTATTTCTGACATAATATATTTTCTGAATAACCCATTTTTTTAGTCCCTTTCTTTTTTTTCTCTTTCATTTCTTGATCCCAAACCATATTTTGCCACCTCCCATCACTCTCACTTTTAGAGTGAAAACACCAGTATCATGTTAATTTCAAAGATCTCAATTTATCCTAGAAAATAAAATAACTGTCTGGCACATAAAGCTTGTAATCATTTCACTCCAACCTACCTTTCCAGACTGACCTCACATTACCACCCTGTGTTCAGCCAAACTGGACTACTCTTCCCCATGGCACTCTATGTCCTGCTTTAGTACATTCACTCATTCAGTTCCTTGTATCTGGAATGCATGTCCTTCCCCGTCTCCACCTTTCAGAATCCTATTCTTCAAGGATCTACTCAAGTGGATCTATCTCCTCTGCAAAGTCCTCTCTAATTTCTTTCTTCCATTGTTAATTCTCCTCTCCCTCTTTAAATTATCTAATTATCCTTTATTTATTTAGCCATGCAAGGGTCATGATGTATAAGTAGAATCCTTGAGGGGTGGAGATTTTTATTGCCTTAGTAACCCCCATTCATAGCACTGTGCCCTTCACAGAGTAAATACTTAATAAAAGTTTATTGAACTGGGGCAAGTTCTTCACAGAAACTATCTGTCTCTGACTGTCTCTCTCACACTGTCTCTCAACATCTGCAATGTAAAGGTTTTTTTGCCCAGGGTCACATAGTTAAGAAGTGTCTGAAGCTGGATCTGAACTCAGGACTTCCTGTCTTCAGGTCTGGTTCTCCATCCACTGAGCCACCTAGCTGCCCATCAGTGTATAGTTTTTAGTAAGCTAGAATTATCTTCATGAAGTTATCTGCTTGTCCACACTCATTGTGAGCCCTGAAAGGTGAAGTGATGATGTGTCCCATGAAATACATCTTATTGCCTTTGGAAACACAGTGAAACCAACCATGCCAATTTGCCTCTCCAAGGAGAACCTGTGAGTCACCCTATTATTAAGCTGCAAATTATGTATGTTTTCCTGCTTCATTTATATAAAAAATGCCAATCTACATATGGTTCATTTCTTCCAGTATCGAGTCAGCTTGTTGGTCATTAGACAAATATTCCATACTGAGCATTGCTGCTCCCTCTCCTACTGCTTCACCATCATAACTGCAAAAGTAAAAAGAAACTTGATAGAACTGAGGGCTATTTCATTGGTCATCACATCCAAAAGAGTCATTACTTAGTTATCCTCCTGGTGAGGAGTTTCTCTATTCTTGGCGAGCCTGGTTCTGAGGCAAGAAACGTCCCCACCCTAAGCCTCTTCTCAATGGAACTCTTCAGAGGTTGTGTTCTATTGGCAATGACTTCACAACTCAGGGCCACGTCTGGGTCCCTCTATGTCCCTGACAAAGGCCTCTTGTGGAGGAGAAAAATACCAGCTCAAATGTATAGGGCACTTTAAAGCTGAGAAGTACTTTCCTCGCAATAACATCCTGCGTTTTCTGATTATCCATGTCTTTGATGAGATGTTAGGCCATCTCATATATATGGTGTAGAGGACAGAGGGCAGGATTTTGAACTGAGGAGAAATGGGCTTGATTCTTATTAGTTGGGTAGTTCCTGTGAGAAGCATATTGTGGAGAGAAGAGAATAAGCTTTTTTATAGCACAAACTATGTTCTATGCACTGTGCTAAGTACATTTTACAAATATTATCTCCCTTGATTCTTACGATGTCCTGGTGAAGTAGATGTAATTCCTATCCTCATTTTTACAGTTGAGGAAACTAAGGCAAAGAGAAGTTAAGTGACTTGCCTAGGGTCACAGCTAGTAAATATCTGAGATTTGAACTTGAGTTCTTTCTGATTCCAGGCTCAGTGCTGTATGTACTGAACCACTAGCTGAGATAATTAATATACAACTTCAAACAACTATATAAATGTCAACATGGTTAATTATGTCTACTGCAAATCTATTTGTCCAATGCCCATTATGTTATTTATCATTTTAATTCTTCTGAGGTCATAATATGCAATGACTCATGGGAAGACAACTTCATTGCTCTAAGGATATAAAAGATATGTGCTCTTATTTTATTTTTTTAAACCCTTACCTTCCATCTTAGAATCAATACTGTGCATTGGTTCCAAGACAGAAAAGTGGTAAGGGGTAGGCAATGGGGGGAGGGGGGGTAAATAACTTGTCCAGGATCACAAACCTAAGAAGTGTCTGAGGTCAAATTTGAACCCTGGACCTCCTGTCTCTGGGCCTGGCTCTCAACCCACTGAGCCACCCTACTGCCCTCAAGATATGTGCTTTTAGAGCAATGAGCACCTGGGAATCATTGAAAACACTGTACAGTTTCCCAAACTGAACCTAGCACATTCATTTCCTCCTACTCCATTCTCAGTCCAGTTCATTGTCCATCAATAGCACTTTTTCAAGGTATATTAACTAATTCAATGTGCTTCTTCTTTTCAAGTCCATATAATAAAATGAACATCTTTCATCTACTTTGTATTTCTGGTATAGAGAGTTAGACTAGTCTTTTTACTATATATTTCACAGATGCACTTTGTAGTGTTCTGGAATCAGTGCAGTTAATACATTTTCATTAATTTATTTGCAAAGAGGCCAAAACAACCTGTCACAAAGATATCACCAGTTTTGATTTATACCAAGAATGAAGGATTAGCTTATTATTAGGAAAACTAAAAATGTAATCATATTTATAATAAAATAAAGTCACATGATATCAATAGATGCAAATTTTTTGACAAAACAATGTTCATTTTATTTTTTAAAACACTAGAAAACATGGGAATACATGAAATGTACTTAAAAATTTTAAGAAGTATCTTTGTAAACCAAAAGCTATCATTATATGTAATGGAAATAAACTAGAATCCTTTCCAAAAAATTAGGGCTGAAAGTAAGACGATCTTTGTTACTACTTCCACTTGACATAGCACTACAAATACTGGCTATAGCAATAAGACAAGAAAAAGAAATTGAGGGCATTGTGTAAAGAAGAAATAAAATGATCAACTTATTTTATAGATGATATATGAGATGGCATAGTTAAAAACCTGTTGAGTTCACTAAAAATTCATTAAAACAAAATTAATTGAAACTTCAGCAAACTTTTTGGATGTAAAATAAATTTACACAAATCATCTGTATTTTCATATAATACAGATAAAACACAGTAGGAAGAGTGAAATATAAATTTTATTTAAGATTAATGCAGAATGCATAAAGTACTTAGGAGTCTACCTTCTAAGAAACAAATCAGAACTCCATAAATGCAACTACAAACAACTGTTTATGGTTTATTTATTTAGATAATACTCATTGCTCCTGGACAGGACAAGCCAAGTAACAAAAATGGAAATACTGCCTAAATTAATTTACTTATTAAATGCCATGTCAATCAAACTACAAAAGGATTTACTTTGCAGAACTAGAAAAAATAATAATAAACTTCACAAGGGAGAAAAAAAGGTCAAAAATTTCAAGTGAAATAATGAAAAGAAATGGGAAAAAGCAGAGCCTAAGTCTCAAACTATATTATAAAGTGGTAATTATCAAAATAATATGGTACTGGTTAAAAATAAAGAGATCTATCAGTAGAACAGATTAGATACACAACATAGAGAAGTAAATGTAACTAGTACCTAATTATTCTATAAGAATGAAGACACCAGCTACTGCTTAAGAACTCATTATTTGACAAAAAATAGCTTGAAATATTGGACAACAGTGTGGAAGAAATTAGATTTAGACTAATACCTCACACTGCACAATAAGTTCCAGATGAGTTTGTGACCTAAACATAAAAGGTCATATCATAAACAAATTTGAGAAACATAGAAAAAATTACCTATTAGATCTATGGATAGGAAAAAACTTCATTATCAAGCAAGAGATTTTACACAAATAATCCAGTAAAGCAGAAATTTTAAACATAACAATTATCTAGAGGGGAAAATCCTTTATACGTTTCTCTGATGTGATAAAGTATTGTGCTATAAGCACTATTATCTTTTCATTTCCTACAGCAATGTTGTGTTATAAGAAATCAGGCAATTAAAAAGACATGGAAATTAGATCTAGAGACAGGAGGTCAAATCTGGCCTTAGACACTTCCGAGCCATAGGACCCTGAGCCATGTCACTTAACCTCCCCACTACCTAGCCCTTACTGCCCCTCTGTCTTGGAATGAATACAAAGTATTGATTCTGAGATGGAAAATAAGGATTAAAAAAAAAGATATGGAAAGACATATGAACTGATGCAGGGTGGAGTAAGTAGAACAATAAGAATTTATATAATAACATTATAATACTATAAAAGTAAACAACTATAATATTATAAAAATAAGGCACTAATTAAAGAACAATGAAATGAGCAGAACCAGGAGAATAATTTATGCAATAACAACACTATAAAAATAACTTTAAAAGTGGGAAGAACTATGATGACCATGGGAATCCACTGGACTGAAATATGCTATCTATGAGAGAGAAGTGATAGACTTAGGGTGAAGAATGAGACATATATTCTCACATACAGACAATTAGGGATTTTGTTTTGCTTGACTATTAATATTTTTTCAAAGGAGTTAGTTTTTCTCTTCTTTTATTTCCAATGAAGTGGGAAGAAGAATAAAATAGATTTCTGTTCATTTTTTTAAAATAGAGAGATAAAAATGGGCATTACAAATGTGGAATGTTGTGTGTAATTTCAGATAAGCATTGTTAGTTTTATTTAACTATTTTTACTTTACTATAAAAGACAGCTCAAAGAATGGGAGCAATCTGTTAATATTTGTAATGTAAAAACAAAATATATGAATAAGACCTTTTAAAAAACATTATCAGCTGAGGGTAAACACACTTTAAGAGCCTCATCATTAAGAGGAAGTACTCTGGTTGAATTAAGAAAATATGACTTCCATGACACCAAGAGAAACTTGAAGGAAGAAGAAAAATAGAATAATTTATACCAATATATAATAAAGAGGCACATGTGAGGGGTAGGGGAAGAATACTATTATAAGAAGGAGAATAGAGTGGTAATAGATAACACTTAAACCTTACTCTCAGTGGAATCAATTCTGAGAGGAAAGAGCACCTACATCCACTAGGGTATAGAATTCTCTTACCCTACAGGGAAGTTGAGAGGGGAAAACCAAGTTGGGGAGAAGGGTGGGGAGTACCAAAAGGGAGGGGAAAAGAGTGGGAGGGAATTTAATAGACCTTAAAGAAAAATAAGAGAGGAATAAATGGAAGGAAAGTAAAAAAAAGGTTGAGTAATAGAAGGACTTATTAAAAGCATAACACTGGTATAGAAGGAAAGAGTGAAAGAAGAATGGACAAGACTAGGGGAGGAAATCAAAATGATGGGGAATACACAGCTAGTAATAATAACTCTGAATGTGAATGGGATGATCTCACTCATAAAATGGAAGCAGATAGCAGAGTGGATTAGAAACCAAAATCCTACCATATCTTGTCTACAAGAAACACATATGAGGCAGGCAGACACATATAAGGTAAAGGTAAGAGACTACAGCAAAATTTATTGGGCATCAACTGAGAAAAAGAAGGCAGGAGTTGCAATCATGATATTTGACAAAGCCAAAGTAAAAATAGTTCTGATTAAAAGAGATAGGGAAGGTAATTACATTTTGATAAAAGACAGTATAGACAATGAAGAAATAGCAGCACTCAACATGTATGCACCAAATGGTATAGAATCCAGATTTTAAAAGGAGGAAATAGATAGTAAAACTATAGTTTTATAGTGGGGGACCTGAACCTTCCCCTATCAGATCTAGATAAATCAAACCAAAGAATAAATAAGAAAGAGGTAAGAGATGTGAATGAAATCCTAGAAAAATTAGAGCTAATAGATATATGGAGAAAAAAAATAGGGACAAAAAGAAATACTCTTTTCTTCTCAGCAGCACATGGTACACTCCAAAGACTGACCATGTACTAGGGCATAAAAATATTGCAAACAAATGCAAAAAAGCAGAAATAATAAATGAAACTTTTCCAGATCATAATGCAATAAAAATTATAATTAGTAAGGGAACATGGAGAAGACGCAAATCAAAAATTAATTGGAAATTAAATAATATGATTCTCCAAAATTGGTTGTTTGAAAAACAAATCATAGAAATAATTAATAATTTCATTGAAGAGAATGACAATGATGATACATCCTATCAAAATCTGTGGGATGAAGCCAAATCAGTACTCAGGGGAAAATTTATATCCCTAAGTGTATATATCAACAAATCAGAGAGGGAAGAGGTCAATGAATTGAGCATGCAAATTAAAAAACTAGAAAGAGACCAAATTAAAAATCCCCAGATAAAAAATGAATTGGAAATCCCAAAAATCAAAGAAAAAATTAATAAAATTGAAAGTAAAAGAACTATTGAATTAATAAGTAAGACTAGGAGCTGGTACTTTGAAAAAATAAATAAAATATGCAAAGTACTGGCTAATTTAATAAAAAAGAAGAAAATCAAATTAACAGTATCAAAGATGAAAAGGGCAACCTCACCTCTAATGAAGAGGAAATTGAGGTAATTATTACGAACTATTTTGCCCAATTATATGACAATAAATACAGCAATCTAGGTGAAATGGATGAATATTTACAAAAATATAAATTGCCTAGATCAGTGGTTCCAAACTTTTTTGGCCTACCACCCCCTTTCCAGAAAAAAAAATATTATTTAGTGCCCTCTGGAAATTATGAAACTATTAATTGAACTCAGAATAGAATGTAATACATAAAAAGCGTGGCCATTACTACCCCCCTGGATCGCTGCAGCTCCCATCAGGGGTTGTAGCACCCACTTTCGGAATCACTGGCCTAGATTAAGAGACGAGAAAACAGAATACTTAAATAATCCCATATCAGAAAGAGAAATTGAACAAGCTATCAAAGAACTCCCTAAGAAAAAATCTCCAGGGCCAGATGGATTCACAAGTGAATTCTATCAAACATTTAAAAAACAACTAATCCCAATACTATACAAACTATTTGACAAAATAAGCAAAGAAGGAGTTTTACCAAATTCCTTTTATGACACAAATATGGTACTGATTACAACACCAGGCAGACCAAAAACAGAGAAAGAAAACTACAGACCAATCTCCTTAATGAACATAGATGCAAAAATCTTAAATAGAATACTAGCAAGTGATCATGAGAATTATCTACTATGATCAGGTGGGATTTATACCAGGAATGCAAGGATGGTTTAATATTAGGAAAACCATCCACATAATTGACCATATCAACAAACCAACCAACAGGAATCATGATTATCTCAATAGATGTTGGAAAAGCCTTTGACAAAATACAACACTCATTCCTATTAAAAACACTAGAAAGTATAATCATAGATGGGCCTTTCCTTAAAATAATAAATAATATATATCTAAAACCATCAGCAAGTATTATCTGCAATGGGGATAAATTAGAAGCCTTCCCAATAAGATCAGGAGTGAAGCAAAGATTCCCATTATCACATCTATTATTTAACATTGTACTAGAAACACTAGCAATTAGAGAAGAAAAAAAAATTTCAAGGGATTAAGATAGGCAATGAGGAGACTAAACTATCACTCTTTGCAGATGATATGATGGTCTACTTAAAGAATCCTAGAGAATCAACTAAAAAGCTAGTGGAAATAATTAATAACTTTAGCAACGTTGTAGGATACAAAATAAAACCAATAAATCATCAGCATTTTCATATATTTCCAACACAACTCAGCAGCAAGAGTTAGAGAAATTCCATTTAAAATCACCCTAAACAATATAAAATATTTAGGAATCTATTTGCCAAGATAAATACAGGAATTATATGAACACAACTACAAAATGCTTTCCACACAATTAAAACTAGATCTAAATAACTGGAAAAACATTAACTGCTCATGGATAAGACAAGCTAACATAATAAAAATGACAATCCTACCTAAATTAATTTATTTATTCAGTGCCATACCTATCAAACCACTGAGAAACTTTTTTTGTTGAATTAGAACAAATTATAACAAAGTTCAATTGGAAGAACAAAAGATCAAGAATATCAAGGGAAATAATGAAAAAAAAAAGTGAAAAATGGGAGCCTAGCAGTACCAGAACTTAAACTGTACTAAAAAGCTGTGGTCATCTAAACAATATGGTAATGACTAAAAGACAGAAGGGAGGATCAGTGGAATAGATTAGGGATAAATGCCCTCATCAAGATAGTATATGATAAACCCAAAGATCCTAGCTTTTGGGACAAGAAACCACTGTTTGACAAAAACTGCTGGGAAAATTGGAAAACAGTATGGGAGAGATTAGTTCTAGATCAACATCTCACACCCTATGCCAGGATAAATTCAGAATGGGTAAATGATTTAAATATAAAGAAGGAAACTATAAGTAAATTAGATGAACATAGAATAGATATAGAGATAGAGATAGAGATAGATATAGATATGTGTGTGTGTATATAATTTAAGTAAATTAGGTGAACATATACCTGTCAGATCTATGGGAAAGGAAAGAATTTAAGACCAAGGAAGAAATAGAGAATATTACAAAATATACAATGAATAATTTTGATTACATTAAATATTAAAAAGTTTTTGTATAAATAAAACCAATGCAATGAAAATTAAAAGGGAAGCAACAAATTGGGGAAAAATCTTTATAACAAAAATCACTGACAAAAGTCTAACTTCTCAAATTTGTAAGGAACCAAATCAATTGTGCAAAAAATCAAGTCATTCCCCAATTGATAAGTGGGCAAGAGACATGAATAAGCAATTTTCAGATAAAGAAATTAAAACTATCAATAAGCACATGAAAAAGTATTCTAAATCTCTTATAATTAGAGAAATCTAAGTAAAAACAACCCTGAAGTACTACCTCACACCTAGTAGATTGGCTAACATGAGAGCAAAGGAAAGTAATAAATTTTGGAAGGAATGTGGTAAAAGTGGGACACTAATGCATTGCTGGTGGAGTTGTGAATTGATCCAACCATTCTAGATGGCAATTTGGAATTATGACCAAAGGGCTTTAAATGACTGCCTGCCCTTTGATACAACCATACCGCTGCTGGGTTTGTACCCTAAAGAGATAATAAGGAAAAAGACTTATACAAAAATATTTATAGCTGCACTCTTTGTGGGGGCAAAAAATTGGAAAATGAGAGAATGTCCTTTGATTGGGGAATGGCTAAACAAATTATGGTATCTGCTGGTGATGGAATACTCTTTTGCTTAAAGGAATAATGAACTGGAGGAATTCCATGTGAACTGGAAAGACCTCCAGGAATTGATGCAGTGAAAGGAGCAGAACCAGGAGAACATTGTACACAGACTGATACACTGTGGCACAATCAAATGTAATGGGCTTTTCTACTAGCAGCAATACATGATCCAGGACAATTCTGAGGGACTTATGAGAAAAATCAATATTCACATCCAGAGAAAGAACTGTAGGAGTAGAATTGTAGAAGAAAAACATATGATCAATCATGTGATTCAATGGGGATGTGATTGGGTATGTAGACTCTAAATAATCACTCTATTGCAAATATTAATAATATGGAAATAGGTCTTGATCAGTGATGCTTGTAAATCACAGTTCAATTGAGTGTTGGCTATGGGAGGAGGAAGAAAGAAGGGGAGGGAAAGAATATGAATCATGTAACCATGGAAAAATATTCTAAATTAATTGAATAAATAAATTTAAAACAATGAAAAAAAGAAAGTATATCTTCCATGACACAGATGATTTGGGGCAAAAATATCTTTTTTCTTCTCATTTTGCATCTTGATGTCAATACATAGCAAATAACTAAGCAAATTTATCTTCATAGTTCCATTTGGCAATCTTGTATGATTTAAAGATAGAAATGGAAGGCATCTTGTTTTGGACAAGATTTTGAGGATGCATTTTTTTTTCTGAGTCAACCAAGAAGCAATCGATAGAATAGAGCTTCATATTTTTCATATTCATTAGATCAAAATCAGTTGTGTAAATTTAGTCTTACAATAAATTTTTTATGAATCCCTGATAGTTCCCTATCATCATGGATATTATATATATATATGTATAATATATGCATGTGTAATATATAAATATAAAGATATATTGATATATAGATTATATTGTTATTATGGGTAATATTATATAGTGTTCTCATCACAACTTTATAGAAATGAGATATACATGTCTTGGTTAACATTTAATGTCTTCTTTGTTGTCCTCCACCCCAAGCTAATTTTTGGAAAGCATCCTCTAGTCTATACTTTTTTCTGTTCTTTTGGCATCTCCTTCTCCTTGACATGCCTTGAAAATGGATCTTTAAGTACTTTGAAAATCGTGTTGCCTTCAGCTTGACTTTCTTCTGTATTTATTTGGTGAGTTCTAGTGCCTCTTCCTGATTTCATCTTCTTAACTGCCAAGAATATTTCTTCACATAATATACCAGGTACTGAAGGGAAATAGGGTAAAGATGTGGTAATTACACTATTACTGTTGATTAAAACATTTTCACTTTGAAAGATCTGTTCCATTTCATGCATTTTTGCTGCCTTCCTTCTGTTTTCACCTACACATGCTTTCATCTGGCCCTGCTATATCTATATCTATATCTATATCTATATCTATACATATATATCTATCTATACATATATATATATATAATTTGAAGTTCCCTATTGGCTCTTAGTTTTTTTTTTCTCTTAGTTGCATTTTTTTTCATTCTGTGAAGCATTGCTTCTTCTAAACATCTGTCATCCTCCTCCATATTGTATTGTGAATTAGTTGTCATTCCAAACCTGCATTACCCTTGGCCACTTTGTGTCTCTGCTTGGCAAAGAAATTGTGTCACTAAATAATAGTAGGAAAAACAAATACTTCTTTTAAAATTTACTAGGTTCAAAACACTCTACCAGGTGCTGATGAAAATATAAAGGTAATAAGACATATGTCTGCTCTCAAGCTAGAGGAGGAAATTATACACCTACTTAATTCAGAACCTCAGAGACACATGATTTCAATTTCATTGTTATGGGTCCTTTTCTGACAAATCTGGAAACCCTGGTATTTCCTAATATAGTGATTTGTACACAGTAGGTGATTAAAGTTTAGTGAATTGAACTGAATTAGCAGAAAATTATAACTGATGATTTACCTTCTGGTGATCCATCTCTGTTCATTTAGGCTAGTTTTAAGGCAACAGAGAGTTCATTACTAGGTCCATACTCAGAGACCTCCTAGCTTTGTACACTGTGTCAGAGTTGGTGCTCTGTTGTCATAAAGGTTTGAGAAGCTGTAATAAATATAACATGATGAAACATCAGAAGAAGATATGGATGCAGATGAATGAATGAATGAATGAATTTAAATATAAATGCATAGGAGAGAGTCAGTGTGGGGTGGTAAATAGAAGACTGGCCCTGGGTCAGAAAGAACTAGGCTGAAGTTCCACCTCTGACATATCATAGCTGTGTGACACTGGACAAGGGCAGCCTGCTCAATACTCAACAATTAGGAAAAGTAGCTCTAATGGGAGTGTAATGAAATCGTAAGTCTACACATACACACATACACACACACACATCATATTCTTGGAAAAATATAAGCAAAGTGAAAGTTTGGGGGTGGGTGTAATTGGGGCTAAGCAAGAAGAGAAGAATAGACTAGATTTTCTTTGTAAAAATGCAAAGTTCCCTGGGAATGAAATATTATTATCATTATCAAATATTTATGCATCTAATTTCTTTAAGGTTAAAAATTACCAAAAAAAATCATGATAGCACAATAGTTTTAAAAGAATAACATTCCTGTTTCAAAATCAGGTAATTCTAATATAAATAAACAGGGCAAAGAAACAGAAAAGTGAAATGATTACTAGAAAAAATACACTGAAAAATAATTTTTGAATGGATCTGTTAAAGAATATTCACATTTCTCAGCCTTACCTGCATCTTTTTTAACATAAAACAATCATGTGTTAGCACATAAAGAAATCTTATAAGGTAGTTAGGTAGTACAGTCGGTAGAACACTAAACCTGGAGTTAGAAAAATCTCAAGTTTAAATCAGGTCTTAGATGGTTCATAACTGCAATGCTGGCAAATCAAATAACCTTTCTCTATTTTAATTTGTTCATCTCTAAAACAGAGATAATAATAGTACCTCCTTCCCAGGTTTGTTGTGAGGATCAAATAAAATTACATTTGTAAAGTCCTTTGAGAACTTTAAAGGACCATATTAATGCTATTATTATGTGCTAATGTTAAAAAAGCAAATGCATTAAATTCAAGTTTTATAAACCACAATGCAGTAAAAATTGTAAATAATTTTTAAAAACTAAGCAAAAGTTTCAAATTTCAATGGAGAAAAATACTCTGAAAAAAGACTGTCAAAAAACAAAGACAATAAATATGTCGAAGAGAATGACAGCAATGAAGCAAGATATAACAATTTATGGAAGCAGTCAAAGGAAAAATTGCATGTTTGAAAACATAATGCTAAGTGAGAAAACTAATGAAAATGAGCATGTAATGAAAAAATTGATAAACTAATCAACAACCAAGAAAAAAATCTTAAAAATAGAAGAGGACGTTGGTGAAATGTATTTTTTAAAAAAGTTATTATTCAATATACATGTATCTGAGCAATACGATTCAAAAACACAAATGGAATACACTTTAATTCCTGTATATTTAACACATTATTTTTACTCCCAATTCATTCCCAATAATATTATTGCATCAATATTTGCATCAATAGAAATCTTACCCCATTAAGGCAGTTCATTGAAATATTTTGTTTTACTGCTAAGATGATGCAATATAGTTTACCATTCCTATCTTAGGAAAACAAACTGAAGAAACCATCTGTGAAATTCTAAGAAAAAGTCACCCAGACCAGACCAATTCACAAGTGAATTCTACCAAACATTTAAAGAACAATTAATCTCAATACTATAAGAACTATTTGGAAAAATAGACAAAGAAGGAGTCATACCAAATTCCTTTTACAAAAGAAAGTATGGTGCTGATGCTTAAACTAGGAAGTGCAAAAACAGAGAACGAAAACTATAGACCAATTTCCTTAGTGAATATTGATGCAAAAAAACTGAAAAAAAAATACTAGCAAGGAGAATACAGCAATATATCATGAAGATCATACAATATAATCAGGGATTCTTACCAGGAATGTAGGGTTGGTACAATATTCGGAAAACTATCAGCATAATTGACCATATCAATAACAAAAGCAACAAAAATCATATGAGTACCTCAATAGATGCAGAAAAAGCTTTTGACAAAATATAACATGTGTTCCTATTTAAAAAAAAACACTATAAAGCATAGGAATAAATGGTGCTTTCCTTAAAATGATAAGTAGTATCTACTGAAAACCATCAGTAAGCTTATTTGTAATGGAGATAAACTAGAAGTCTTTCAAAAAAAATCAGAGGTGAAGCAAGGATGCCTATTAACATGACTACTATTCAATATTGTCCAAGAAATGCTAACTATACTAATACGAGAAGAAAAATCAAAGGAATTAGAATAGGAAATAAGGGAACAAAATTTTTCACTTTTTGCAGATATTATGCTGGCATATGTAGAGACTCTTCAAGAATCAACTAAAAATTAATTGAAATAATTAACTTCAGCAAAGTTGCAGTATATAAAATAAACCTACATAGATCATCAGCATTTCTATATACTACTAGCAAAGTACGGCAGTAAGAAATAGAAAGAGAAATTCTATTTAAAAATAACTGTAGGTAATATAAAATACTTCAGTGTCTACTTGCCAAGAAAAACCCAGGAACTATAAGAAACTAATTATAAAACACTTTTCTTATAAGTCAGATCTAAACAATTGGAGAAATATTAACTGTTCGTGAGGAGACCAAGCCAATATAATAAAATGATAATTCTATCTAAATTAATTTACCTATTCAGTGCCATACCAATCAAAGTACCAGAAATTTATTTTATAGAACTAGAAAAAACAGTAATAAAATTCATTTAAAAGAACTAAAGATCAAAAATATCAAGGGAATGAAAAAAGTCTAGGAAGATAGTCTAGCTGTATAACTGTCATTTCTTATGGCATAATCATTTTCCTTTACAACCATATACCACAATTTGTTTACTCATTCCCCAATTGATGGATACCTCCTCAGTTTCCAATTCTTTGCCACTACAAAAAGAGTTGCTAAAATATTTTTGTGCTAGTAGGTCTTTTCCCCATATATCTGATCTCTTTGGGATACAGAACCAGTAGTGGTATTGCTGTGTCAAAGGGTTTTATGGCCCTTGGAGCATGGTTCCATATTGCTCTCCAGAATGGTTGTATCACTTTAAAGTTCAACTAAAAGTTTCTATTAGAGTCCCAATTTTCCTATATCCCCTCTAACATTTATCATTTTCCCTTTTGTTCATATTAGCCATCTGATAGATGTGAGGTAATATCTCAGAGTCATTTTAATGTATGTTTCTCTAATCAGTAGTGATTGGGGAGCGTTTTATTTCTTCTTCTGAGAACTACCTTTTCATATCCTTTAAAATTTGTCAATTGGAGAATGCTCTAGATTCTTATAAATATGACTCAGTTCTCTATATATTTGAGAAATTAGGTTTTTGTCAGAGACACATGCTATAAAATTCCCCCCAATTTGTTGTATCCCTTCAAATCTAGGTGGTATTGGTTTTGTTTCTTTAAAAAATGTAATTTAATGTAATCAAATTTATCCATTTTATTTTATCTTTTTTAAATATAGGGGAATGAAGGGAGTTAACTTTTGCAACTATCATTAGTGGGAGAATTCAACTGAGTTTAAGTCAAAAAACATTTATCAAGAATCCACTATACCTAAGATATTATCCTACACTCTGGGACACAAAGATGAAAACAACAATTTCTGTTCAAAGGTCCCATTCAATGTGATCCTTGATGGAAGCTAAAAATGCTAAGAAGTAGAAGGGAAAGAGTGTATGCTAGGTTTGTGGGACAAAATGAACTAAAGCTAGTCAGAAGGGTTTAACTGCTAAGGTGAAGGTTCTGTATTTTGTCCCACAGGCAGTTGAAAGCCACAAAACATTCCTGGGCAGAAGGGTGACCTGGCTAGAGCTGTGCTTAAGGAAGATTATTTTGGCAGTTGTGTGGAGGACTGAGTCATTTCCCAACAGATAAGTAAACAATGATATGAGCAAACAATTAAAAAAAATTAAACCTAAACTACTGACAACCTATGAAAAAGGTTTCTAAATCACTAATAAGTGAAATACAAATTAAAGCAGCTCTGTGGATTGACTTCATACCCACTAAATTGTCAAAAAGAATAAAAGATAAAAAGAATAAATTCTATAGGGTCTATGGAAAGACAGGCACACAAATACAATTTTGTTAGAATTGTGAACTGGTTCCGTCACTATGGAAAGCATTTTGGAATTACATGAAAAAGTTTATTTAACTATTCAAACCTTTTGATTCTGTAATCCCATTACTGAATCACAAACCCAGAGAGAGGGAAAGTTCCCAATTATACAAAAAATATTAATAGAAGTATTTTTTGTGGAAGAAAAAAATTATAAATGGTGTCCATTGATTGGGGAATAGCAGAACAGTACATGAATGTAATATTATATTGTTGTGCCATAAAATGATGACAAACATGAAAATGAAAATGAAAAAGTTATAGGAAGACATATATACTTATACAAAGGAAAGAAAGCAAAACAAAAAAGAACAATGTGTACATTCATTACAATATACATTTTACAAAAACCACTGAAAGGCAACTGGATATGGATAAAATTCAGTGACCAATCTAGAGACTAAACAATAAAATTTGATTCCTTCCTTTCCATAAAAAGATGGGATGTGGTCAGCTACAGAAGATCATACATATTATATCAAAACTCAATCATTGGGCCGGTTGGTTCTGATACATAATTTTAAAAGATACATTTAGATTTATAGATTTTAAAAAGAAGAGTTATTTTCTTCATTTCCCAGTATATGCTTCCCCCATCTCCCTCTCCAAAAATCATCCCACATAATAAAGATTGCAAAGGAAGAATGAAAAAGTTGTCTCCCACCTCTACGAATAAAGAAAGAAGTCATTTCTCTCTTCTTTGAGAACAAGCTTTGATATGAATTTCATAGTATTCATTTTCAATTACAAGAGACAGTTCTTGGGGTAGTGTAAATGGCTTTGAATTGAGAGACAGTGGCGGCAATAATAGTAATATCAATGTTGACAAGGACTAACCCAACTGCCTTCATTGTAATTGAGAAGGAAACTAATGTTCTCAGGACAGGCAAGATCACAAGAGAAAAAGGTCCAGAACAGGGAAAAGTCTCTTGTTTCCAATTTTTTCCCTATTCCAAGAAAAAGGAGGATAAAACTCCTTTGTCATAGATGAGAACACAGGAAGTAGGAAGCAGCTAGATGCCACAATGAATAGAGCATTGAGCCTAGAGTCAGGAAGACCTGAGTTCAAATCCAACCACAGCCTCTTGCTGATTGTACACCCTTGGGCAAATCACTTAAGCACTCTCTGCCTCAGTTTCCTTAACTGTAAAATGGGGATCATAATAGCACCTACTTCATAAAGTTTTTGTGAAGATCAAATAAGATTTGGAAGGTGCTTGTTGGCATACTGATTAACTCATAAGTAGGCATTTAACAAATTTTTGTTCTCTACTCTGTTCCCTAAGAAGAAGGAGCACTGTAGCCTGCAGATCTACGATGAGTCTATCTAGACCTTTCTATAGCCTAAACTAGCAAGCAATAAATGATTCAGAAACTGCTTGCGAGGTCCTGCCTTGACTCCAAGACACTAAGTAGAACGTATGATGCTTTGACTTAAGTAGTCTCTCTGTTCCTGCCCAAAATACAAATGTAGGTCCAGGCTTGTCCATCATTCAGTAAGATGATCATTGATATGCTCATTAAAATCCACTTTAGGGCTGTATTTTTCTTAAGAAGCCCCAACCTGATTTTTTCTGTGTGGTTTAGGCTAGTTAGTGGAATTCATGACAGCTAGACATTACTCATTTAATTATAACTTATTTTCAGCTTTATCAACAACTATTTATGATCCTGGTTATCTTTGAATTGTGGATACTATATATAGAAGATGGAATAAGGGAAAAATAAGGGAAAATTACAGATTAAATTCTGTTTAATACCTTCTTGACTCTGAGGATGAAGTACTTTAATCCCTGGTCTCACACATTTCCTGAAAATTTTTCTCAAAAATCAGTGTCTTTCCAATCTCTCTATTCATTAGTCTCTTGACAAATATCAAGAATCAAAATATTCAAGCATAATATGAACCATGTCATAAATTCCTTGAGGAGGGCTGATACATAGGCTCTGAAAGTTCACATCCCCTCTCTGATGCTACCTGTGTGGCCTTAAGCCAGTAGTAGCAAACCTTTTTTTTTTTTAATTTAGAATATTTTTCCATGGTTACATGATTCATGATTTTCCCCACTCCTCTTCCCTCCCCCTCCTCTGCCCCAGAACTGACAAGCAGTTCCACTGGGTTATACTTGTATCATTGTTCAAAACCTATTTCCATGTTATTCATATTTGTAATAGAGTGATTTTTTAACATCAAAACCCTAATCATATCCCCATCAATCATATGTTTTTCTTTTGTGTTTCTACTCCCACAGTTCTTCCTCTGAATATGAATAGCGTTCTTTCTCATAAGTCCCTCAGAATTGTTCTGGGTCACTGCATTGCTGCTAGTAGAGAAGTCCATTACATTCAATTGTGCCACAGATTATCAGTCTCTGTGTATAATGCTCTCCTGCTTCTGCTCCTTTCACTCTGTATCAATTCCTGGAGGTCTTTCCAGTTCACATGGAAACCCTCCAGTTCATTATTCCTTTCAGCACAATAGTATTCCATCACCAACATATACCACAATTTGTTCAGCCATTCCCCAATTGAAGGACATTCCCTCATTTTCCAATTTTTCACCACCACAAAGACCATGGCTATAAATATTTTTGTACAAGTCTTTTTCTTTGTTATTTCTTTGGGGTACAAACTCAGCAATGGTATGATTGGATCAAAGGGCAGGCATTCATTTAAAGCCCTTTGGGCATAATTCCAAATTGCCCTCCAAAATGGTTGGATGAATTCACAACTCTACCAGCAGTGCATAAGTGTCCCAATTTGATGTCAAGTCTTTTAGAGACCAGATGCCATGCCTGCCCCTTATACCCCACAGGGGAGGGAGGAAGCATTCCCATTGGGTTGCTGGGTGAAGGGGCAAGTAAAGTCAGGAATGTCCTCAGCACAGGTGGAAAGGGGGAGGGGAGTGGCTTGAGCACTCCACTTTCCTCCAGCTCTGCCTCCTGTGTGCTCCCCACCCACCTTCCCCACCGTGTACTCCCATTGGGCTGCGGGACGAGGGGGCGGGAGGGGGGTGGCAGGATGTGCAAAAATGTTATCAGACACAGTGGAGAGGAGGGGTGGAGTAGCTCCACCCAAGTCCCTCTGCATTTCTAGGAACAAACTTGGAGGAGGGAGCATGGGAGTTGGGGGAGGGGGGGCACACACAGAGAGGACTCTGCGTGCCATATTTGGCACATGTGCCATAGATTCACCATCACAGCCTTGGACTAATCCTTTAACTTTCTTTGGCATTCTCAGTCTCCTCACCTGATAACTAAGGGGATTGACTTAGATGGCCTCTTTGATCTCTTTGAACTCTATACCCACCACCTTTTTTTTTTTTATAATTCCTATCTTTCAAATCCAAAGTCCTAATTCAGAGCTATGAAAACTAAGGCACACCAGTGTTTTGTGTTTTTTCAGATGGGGAGGCAAGAGATCAGAAATCCACATGTGTAGGGGCTGCAGGAATGTTTTACAATCATAATAATTAATTGATCTGTGTCTGCTAGCATGACACCTGGCAGCAATCAGTTACCCAATGTTTACAGTGGACAAGGACCCAGGCCCTACTGACCTGCTAGTTCATGTAATTAGGTAAAAAATGTTCCTTTGCAAAATCTCAGATAGTGTAGGTCAGGGCGAAGTGAAATTTCAAGGCAAGAGGGTTATATTTGGCCTACAGGCTATGTGTTATATACTCCACAGTTAAACCCTCTTATCTAAATGGCCTCATCTCTCACTAGTTCTCAGATCCTCTTCTTTCCTCTAACCCACAGAGGCCTCCGTGCCCCAAGTCACTGACTGTCCTGGGTACATTATTTAGAACACTGCCTTCCCATCACCATCTATTTGGGGGAATATAGTACAATAATGATTCTTTAAAACAAATATTTGGGCCACAGAATTTAAAACATGATCCTGAGAGGATGAAGAATAGAAAAGGAAAGCAAAATCCAACAGTCAGTCTTCCATCTAAATTTCTCATATTAACCAACTAAAAATAGTTGAGCTTAATTTGATAGATTTCACATGACAGAATTTGCCTTCCCTTCTAATAATGCCTTCCACTAGCTCTGTATTGTGTAAATAGAGCTAGTGGAAGGCAATATTAGAAGGGAAAGCATTCTTCTTCCTCATTTCTACCTCATGTCTTAGCTTCCTTCAAAACATACCTCAGGAGACAAAACAAACTCTCTCAGATGAGGCCTTTCTTGTTCCCTGCCTAGATGAACAGAACTCCAGAACAATGGGAAGATATTGGGGGCCTGCTGAAGGAAATTCAGGCGGGGGGACACTGAGCTAAAACCACCCGATTCATTTCATTTCATTATATTCAAGTTTCTGTATCTCAGCCTTTGGAACTTAAAAGCTTATTGAGAGAAATCCATATTTCCTCTTGATGATTTTTCTAAAGAATGCTTATATAGATTCTGAAATTGGCATCTTGGTCTATTGAAAAGACTTTCCATGGAAACCAGATAATGAGAGAGAAAAATCCTCAGTCATAAAGTCCTCCATTAAAACCGGCTTCTATTCATGTCTTACGCATGCACATCCCCCCAATATAGATGGAGTGACTAGTGCTCCCTCTGAACCACTTACTTATATTTTTATTAGCTGGCAAGACAATCAAGGAGTCTGGTATTTTGGCTAAGAGAACTTGGCAGAATGCACAGAGGCTGCAGTATGACTGCAAATCCCGTAGTCGAATGAGAAGTGAAGGCCTTGAGTGTTCTCTTTGTTGCCCAATAGTGTTCTAATCTGTCATCAAAAAAGAGAAAAAAGATATGGAAGAATTCATAGCCTAATTTCATAGCTCTGACCAAGCCATTTGAATCATTTGAAAAATTCTGATAGAACAAAAGTTTTTAAATAAAGTCTGTGAACTTGGGTTTTTTCCCCCTTAATATTAATAACTTATTTTATTCATTTAAAAATATGATTCTAAGAAGAGGTCCATCATTTTTCCAGATTGACTGCTGAAGGGGCCTATGATCCACACAAAAGGCTAAGAGCTCCTGTACTAGACCAATTAAGTTCAATTCAATCAACCTTTATTAAGCACCTACTTTATGCCAAGGTCCGTGCTGTGGGTAAGAGAAACAGAGGAAAATAAAATATACACCAACCTTGAAGAACTTAAATCCCCTGGGAGGATTCAAATGGACACAAATATGAAAATACAAACAAATAGAAAGAATAATTTCAAGAAAGAAATATAACATCTGCCCCAACAAGCTTATAAATGGGACCTGGGAGACAAAGGAAGGACAAATCCTATACAAAAACAACAATGGTACAAGGCAAAATGTTGCCAATTTTTGGGAAATAGCTAGCAAAATAATATGATATATCTGAGGAAGAGATTACTTGGTGAGGGAGAGGTGAGAAATAAGGAAAGATTTCATATGGGGGAAGGGGTCCTGAGTTGTCTTTTTCTCACAATTATTCTGTTTCCCTCTGACTTTCTCTAAAAAGCTCCAGGAGGTCAGGTGGCACATGCTTCTGAAATGCCCTTCATCTGATGTTTAGTGTTAGCTTCTGCATAAAAGGAATGTTTCAAGTCAAAAACTATATGTATGTCTGGATGGCAAAAAATATTATGCATGAAGAGTATAGAAACCACCATTTTTACTCCTTAGATCTTTCTAAATTGAACTGAACTTCTACCTCTAACCTCACATCACATATATAGATCTAGAAATGATCCAAGAGTCATCTAACTCAACAAATGAAAAAAAAAAAAACACAAGATCCAGAGATATTCAATGACTTACCCAAGGTCACACAGATAGTAAGTAGGCAGACATAAGAGTTGAACTCAGGCCTTCTAACTCCAAAGAAAACTCTCCTGTGGAAGATGAGGCAGAGTGTAAGGTTGTATTTTTTTTAATTGTTTTGAGGGGAAACTCCTTCCTCACCTGTTACTCACCTCTTCTGTGCAACCAGGTAGCACAAATCAGTGCTTTATTCATTGAAAATGCCTGCAGTTCTGTGGGGAAAGATAATAAATGCTCTTTTGTAAAAAAATGTTCTATCATATTTGCAAGGCCACATTTTCCCCCTTAATCACTTGATAAACACTCCAATAATTATATTAAGATATTACCCAGTTATCATTCCAAGAAGGAATAAAGAGAACTAAGACATCAAGTTAAAAGGAAAAACAAACCCACTCAAACCAGAATCAAACTTCTTGGGGTTTTTTGTTGTTATTGTTTTTTTTTCTTTTTCTATTTTTGAGTTTTAAGTAGTCCTTGAGTACATTATGGTGTTCAAATTCCATTTCTTTTCCCTTCTACTTCCTATGTTTGGTTGAAGTAGGAAGGATTAGAATACATAGGACTGAAAAGAATACTCTTACAAGTTTCTGAAGAGGCCCAGAAGGCAGGGAGGGTTTGCTTTCCTAGGTATGGAATTAGTTCAGCACATTAGCCTAATCAACTCAACCCTTAAATCTAGTGTATCCTCTTCAATTGCAGTTAGGTGATGAAGTAGATAAAGTGCAGGACCTGGAATCAGGAAAACCTTAGTTCAAATCCAGCCTCAGATCCTACTAGATGTGTGATCTTTGGCAAGTCCCTTAACAACTGTTCATTTTCATTTCCTCATCTGTAAAATGGGGA
Organism: Gracilinanus agilis; assembly: GCF_016433145.1. Taxonomy (NCBI): domain Eukaryota; kingdom Metazoa; phylum Chordata; class Mammalia; order Didelphimorphia; family Didelphidae; genus Gracilinanus; species Gracilinanus agilis. Next base: position 124,662,116 of record NC_058132.1, on the reverse strand, counting down.
TAATACTAGCACCTACCTCTCCGATTTGTTTTAAGGATCAAATGAGATCATATTTGTAAAGCACTTTGCAAATCTTAAGTGCTATACAAGTGACAGCTTATTATAATTTGATATTAACTCTTTGGTCCAAAGAGAAAATGTATAGTTCATTTTGCATCGTTAAAGTCTCTTGGGGCAGAATGTAGAACAATCAAATATAAGTGAACAAGAAGCATACCAACTTTATTTTTCTTGGAATAGACCTGAGCTTAAAACGAATGGGAAAGGTGCTTGGCAAGAAAGTGCTTTAATTCCTGCCAATACCTCACTCCCTGTGCTTCCCATCTGAGAAAATAACTGAAAAAATAAATTCACAATGTTTTGCCTAATCCAAGCAACAAGGAGAGTCTCCAAATCTTTCCTAGATCAGAATGAAGAAATATTAAAAGTGACAAAAGAAAACCTGAACTGAAACTTCCACCTCAGCAGTTCCTGAGAAGTGGGTCAGATGAGATCAAATAAGTGTGGAAAAAGGAACCTTTCTTAGTGTCGTCCATTGCAACATTACTTCCCTGTTCCTATCAGGAAAGATCTAGGATATACCTCTGCCTGGCATCATTTCTATTGACCTCCAGTAATAGGAAAGCTGCATCTTTAATTGTATCCACGTTGTTATGTTTTACAGTAAGTACCTATCTTTGGAGAGTACATTTAAAGAGTTGTGAGAGCAAAATGCTGATATAGCTGAGGAAAGAAAAATACAGGAAAACTCCCAAGGTTCTCTCTTCCCCCATCTTCTTTTTTTGCTTTCATTCTCTTCCCTTCTGATTTAATTTGACATCCTCCTGTGCCAACTCCTCAGCCTAATAAAGACTAGTTAATGACTCATTTGGAAAAAAATTTATATATTTTTTATATTTATATATTCATATATAATAGTTTTATATTTAAATATATAATATTTTTATGATTTTATATAATGTAAAAATAATTTATATTATTTATATAAATATTATTTCCAAATGAGTCATTTATATATATATATAAATGTGCATGTTCTTTCATCTTCAATGCTGATTACCAGGTAAATGAGAAATATAGTCCTGTTCAAATAAAATGTTATCAGGGTTTGGAAAGATTTGCAAACACACAATATAAAGAGGAAATAGATTGCTTTCCCAAAGACATCAAGTTCTTTTTTTGAAACAATAGATGGAATCTAAGCTCAACTACTTGCAGATAATTCTGGCAGTAGCAGATGGCCATGGACCATTTTATCTCTTAGTCTCATTCCTTGCATATTATTGGGCTGGCTGAACCAGGAACTTCTCCCCCAGTAACCTCATCTCCTTGGACATTGTTTCTGTATGAGTCCATGGCCTGGGGCACTCTGGACAGGAACCCTCTCCACCCACCCTGATGTTACTTAAGTCTAGGATTTATAGGGCTCTCTGAAAATCTGCTGTCTTTCCCACCCACCTGGAGGAGCAGAAACTGATTTTCTAGGGGGTCTCTTTCCCAGGAGAGGCTGTGCCTGATTTGCCTTCTGCTAAACTTGTATTTGCTACGTGGATGTATACCACCAACTAAACAATGACTGATATGAGGGCAGTGTTAGGTGTTTTGGGTGATACCAATTTAAAGTGATGCCAGCAGGATCCTAATGAATTGAAAAGGCTATCCACAGACTCGGGGGATTTTTAATGCCTGGAAAGAGACACTTCTGGGATACTTTCCACTTATGTGATTCTGTAACAGGGCAGAAGGCAAGATGTAACAAATGTAGTCACAAAACAAGATTTCACTCTTCACCTTTCCAGTCTTCTTCTTCGATAAAGATAATCTGTTAGCTGCTGTGTTTGTGGTTTTGTTACATTTTCAAGTTTGTGGCTATAAAATCAATCCTGCTATGTGTTGCTGATTGGGTAAAATCCTTCTCTATTTAGAACAAGGAAGTGTATCCTTAAAGGATCCCAGGAAGCCACATTGAGATGTTACTTAATGAATTCTAGGACTTTAGAGTTGGAAGGTGTGTAAGAAGTCAATTGGTCCAATTTCCTATGTGAAGCACGCATTTCCACTGTAAGAGATTGCTCCTCTGCTGATAAAATGAAGCAATGGCAGACTGAAGGTAAATTAAACTGAATCGCCTTTTCCCCTCTCCCCAACCCAAACCTGTTCCTCTTGCCTGACTTTGCTATTTCTTTTGGTGACCCTACCATTCAATTGCCCATGTTCAAAACCTTTGGATTTAATTTCAATCTTTCCTCTCCCTCATTCCTCCTATCCAATCAATGACCAAGTTTTGTAGATGCCACCTGCACAATTTGTCTCATCTTGATCCCTTCCTCTCTGTTCTCACTGATGCCTCCTTAGTATGGGTTCTCCTTATTTCCCACCTCCATCCTTTGCTTCCTTCCAGTCATCCTTCATACTATTATTGTCTCATGCATAGATCAAATCAGGCCTCTTGTCTGCTCAAAAAATCTTTCCTGGCTTCTTATTAACCACTAAGTGAAATGCATTCTTTGGGAAAGATGGCATGGTACCAAACTGCAGAAAGCTTTCGATTCTAGATAACATTCATTCACTTTACACTCTTCCTTGTAGACACTCTATATGTTGTTGTTTGGTCATTTCAATCATGTCCAACTCTTCATGACCCCCTTTGGGGTTTTCTGGGCAAAGATACTGGATACCTTTCCCTTCCTTGATGTCCACTACTGAAAACAGCTTTCCCAAGGCCTTCTTAGTGTACCCTTTGTTCCTCTCTGATGCATTTATTATTTATTATCACATATAATATTTCTCTTTCGGTATGTGGCTTAGCTTACTAAACTGTAAGGTTCTTGAGGGCAGGGACTGTGTCTTCACTAAACTTTCCATATCCCCCAAAGCCTAGTGCTGTGCTCTATAAAGTAGGAATCTAATATATGCTTATTGGATTTGTCAAATTCATGCCTCCAATGAGGAAGGGCTGCCTACTAGCAGTGAATGCTGCCTTCTGCATCCCTAGTTTCCAAGCTAACATTCTTTAAGTTCTGAATTTGTATCAGAGAATAGACATCCTATAAGAGTGAAAGAAGTCTGAGGTGCCGGAACCAGGTTTCCCTGGAAATGACTAGAAAGACACTACAAAGGCCTATTCGCTTCCAGAATTATCTGGGAGGACAGGACTTCATGGAAGATGTCGAATCCAGGTCTTATTTTCCCTGGAGTGCCACATGTGAGCCAACTCTCATAATAAAAGGCAGGACAAAATCATCAGCCACAAGACAAAATCATCAGCCACAAGACAAAACAACAGAAGAAGGAAGAATGAGAAGAGGCTGACTAAAGGCAGGGTGGTCAGAAGAAATAGTTTTTTATTTTTTTTATTTTGAATATTTTCCCATATTTATATGTTTCATGTTCTTTCCCTCTCCCCAAACCCCCTTTTAGTCAACAGACAATTCCACTGGGTTTTACATGTATCATTGATTAAGCCAGTGGTTCCCAAACTTTTTTAGCCTACCACTCCCTTTCCAGAAAAAATATTACTTAGCCTCCTGGAAATTAATTTTTTTTAATTTTAATAGCAATTAATAGGAAAGGTAAATGTACCTATGGCCATCACCGTCCCCCTGGATCGCTGCAGCACCCACCAGAGGGCGGTGGCGCCCACTTTGGGAATCACTGGATTAAGCCCTCATTCCATATTATTGATAGTTGGGCTAGAGTTACCGTTTAGTGTAGAAGAAATATTTTAAAGGCTCTTTGAAGCACAACTTTAAATGATATGGCCTAGCTGTGAGCTATAGGGACCCCATAGCTGTGAAACAGAGCAGTCTGCTGAGGCTCAATGAACAGAAGGAGCAGCTCGGCGTGAGGTATCAGAACACAGAATGCACTTGGAGCCTGATGACTCAGGATCCCAAGTTCTGACCCTTTCAGTTTCCAGCTGGGCAAGTCACTTAATCGTAAACCTCCATTTCTCCCTTTCTTAAGTAGAAAGAACAATACTTGCACAACTTGCTTTGGAGGATGGTTCTAAAGCTCGAATAAAATCATGTATGTAAAATGCTTTATATAGCCTCTAAGTGCTAAAAAAAAAAAAAAAGTAAGGCAATAAAATAGTATCTATATAGCATTTTAACCTTTGCAAAACTATTTACATATGTTATTTGATTCTTACAACCACAGGTGCTATTATTATACGCATTTTACAGATGAGGAAATTGAGGCTGAAAGAGATTAAAGTGACTGGCCCAGGATCACCTGTAGCTAGTGTCTGAGGTAGAATTTGAACTCATTTTAAGGCCAGCAATCTATCTACTGTGCTCCTTGGCTGATTGGTATTATTATTATCACTGTCATCATCATTATTTTCAAACAAAGGCAGAAACAGACTACAGAACGGGTCAAGAGAGACAAAGACAGGATTGTGAAATAGGGACGTCAGCCCCAAACTAAAGCACGATCTTGATGCATCTATCGTTTGGCCTCTGCAGTCACATCTCCAAATAGATAGAGACAGTCATTTTTATCATACAAAGAACAATAACATTTATCTTACACATACATGTAGACGGATGTATATAAATAACTCTGCTGAAGACGCCATCCAGTTTTGGAGATCAGTAAATGACCCAATTACTTTAGACAAGGTATGTGATCTCAAAAGTACTTTGCATAATTCATCATTATCAAAGAGCATTTATTCAAAGACTACACTGTGTACCTTGTATCTTGCTGTCTTCTTAAACCTAACATGTCTAAAAACAAATTCATGAACTCTTCCCCAAGCCTAGCTCTACTTTCAGACTTTCATATTTCTGTAAATAGAACCATCATTCCCTGGAGTCACTGAGACTCAAATCACTGGAATCCATCTTAATTCCTGACTATAGTTCTATCCCAAATTATAATTGAGAAAGTTCTGTTTATTCGTCTGTAAAAATGCAAGCTCATTGAAGAGAGGGCCTTTCATTTTTGGCTTTATATCCTTATCACCTAGCAGGTACTTATGCACATAGCAGGTACTGAAGAAATGTTTGCCAAAGAATAGACCTTAAAGGTCATCTAATTCAATATTACTCCAACGTGGAACTTACAGAGTGGATAGACTATTGGGTCTGGAGTCGAGAAGAACTGGGTTCAAATCCAGCCTCAGACACTTACTACCTAGGTGACCGCGGGCAACTTGCTTAACTCAGTTTGCCTCAGTTTCTTGATGTGTAAAATGAGCTGAAGAAGGAAATGGCTAAACCACTCCAGTCTCTTTGCCAAGAAAACTCCACATAGGGTCTCAAAGAATCAGAAATGACTGAACAACTGGCACTGTTTCTTTTAAAAAAAAATAGTTATATGGTCTATCTTCCCAGCTAGACTGTAAAAGGCAGGAAAGGAACAAGTATTTTTTTTTTAAACCCTTGTACTTCGGTGTATTGTCTCATAGGTGGAAGAGTGGTAAGGGTGGGCAATGGGGGTCAAGTGACTTGCCCAGGGTCACACAGCTGGGAAGTGGCTGAGGCCGGGTTTGAACCTAGGACCTCCTGTCTCTAGGCCTGACTCTCACTCCACTGAGCTACCCAGCTGCCCCAGGAACAAGTATTTATTAAGGGCCTATTATGTGCCCAGCACTGTGCTAAGCACTAGGTGGATACAGAAACAAAAAAGGACAGACCTCCGCCTTCAAGGAATTCATATTCTGGGAAAGAAGGAGGGCGATAATCATATGTGCCTATGTAAATATATAAAAAATAATACAAAATAATTTCAAGACATAGAAAGCATCAAGAAAAGGAGATTGGGGGGGAGGGGAGGGAAACTGGGTAGCTCAGAGGATTAAGAACCAGGCCTAGAGATGGGAGGTCCTAGGTTCAAACCCGACCTCAGCCACTTCCCAGCTGTGTGACCCTGGGCAAGTCACTTGACCCCCATTGCCCACCCTTACCAATCTTCCACCTATGAGACAATACACCGAAGTACAAGGGTTTAAAAAAAAAAAAAAAAAGAATGAATGAGACTTTAGCCAGCAGACATGAAGGAAGGGTATTCCAAGCACAAGGTATAAGCAAAGGCATGGAGGTGAGAAAGAAAGGTCTATAGTAAAAAAAGATACTTAGTAGTACAGTTTGTGGGGATTTTAAAGTACAGGGAGAAAGAAAGAGTGTTGTACAACACACATATAACTGATTCTGAATCATCAATTAAAGGCTAAGTGAAACATTGTCCCTGGCTCTGTAATTCTCCCAGGTCAAATCCCCCGGCCACTCTGCATTCTTTAGAGCCACAAGCACTGCTATGCATCCTGATGGGGAACCTCACGGAGCAGCAGGGTTCAAAAGAGGCTGGAAGAGAAATAACAGAACTAATCATTGCTCTCGGAAGGCCGGTGGATGCATGACTATGTATGAGAGGAAGCCCTTTTTCCTATCATCACCACAGCTGTAAATTCTATGGGATGGCTTTTTTTTCTTTCAGTGCAGTATTCGGTGGATAGACTTGGCACGCTTCTTAGAAGCAAGAAGAAAATGGTGTCACAAAGGCCTTGACTCACCCCATCCCCCCCACGCCCCATGCCAGCTGCCCCTGCACACATCATTTCCTCCTCCTCTGAAGTTAAAGGTCAGCCTGTGATGCCTTTGCCAATTTTTTAAGAATCAAAAAAAAAAGTGCCCTTCAGCGAGAGGGGGTGGAGGTAATTCTCTTAATGAAAGAAAGAGAAGAAAAAGAACACATAGGAAAGATGCCCTGAGATGGTCTTCAGGATTCTGGCTCGTATGTGCTTTTTGGTCATTTTTTTTTAATTAAGGAAAAATGAGAGGTACTGTTTTGTGCCAATGGTCTTTACAGAATGACACACTCCTCCCAGAGGAAACTCTTACGCTCTGAGTTTATAGGATGATGATGGTCATGGGGGTGATAATAGCTCACACTGATATCATGTTTAAGTCAGTCGATTCAACAAATATTTTTTCAAAGCCTACTTATGTAAGATACCAGGTTATTCCCTGGGAATACAAAGGCAAAAATTAAGTAGGCACTATCTGCTGGGAGACTCAACAAACCACTCCGTTACGTAAACAAAAATGACTTTTAGGAGGGAGAGAAAAGATTTAAAAGTGGTAATAAAGCAATGGCATTGCGGCAAATCCTCTGTACTCTAACATGGCTCGGCCAGAAAACTCAGGAAAGTGTGACACGAGGCAGGATGCGTAGTGGGGATAGCCGGGCAGCCCTCAACAGAGGGCTGCCTAAGCCTCAAGGAAAGAGACTGGTTTTCAGCCCCAGAAAGGCTTCACAGAATGAGCTGGCTTCTGAACAGAGACCTGAAGGAAGCTGAGATTCCAAGAAGCAGGTGAGGAGCGGGGCTGACCTAGGTAGAGGCACTAAGACCTAGATAGAATTAACCCCTGGGAAAACTAGGGAAGCCAAGCCGACTCTGTGTATGAAAGGAATCAATATTATCAATAAACACTAGAAAGAAGTAGAAAAAGAAATTTTATTTAAAGTAACTGTAGACAATAACAATTGGAGAAATAGTAATTGCTCCTGGATAGGTTGAGCCAATATAATAAAAATGACAATTCAACCTACATTAATTTGCTTATTCAGTGTCCTATCAAATTACCCAAAAAAAAATTTTAGAAAGCTTGAGAAAATAATTACAAAATTTATCTGGAAGAACAAAAAGTCAAGAATATCAAAGGAATCAATGAAAAAATGAGAAAGAAGGTAGCTTAGCAGTATCATATCTAAAACTGTATAAGGAAGAGGTAAATCATAAAAAAAATATGATTCTGGCTAAGAAATAGAGTGGTAAACCAGTGGAATAGATTAGGTACACAATTTATTCAATTGTTTTTCAGTCATGTCTAACTCTTTGTGACCCCACTTAGGGCTTCCTTGGCAAAGATATTGGAGCAGTTTTCTATTTCATTCTTTTTAGTTTGTTTTACAGATGAAGAAACTGGTCAAACAGGGTTAAGTGACTTGCCCAAGGTCACACAGATATTAAGTGTCTCAGACCAGATTTGAATTCAAGAAGATAATTCAGCTATCCCATATACATAACATGTAGCAGCAAATCACCATACAATATTTAAACAAACCCAAAGATCCAAGATTTTGGAACAAGAACTCACTTTTTGACAAAAATTGCTAGGAAAATTGGAAAGCAATTTGGCAGAAACCAAGTATAGACCAACACCTCATACCATATACCAAGATAAGATGAAAATGAGTACATGATTTAGACATAAAAGACAATATCATAAGCAAGCTAGAAAAATACAAAATATTTTACTTGTCAGATTTATGGATAAAAGGAAAAGTTATGACCAAACAAGAGATAGAGAGCATTATGGGATGTAAAATGGATTGTTTTGATTATATAAAACAATACAGTCAAGATTAAAAGTAAAATAGGAAACTGGGATGGGGTGGGATTTTACAGTCAGTTTCTCTAATAAAAGCCCCATTTTCAAATACATAGAGAGCTGAGTCACATTCATAGGAACATAGATCATTCCCCAATTGATAAATGATAAAAGGAGAAATCAGTTATTTATCATATGAAAAATGTTCTAAATCACTATTGATTAGAGAAATGCAAATTAAAATAACTCTGAGGTATCACTTCATACCTATCATGTTAGCTTTTATGATATAAAAGGAAAATGGTAAAAGTTAGAGGGAATATGGGAAAATAAATATTTTAGTGTTTTAGAAAACACTAATGCACAGTTGGTAGAACTGTGAACTAACCCACCCTTTCTGGCAAGCAATTTGAAACTGTGTGCAAAGAACTATAAAACTATACATACCCTTTAACCCAGCAATACCACTACTAGGTCTAACAACCAAAGAGATCAAAGAAAAATGAAAAGGACATTGTACAAAAGTATTTACAGCAGCTCTTTTTTTGTCCTGGCAAAAGACTGGAAATTGAAGGGATGCCCATAAATTGGAGAGTGGCTGAATAAGTTGTGGTATATGATTATGATGGAATATTATTATGCTATAAGAAATTGTAAGGGAGCGATTTCAGAAAAAAACATGGCAAGGCCTATATGAACTGATGAAAAAGGAAGTGAAAAAAAACTAGATCATTGTACACAGTTAAAGCATTATTGTAACAATGATTTACTATGAAAGACTTGGCTACTCCAATCAATAAAATGATCTAAGATAATTCCAGAAGACTTATGATGAAAAAATGCTATCTATCTCCAGAGAGAAAAATTATTTGCAAATTGAAGTATAATTTTTTTAACTTTTTTTTTCAATATGGCTGGTATGGAAATGCTTTGCATGGTTTCACATATATAATTGATGTCATATTGCTTGCCTTCTCAGTGGGTGGGATGGAAGGAAGGGAGAAAATTTGGAACTTAAAATTTAAAAAGAAAAGAATGTTCAACAAAAAATAGTTTTTAAAAATAAAACTAAATCTCTTCTGAGTACAGCTCCAACCTTCCTTTCCAGTTTCATTTAATATTATTTTCCTTCGTACACACTGCAGCTCAATCCAATTGGAATAATAACTATTCTCTAAACTGAGCATGCTGTCTTCTACTTCTGTGCAATTAAAAGTTGTCCCTCCTGTAGCCCTTCAGCCCCACCACAGTATCCTTCAATGGTTAGAATGTATTATCTCCTCATTTCTGCTTCTCACAATCTTTAGCTTCCTTCAAGTCTCACTTCAGATGCCATCTCCTCCTTCACTGCTCCTCCTTTACCATCCCTCCTTTTTTTTAATGTGTACTTGTTGTATCTTGACCGGCGTCACATAGCTGAGGCCAGATTTGAACCTAAGACCACTTCTCATCAAACCTGGCACTCTATCCACTGAGCCCCTGGTTGCCCCATTCTTCAGCTCAAGTCATCAACCTCAAGTACTTAATATCTTTTTTGGGAGCTTCACACTTGTTGGGCCTTACTTTATGCTTATTCTTTCCTCTCAAACCAAATCTATTGCCTTATTTTAGGTTGAGTTTAGAACTCTATTATGAGTACCCTTGCAATGGCAGAATTAGAGAATTTAGGTTGAGTTTAGAACCCTATTATGAGTACCCTTGCAATGGCAGAATTGGAGAATTTTAGTTAAGTTTAGAACTCTATTATGAGTACCCCTGCAATGGCAGAATTAGAGAATTAAGGTTGAGTTTAGAACTCTATTATAAGTACCCTTGCAATGGCAGAATTAGAGAATTTAGGTTGAGTTTAGAACTCTATTAAAAGTACCCTTGCAATGGCAGAATTGGAGAATTTGAGTATGTCCCATGGAGGAAGGGACACAGCAATTTTGTCTGAACCTCCATTTCGATCTGTATGAATTTCAAGGATCACGGGAAAATTGGAAGCAAGCTGTACACAAGGACCTAGAAAATGTTGATGTTTTCTATGTGGAAAGCAACATATGGATCTTGTGTCTGGATCTCCAACTGGATTTGTTAAGCGTTTCAGGTATCTCTAGGGAAAATTAGTGTCCTGGGTTGTTGCGGGGAGCTAGAGGAAGTTCACAAGCTTAAATCTGCTCTGTAAGTGTGGATTTAAAGCATAAATGGGGACCCTTGAGGGAAAAAGGAATGAATGAATGAATGCCATAATTCCCCCTGGACCAAGGACCATATTTTATTATACTTGGTAACTGGAAGTGCTACAAAAGTGCCAAGTTAAATCTGTTTGATTTTCTGCCCAAGGAGTGGGAGGGAGTCACTTCCAGTTGACTCCAGGTCTTAAATCCCTTTGGGAAGAACTCCTCAAGGTCTAAGAAGCTCTATTGGGACCAGGTTTCCTCCCAAAATAAGAAGTTGGACTTTCTTTGCCTTTTTCTTTATCGTCTTGGGATTGGGGGAGGACATAGTAAGCATTAAGACAGTCTTTTATTAAGTATTTATAAAATAATAATCTCTAATAAACATTATGAGATGTTCCTTATTTTCTAAATCTATAAAACCTATGTGAGAGGCGGGGCAGGAATTGTGATTTCTTGTACATGAGAGAATAAATGAATCTTTACCATACTGACTTTTTTGAGACTCCTTAAAGGCACTGAAAAAAACAAGTGAAGGGTATTTGCCTTGGTTTCCTGAAAACTGTTCTGGATTGGGGATATGGATAATGTGCTTAAAAATACCCTGGCCGACTTGCCAAGATTGTTTTTTTTTTTTTTAATGGCACTTTAGGTGGAGAGAGTAAAAGTTTAGGGGGGTGGCTAGGATTATATCTATTCACACAAAATGAGGAATTAAATCAACTAATTGGGAAATTTAAGCCAAAGAAAACCCAAACAAATTTTTACATAAAATATTCACACAAATTAAAGCCAGTGTCTTTTTTTCTCCTGAATTAATACGGATAATTGCCTCGGTTCTCTACTTCCTTATGTCTATAAAAACACAGCTTCACAGTCAACTAAGAAGTTTGTCGGTAATAATAACAGAGTGATGGCTTTTATTCATAATACAACTCACACGATATCTCTGCTTTTCTTATCTGGTCACTTTCTGGATAGCTAAGTTACTAAGACAAGTTACTTTTCTCACCTATTATCCTTATCACTAATAAATTCAGTCAAATTAACTAGTAGCCAACAGAAAACTATGATCACTCATCACAGAGTTAAAAAGATCCTTATAAATCATGGAGTCTTTCATTTTATAGATTTGAAAACTGACATCCAGAAAAGTGAAAGAACTCAGCTAACTTGGAAAATCCCACAGCCAGGAAGTGGTTAACATGAACCCCATTACTCTGACTCCAAATCTTCCTACTATACCACGTTAGCCAAGTAAATTTTTCAACATGGTACCAGTACCATGAGTGCCTGACATTCAGGCAGGCAGAGAATTTGCCATTGTTCAACTGGCCTTACACATCTGTCTTCCAGCTCAGATCTTCCTGATGTTATTCTAAAATTAGCTGTCCAAAAAAATACCATTCCCTTCTCAGATTTTTTTGTTTGTTTTCCTGACTCAGAGGTCAAGGGGACATCCTCTTTTTCTGCCTCTTGTCTTTCCACAGCACTACCTGAAGAAGAAAAAAAAATACACACACACACAAGCACACACAAAAATATGTATGTATGTATATATATATATATGTATATACACATATAATGCCTCCTCTTCCCTATCAGTAGTCAAGTTTCTTCGTTTGTTACAAGGACCCTCATGTGACCAAGGGGAAAACCGAAAACAGATGCTGTGGTCTGGGCGGAGCAAAAAGCAGTTTCGGAAGATGGTCACTGAGTCCTCAAGACCTAAAAAATCTCTTTCCAAAATATAGTTGAGCGGTTGCTGAGCTATAGTTTCACATCTCATTCTTAATGAATCTAAAAGCTTCTCATGGTGTTTTTCAACGAAACCTCAGTCAGCGGCTCCCACCTAATTTATAAGTTTTTTTGAAGGCAGAAGCCACATATTAGGCTTTTATTTTTCCTATTACTTAGAAGTGCCTGGCACCCTGTAGGGTCTCAATATATATAGTCTGACTTATTATTAATAACTACAGTCCTATAAGGAAATCATTACATATAACCATTTTTTTAGAGAGTACAAGAGCAGGTAAGGTGTTTTTCGTCTGAGTAGTAAAATAGTAAAGAAGATATCCTGACTCACAACCCCAAAGCTGAAAGATATGACCTTAGTATTCATTAAGAATGGGATTGAGGTCTTCATAATATCTCTCTCATTGTATTGTGTCTCTTTAGTTTCACTTCAGCCTTCTCAACCTGTCTAATTACTCTACATAATTTAACAAGTACCTGTCAACAATAGAACTTGGGCATTTAATGTTATTCAGTATCTACACAATCCATGTCATCTATTAGTTTTTCCTTCCAATAGCCCATTGTACTATTCCCAGCTTTGACCTGGGCCACCTTTACCTGAGACCACAACCACACTAGTTCTCAGGTGATAAGGATGGTTTCCACGCAACGTTCATCTCCTTCCACAGGATTGTACTACTTGGAAGCCAAAAGAAATTCCGCAGTACCTTGGTCCCACACTGAAGTCAGTGACCAATGACCCCAATAGGCTATTTGACCAATTAAGTGTCACCTCCTATATGTGTCTTGTCCTGAATCTTCTAGTTATTCGTGTTTTCCAGTCCTGATATCTATCCTGATTTATTTTTAAGTATAAATGCTGTTTTTCCCCTGATATAACCCAAGTTCCTTAAAAGAAAGGGCTATACTTCTTTTTCATCTTTATTTCCCTGGCACTTGGCAGATAGAAAGTATTTGATTTTTTAGGAAGTTTACTGAGTTGGATTGGCCCTGTACCTAGGTTTTCTCTTTGTGACCAAGGAATTACAAGAATCCTAGATCCCATTCCAATAATCCAAAGTATAAAGAGCTAAGATCTATAGAAAGGATCATAGGAATTGGGAGCTAGAGTTCAATTTTTTGTGTGTGTATGTGTGTGCATGTGTGTGTGTGTGATGGGCTTTTGGGGCAGTTTAGTGAAGTTTATAGACCTTCTCAAAATAATATTTTTAAATACATAAAACAAAAATTCATAAAATTACAAAGGAAACCAAATATATAGAAATTTTTAAAAATGTTTTGTTTTGTTTTTTTCATTCAAGTTCATTGATCTCTTGAAATCTCTCCATGGACCCCATCAGTGGACCTCAGGTTAAGGATTCCTGGTCTACTACAAACATTTCATTTTATATATAAGGAACCTGAGACAGTGAGAAAAACTGAGTTTCCCAAGATCATACGAGTAGTAAATAGAAAACTTTGAATTTGAGCCCAGGTTGTCTGATTCCTAATCTAATATATTTTACCCTACACCATGTTTCCTTCTCCTGTCAACTCAGTGTTTTGTCTTTCTAGCACTACATAAATCCTTAGTTTTTGTACAATTAAAAGACTAAAAGAGATCAGAGATCATCTTGCCCATTTAACTCTTCTGCTTAGCCCACCCTTTAGATACCGTTACCTATTTAGATGTTACAGAAAGGACTAAGTCAGGTGTGTGTTTTTGAACATTCAACATTTGGCAAATAAACCCATCAAGTATTATAATGTGACTCATTAAGCGCTATTATAGGATCCTGTTGGCAGGGCAGGGAGCAATGGGGAAACAGCAATAATTTTGAAATAAAAATTATTTGAACTCTGCATCCAGTGATTCATTAGGTTTTGGGTCCACTCTATCAACATCGTTGCATTTTTTGGTCTCTTTTTTACCAGGTATGCCTTTAATCCCTGCTACCAGGGAGGCTGAGGCTTGTGGATCACTTGAGTTCAGGAGTTCTGAGTTACAATAGGGCTAAAGCCAGTCGGGTGTCCACATTTATATGGTGAGCCCTTTGTATCTGGGGAAGACCAGACTGCCAAAGGAAAGGGTGAATTAGTCCTGGTCAGAAACAAAGCAAATTAAAGTGGCCATGTCAATCAGCATGGAGATCTGGCTCATAACCTCTATACTTCTAGATAATTGTGAGATAAGTACACTGAGTCTTAAAAAAAGAAAATGAAATTTCTTTACATGTGCTATTTAGGTTTTTTGGGATTTTTAAAATATCAGACACTAAGCAAGTCAGAATATATTATGTTTTTGCCCACTCAAAAGAAAGAGCAGTTAAGTGGTGTAGTGGATGGAGTGCCAGGCCTGAAGTCAGGAAGACTTCATCTTCCTGAGTTCAAATCTGGCCTCAGATACATACTAGTTATATGATCTTGCCCAATGCACTTAACCCTGTTTGCCTCAGGTTCTCATCTGTAAAATGAGCTGGAGAAGGAAATGGCAAACCACTCTAGCATCTTTGCCAAGAAAACCCCAAATGGGGTCACAGAGTCAGATAAAACTGAATCAACAATAAGATACTCAAAAGAAATATTACTGAAAGAAAAAGACTTTGAATATGAACGAAGTTTTTAAATGGAAAAATTGGTAACCCTTCAATGCATTTTGATATTTATCTGGACTCTTTGATATTTATCTGGACTCCCTGTAACATTTTAAACAGGTCCATTTATAAAATCCAATGTATTTTAGGGCCATTGTCACAAAACATCTAAAGTAGAAATTACTTCAGAGATCATCTAGTCAAAATAATACCTGAAAAAGTTTCCCCTTTACAATAATCTCCAAAAGTTGTAATCCAACTTTTGCTCAAAGAATTCCAGTGAAAAGGGACCTCTGGATTAGCCTATTTCCCTTTGAAACAGTTCTAATTGCTAAAATGCTTTCTTCTCTTCAAATGCCCCTAACTCCTCCCTCTGGGGTCACACAGAACAAGTTCAATCCCTATTCTACATAACATCCTTTTCAATGCTTAAAGAAAATTGTCACATTCACACTTATATTTCTCTTCTCCAGATTAAATATCTCTTGATTCTTCAAATGATCTTTATCATTCTGGGAGCATCCAAAAGATGCTTGGTTATCAACGTCCTTCCTAAAATGTAGTATTGATGCCAATTTGGGTCAATAAGGCTGACTATCCCCAAGAATCTTACACAGATCAGAATTCTAGACATTTAGGAGCTTGGATGCAGTAAGTGTTCTCCATCATGGACTTGAATCTTAGAAAAATTAGATATAATGGGCCATGGGCAATTATTGAATAAACAAAAAGTATACATTTTTTCAGCTGTGTATGTGCACCTTTGCAAAAACTGAGCTTGTCTTATGACAAAAAAAACAAACAAATCAGAAATGAATGCCTAAAAACAGAACTATTATGCCCTTTACTGATTAAAATGCAATAAAAATCCTTTTAAACAAAATACTACTGAAGAAATATTAAAAGTCACTTAGAGACTAAAAACCTAATCCTAAAAAACTAGTGAGTCAAAAAAAACAAAAAATAGAAATAGATCCTTTCTTAAAATTATGTATATATCAAATACCAACAACCACCATTATATATAACAGAGATAAACTAAAAATTCTTCTTTACAAATTCAGGGGTGAAAGGAGGATGTTCATTGTCATCGCTTCTATTTGGCATAATACTACTAGAAATGCTGGCTATAACAATAAAACAAGAACAAGAAGTTGAGGGAATAGCCATAGGTAAAGAAGAAACAAAATGATCACTTTTTGCAGATGATATGTTTGTACAGGTATACCTCAGAGATATTGCTGGTTCATTTCCAGACCGTCACAATAAAACAAATATCACAATATAGTGAGTCACCTGAGTTTGGGGGTTTCCCAGTACATAGAAAAGTTATGTAATCTATGTAATCTATTAAGCAGGCAATAGTATTATGTCTAAAAAAACCCAACTTACATATCTTAATTTTAAAATATTGTATTTTATTGCTAAAAAAAATCATCATCTGAGTCCTCAGTGAATCATAATCTTTTTTCCTGGTGGATCTTGCCTCAGTGTTGTGGGCTGTTGACTGATCAGGGTGGTGATAGCTAAAGGTTGGGATAACTAAGGCAATTTCTTAGAATAACGATAAAATTTTTTTCACAACCATTAATTCTTCCACTTGAATTCAAACTGAGAGATCCCAAAACCTGAAGCAGCTGATAGAAGAGAGATTTTTAAAGATCACTAACATTGGCTTAATCAGCCAAAGGCCTCTGATACGTCGTACTGAATTAAGTACTGGTGATACAGAACAAAAAATGAAACCATCCTGCCCTCAAGGAACCTATTTTTGACTGCAGGAGAAAATATCTATATGCTGAATATTGGTATATATGAAATAAATGCAAGGGAGCAGGGAGAACCTAGCAGTTGAGGACTACTGGTAATCCCTGTCATGGAGCTGATTCAAGCTTAATGCCTTGAAGTCATTGAAAGCTGCTCAGGGTTCTCTACCTATTTCCTCACCCAGGTGTCAACTCCCTGTGAATAATTCCTTCTTCCTGCTTCTGCCAATCTGCTCACAAAGGTACTGTGCCTAAGACTGAAATCCTGTCACTTTCTCATTTGTATCTTCCGCAACTTCAATAATTAAATGTTTTTAGAAGAGTTTGTTTTGCTTTTTAACCTATTTCAAGTTCATTTGGAAGCTCAACTAAAGGCTTCTCTTCACTCCTTTGTGATGAGGTGACTGGACTTTTACTTTTCATTAGTAACTTTCAAGGTCTAACTCCCTGGAAGGCAATTAGGTATACCATTTGTGGAAGGGTATCAAAACCACTCTTCTCTGGTTATAGCTACACAATCACACTAATGACCTTCAGAGTGAGATCTTGTGGTGAGAAACTTACTGTCTTTTTAAAGGAGAAAGAAAAACATTTTGAAAACTCCTGGACTCTTAACTGTTTTTCCTGAAAATAGCTTCAGTTTTCAAGTTTTCTATTTTGTGATGTAAAACTTCAGCCTAAAAATGCTTGATGTATAAATAGAAATGAACAAAGATATTTGGTTTGATCTAGTGGAGAGGGAAAAAAATGGGTTCCACGCTATCTAAGCTTTCTCCCTCGTTGTCTTTATCCTTTCTCTTTCTTTGCCTTTATCTTTTATACCATAAATGATACTTGCTTGCTTACTCATCCAATTGTATCAAAAAGATCCTTTGGAGAGATACTGGATAAGGTTAATTGGCTCATGTTTCAGAACAAATTAAAGCCTTTTTGCTCATGTAATATGATCTTTATAATGTCCAATATTATGCTAATGAAACAATAGAACATGCAAAAAATTCTTCTAGTCCAAAAAAACAAACAAACTGAAAATAAAAATCCATTTTCTTTCCAAGTTCTCTAACATCTGCTGCAGGTGCATATTTTTACTAAGCACAGCACATAATACACGTCCTTTCCCACCCCCTCACCATTGCTACCTTCAAATTCTGAGTAATTTGTATTTTAGTTTCACAGGAAAAGGGTTTCATCAGCCAAGTCTCTGAACTCAACAGTTATTCTCTTCAATAACTGAAAATAAACTTCATTAACCAAAACTCAGCTGGGACAGCTTTCCTTCTTTCAAAGAAATTTTGCTCTCTGTTGTATAGAAAGCTTCTAGATCACCATCTGGAACATCTAGAGAATTTTTCCCAGCTCAGCAGGCTCCAAGCACTATAAAAAATAAAAATATTCTAGGAATGCCTGGTAGCAGATTTGAGATATACACAGAATAGTCAGTGGATCACAAACCACTTTGCAAAATGAATAAGGATTGATAAATACCAACTATGCATTAATCATGGTGGAACAATTAAGACTTTGCCCTACGTTGCTCACATTTATAAGACGCTGTTAGCACTTGTTAGAAACAATTGGACTTAACATTTTGGTTAGCAAGAAAGGGTGTTTCCTCCACACTAGAACCTCCAGACTGAATCCCAGTTGAACCATTCCGCATAATGGTTCCACCTTGCTCCCTCACCTGACAGCAGTACTACCTACTTTTGGAGAGCAGGTGTCCTCAAGTCTTGGTGTCCCCACTACAGGACAATATCTCTCCCTGAATGGAGTCTTTTTTCCCCAAGGTCAAAAGTGTCTACCTGGGTTTTCTTCCTCGCTCAACTGAGTTTTTCTTACGAAGTTGATTTGAGGACACCTTTCATGCTGCTTGACCTGGGAGCCAGAATTGCTATTTATGGCTCAAAGCACCCAAGGGCTAAGATTTTATTAAAAACACAGAACTGGAACTTAGCACTAAATGTTGCTATAAGAGGCAACAAGGTGTTCAGTAATGCTTGTCTGGCCAAGAAAACAAGAGAAACTCATCTCTAATTTCTTTCGATTTGGCTATGGGACTAGGAACTACCCTAAATATTGAGTATCAGGAAGGGGAACATCATTGCCAATAGGGAAGTCCTAAAATAGCACTTTGGATCAACCTTGAGAAAATATTCATCAAAACTCAATTTGATCCCAAACATGGAGAACAAGCAGCAATTTGATAGTGAGCTGAGGTGAAGCGATTATAGGATCATAGAGCCATCCAGTCCAATCTCCTCATTTTACAAATGTGAAATCTAAAGCCCAGGGAGGTTGTGATTTGCCCAAGGTCTCATTGGTTACAACCATAACAAGTTGGGAGGACAGAAGAAACATTTAAGTAGACACAGCTGTGACGGAGGAAGAATGGCAAAACGAAAGAATGCTAAACTTAAAGAGTCAGATGATCTGGGTTCAAATCCTGCTCTGACATTTACTAGGAGTGGGACCACAGGTGAGTCACTTCACCTCTCTGAGCCTCAGTCTGTAATATAAGAGAAGCTGGATTAAGTCATCTCCAAGGTCTCAGTCAGTTCTAACAAGCTATAATTCTTTTTTTTTTTAAACCCTTACCTTCCATCTTGGAGTCATTACTGTGTATTGCCTCCAAGGCAGAAGAGTGGTAAGGGTAGGCAATGGGGGTCAAGTGACCTGCCCAGGGTCACACAGCTGGGAAGTATCTGAGGTCAGATTTGAACCTAGGACCTCCCTTCTCTAGGCCTGGCTCTCAATCCACTGAGCTACTCAGCTGCTTATAATTCTGAGAAATTCACATTCAGAGCTTCTTGTCCCTTTTCATCTCATTCATTCCCCTACTATATCATCCTACTTCAATGCCCTCCTCCATTCCTTGAAAAATTCTCTCACACAAACCAAATATTCACCTATTCTCCCATTCCCTGGTGCTTCCAAAAAGAATCCAAAATAGATTCAAGGCCTTTCCCCACAACTGCATCATAACAAAATCCAAATCCGACCCCTCCAGCTATAACTTTATAGGAATTGAAAATATAATGGCGATTTGGTTGGGGAGATCCTTTGGAGGTGGGTGGGCACCAATATCCCTATCACTGCACTTCACTGGTGGCTACCTGCTCTGTTTTCAGAGGACCAGTTTGGTATTGAAGGTATCCCACTTCAGTAAAGGGGAATAAGTAGGGAGGGGTCACAGCAGCCTTACGTTGGGTTACTAACAGTGAAATCGCTGTTTTTGAACTTCAGGTCCTTCCTGGGTTGAGGCAACAGTCACAAATAGCAACAGGTCCTTCAGACTGTGGCTACAGCTGCAGCTCCTATTGCTCATATGACACATTTCAAGCATGCATGATGTGGAAAGGGCAGAAGAGCTCATTATGAGTTTTTCTGTCATAATCAGTAGCATCAGATATTATATATCTAAAAATAAATAAAATCTATAAATAAAATTTTAAAAAATTATTTAAATATAAAGCACTAAAATCTTCCCTCTGTGCATCATCATGTGGAAGCGATGTTAGGTTCTCCAGGGTTATACCCAAAACTAGTGATGGGCAAACTATGGTCCCCTCAAATGTTCTATCCCCCACTGGACACTATTCCTAAACTGGAAAATACAATGAGTGGGATACAATACAATGAAACTCTGAAAGAGTTGCCTTAGAAAGAGACTGACAGATGAGCATTTCCTTTCCTTTGGCCCCTCTTTAAAAAGTTTGCCCATCAGTGGTCTAGAGAATAAGCTCTGAAAAGCCCTACAGAACTAGAAAGAACCCTCGTTCTGTGCAGCAAGAGCTATGTCAGGTGCCCAGTGACTGATTAATTTGGGCTGTGCCAAACTTTAAAAAACTATTAAGAAAGCCAATGAATATCATATCTATCTGAATGGCTAGAGTGAGGAGCCACCCATATTGACACAATCAAGAATACTTTAATATGATAAAAGATTCACTGAATTTAAATCAAAGGACTAGGTTTGAATCTAAGCTCTTGCGCTTAGTCCCTGTGACACTTTGGGAAAACTACTTCATCTCTGAGTGCCAGAGTTTAAGAAAAACATTGACAAGTTAGAGAATGTCCAGAGGAAGGCAACTAAGCCCTGGTGAAGGGTCTTCAATCTAAGTCATATGAAGATCACTTGAAGAAAATGGAGTTTTGGAGGAGACTCAGAAAGGACGTGATAGCTATTTTCAAGTATTTGCGACAGTCATGTGGAAGAGGTTTCATAGGCTAGGACCAGGAAAAATGATGGAAAGCTGAAAAGATGCAAAATTATCCTTGATGTCAGGAAAATACTTTATTATGAGAAAGTTATCATAAACGAATATATAATATTATAAACAATTAGAGCTGTCCAAAGATGGAATAGGCTACCTAAATAGGTGGGTGAGTTCTCCCTACTTTGGAAGTTTCCAAGCACAGCCATTTGTCAAGTGGAGATCCCTTTTTGAGTATGAATCAGACTAGACAATCAATGAGGTCCCTTTCCAGCTCAAAAATCCTGGGTTTCAGTTTTCTCATCCACAAAATGGGGAGAGATTTGGACTCTGAGGTCCCTTCGGGATTCCAATCGAATTATATTTAGGAACTATAAAGTAATGAGGTTGAGTCCACAAACCAAACTTTTTGGGGAAACCAATTTTATTAAATATCATTCTTCGGGGAGAGAAGCTGCATGTAGGTGTGTCAGAAAAGATGTTGAAATTTGGAACAAAAACATGATTTTTTTTCTATATTTTAACTTCACTTGCAACGTACTACTCATGGAGAAAAAGATCATGCCAAGGACTACGTTCATCTTGCTCAGAACCTCCAAAGGGCACTTGCACGCAGCCTGTGGGGCGCATCTCAGCCTCGGCTTCTCGAGGCTCTGGAAAAGCCGGCTGAGCAGAGAGAGTTCTTCTTGGACAGCCTGCTAAGCGGTTGGGGGAGTGGGAAGGAAAGCGGGAGGGAAACAGGATCCCCCCCGGCAAGAAATGAGCATGGATTGGAGCTCACGTGTAAGGTGAGCCAAGTTCTGGGACAAATGATCCGCTCGCTTTTCACTCAAGGCACGATGATACAGTATCCCCAACACGGTGCTGCTTCTTCTAAAAGTTTCTTCTGCTTCGTCGTCTGCCTGCCTATAGTGACTCATTTCTACCGCTTCAGACTTACGAAACTCACATTCAAATGGAACTCTGTTAGGTCATATCGGTATTGAGATTTTACACCTTTATCAGTCAAAAGTGATACCGCGACCCTACCTGCCTACTTACTTCTACCTACAGCTTACCCAGTGGGTTTTCCATCACCTGTGACATCACTCCCACAGAAAGGTAATTAAACTCTAACGTGAACACGGGCTTTGCTATGTGCCAAAGAAGAACTTCAGCAAGTATAAACAAAGACAAAACCAAACTGAAAGTGCAAAGAGCACTGAAAACGGGCCAGATTTCCTAATCACAAGAGCACTGTTTGAAGAGCATTCTGCAGTCCCTGAGCAAGAGTGGGAAAGGGGGGTGGATGAGGTGTGAGTAAAGGATTCTAGGTTTTATGGTAAATCTAGTAATGATAATAATTGCTGACATTTGTATATCACTTTTTAAAAAAAAACTCTTAATTTCTGTCTTAGAATTGAAGGCAGAAGAGCAGTAGGGACTAGACAATTGGTGTTGAGTGATTTGCCCAGTCACAGAGCTAGGAAATGTCTGAGGTCAAATTTGAACCCAGGACATCTTGTTTCCAGCCCTGGCTCTCTTTCCATGGAGCTACCAAGCTACCCTTAGCTATCATTTTAATGTTCACAAAGTACTTTACATGTTTCTCATTTGATCCCTGCAACAATCCTGTGAAAAAGATGCTATTATCCTCCTTATTTACAGATGAAGAAACTGAGGCTGAGAATGGTTAAATGATTTGCACAAGGTCACACAGCTAGTAAATGTCTTGAGGTAGGATTTGAACTTGGGTCTTCTTAACTTCAAGTTCAGCTGAGCTTGCAATATCACTGAGCTTGCAAGTCAGCCTAGACCAAGTATGAGGCCAGAGTGAGAGTGACAGACTAAGAAATCAAAGTGAAAATGAATTAGGAGTGATCCAGAGGATTAGAAGAGATAAAGGTGATGATCATAGAAAATAATTTCGGAGCTCAAGGTCATGGAAGTAGCATGATTATGGATGATAATGAGTTAAGACATGATCAACTTTGTGAGCCCCTGAATTTGGGTGAAGATATAAATCATAATACTGTTTAAAGCACATGGAAATCTTGGAGGAAAGGCTTCTCATTTATTTTTTTTACTTTTTATTTTGAATATTTCCCCTAGTTACATATTTCATATTCTTTCCCTCTCCCCCAATAGCCCCCTAACCCTTCTTAGCCAATGCACAATTCCACTGGGTTTTACATGTATCATTGATCAAGACCTAATTCCATATTCTTGATAGTTGGACTAGAGTTATTGTTTAGTGTCTACATCCCCAATTATATCCCCATCAGCCCATGTGTTCAAGCAGTTGTTTTTCTTCTGTGTTTCTCCTCCCACAGTTCTTCCTCTGAATGCGGCTAGTTTTCTTTCTAAGTCCCTCAGCCTTGCTCTGGATCCTTACATTGAAAGGCTTCTCATTTAAAATCACAGAATTGTCTCCACCAAACATTTGGAAAGATTTGAATGTTCACATCTGTGATGCTGCATGGCTTTTTGGCAGATCTCTTACTTGTGCTTAAAAAGAGTAATATAAATGTATTAATTAAGCCACTAAATGTAGAATGAAGCCTATTCTCTTACAGAATGATGCCAACTTATAATAAGACCTCTTCAGAGAAGCTCAGATACTCTAGCTTTAAGCATGCTCACTCTTATACCCAGTGAGATCATAATTCATATAGCATCTTCCTGACAAAATCCTGAGGAAGTTTTTGCCCATTTTCAGTTGTTATGTAATCTATTCCTCAATTCATTGATTTTAGTTTCAGAACAGAGATGGGAAATCAAATCAGCTTCATAGATGCTAAACAACAAATGAAGTCTGCACATTTTTCCACTGTCCTTCAGAAACAATCATTCCCTCTACTTTAAAGGTAGAAGCTGAAGGGGACTCAAACTATGTTCAGAGGAGATAAGATTAAAAGCTTGGAAAAAAAAAAGAGATGCTAAAACATTTCTTCCATGAATACCCCTAAAATCAATCAAGATTTCTTAAAATGAAGGGCCTCAACCTGGTATCTATGAACTTGTTTTTTAAAAATACTTTAGCAATTATATTTTGATATAATTATTTTCCTTTGATATATTGAGTATTCTGTCTTAACTATGCATCTAAAATATTATTTTGATAAGAGGTCCACAGGTTTCCCCAGACTATCAAAGATATTCATAACATTTCCCCATTTCCCATCAGTTGCATTGCTTTTGGAATTCTTTGGGACTCTCCATCATGCTTTCCTTCCCGAGGAAACTCATTACTAGGAAACCTCATTATGGAGCAATATTGAATTGGTCTGCTATACATATCTCATCAATACTCTCTGCACTCTGATTGGACCTTTTGAACGAAAAGCAGTCATAGTCTCCAGGGTCTCTACTTAGAAAAAAGGCTCCACAGTCTTTATTCCCATTTCCCATTACCTAGACTGCTTTTGGACTTCTTCTGTCCATCATGTACAAGACACCTTCTTCCCTCACTCCTTTTTTCATTTTCCTCGTGTGTGTTGTCTTTCCCCATTAGATTATAAGCTCCTTAAGGGAAGGGACTTTATTTTTGTGTTTGTATCCCCAGCACTTAGGTAGTGCCTGGTACATAGGAGGTGCCTAATAAATATTTGTTGACTGACAAAAAAAGATTAAGAATTCATGTTTTAAAAGAAGGTAGCAAGTTTTAAAGAAAATGTCTTTACTTTTAACCCTTATATTTCATTTTAGAATTGATACTAAGGCAGAAGAGAGGTAAGGGCTAGGCAACTGGGGATATGTGACTTGCCCAGGGTCACACAGCTAGGAAGTGTCCTGAGGTCAGATTTTAATCCAGGACCTCCTATTTCCAGGCCTGGCTCTCTATCCACTGAGCAACCCAGCTGCCCTCAATGTAAATATCTATTGACAGGATGTAGAAGGAAGTTTTTTGTTTGTTTGTTTTTGTTTTGTTTTGTTTTGTTTTGTTTTTTAAACCCTTAACTTTCGGTGTATTGTCTCATAGGTGGAAGAGTGGTAAGGGTGGGCAATGGGGGTCAAGTGACTTGCCCAGGGTCACACAGCTGGGAAGTGGCTGAGGCCGGATTTGAACCTAGGACCTCCTGTCTCTAGGCCTGGCTCTCAATCCACTGAGCTACCCAGCTGCCCCTGTAGAAGGAAGTTTTAAAGGCCACAGATGTAACATGTTGATCTTATAAAACTGTACATTGTCTTCCATCAAAAACTGGATTGGTGGTTGTTGGAACATCCTTCTTCCCTGTACTTTTCTGTTTCCCACCTGCAATACTTAACCTGTCTACTAAATCCTTGTAACTAAACTGTAGGATAGCAGTTCTCAAAGTGCTGTGCAAAGCCTGGGAGTCTGCATGACCCCTTCAGGGGATCCATGAGGTCACATGAAATCAAAACTATTTTCATAATAATAATGAAATGATAATTTCCTATCAAAATATTCCTTTTCCTACTACATATCTGTTCAAAGTAAGATTCTCTTCATATACTTCAACCAAAATATCACAACAAATCGAAGGCAAAAATAGATAGGAGAATCCAGTTGTCTTTTATTAACCTAGACATTGAGATTTAGAAAAAATAAAACAAAAAACAATACCATTCTTTTCATTGAGTTTTCTTTATTTTAGAAAAATATAATTGTTTTTACAAATATTTTATTTATGTTACTATGTAATGGGTTTATTATATTTTAAAACTGAACTAATGTGGGAGATATTTGGGATCATTCCAACTTCTGAGTGTTTCCAAATGGTTATGGATGATTACTGAGAATGAATTCATCACTTTGTTGTGAACAGAAGTCATGTGTTAAAGTCTGGAAACCTGAAAACTGACAAAAAAAAAAAAACATTCAAGAATAATTGGTTAGAGATGTCCCTTAGCCCTTGGCATAGTAACAGCAATATTAATTTTAATAACAGATTTCTTAATTTCCAAAGATATTATGGTATATTCACCATAGACAAGACCCTGCCTAAGAAATACCTTGACATTTGACGAACTTGTCCTTCTCTGATATGATAGAATTCTTAGAAAGATTCTAATTTTTTGTTGTGCTTGTCTTATGAATGCTTTAAACCAGGGGCCTTATCACATGTCACGTGAGAAGAAATCGAAGGAAGCAGGAATGTTTAGCCTGGGGAAGAGAAGACTCAGGGGGGACACAATAACCATCTTCAAACATCTGAAGTGCTAGCATGTGGAAGAGGAGTTGAACTTATTCTGTCTGGCCTAGAGAGAAAAACATAGGAACTATAACTGGGAGTTGGAAAGAAGTAAATTTAGGCTATCAGGGAAAACTTCCTAACAATTAGAGCTGTCTACCTCAGGAGGTAGGGTGTTCCCTCTTCTTTGGAGGGCTTCAGGTAGAAACAAGATAACCATTTATTAGGTAAATTGTGGTGGGAATTCCTTTTCATATATGACTAGGACTAGAGGGCTGCTGGGGCTGCTTCCCAGTCTAAAATTCTGTGGTCCCATGAAATATTTGTTTATATTTATGTTTCCAGCTGCATCTTGAGAATTTATCCAGAGATCTCTTCTAAATTCATTATATATTCAACAAATACTAGCTGAAGGAGATCTCTGCCTACCTCTAGGCTCTTCTATCCCTCAGATATTTCCTGGAAAATATTGAGAAGTCTGAAAACTGCATTGTCATCACAAAGGGTTTATAATCTCTGGCTCTCGTAACTCCTTCATACAACTGCGGAGATGTCCAGCTACTCTGTGATCAAAGGGTGTTGTGAAGAGTTGCCAAGGTAGTACCTTTGCCTGGCTGAAGGCTGCTGCCCATGGTCATTTTCTGCCTATGTCAGCAAACAAGATCCTTGATGTGAAACAGCACATGATGACTTCACAGGGACTGCCTTCAATGACCCACTTGTTACAAAAAGACAACTTCCATCTCCTTCTTGTCTTCCATTAATTTTAGCAAATATCTCAAGAAAAGGGAACAGGTTTTCTATCTGCTTTCAGGCATTGAATGGCATGGCAAAAATGTTGTCTGATGTCATTATCAGAAAATCAGTTAAGAGTTGAGAATTCCAGAGGTGGAGAAACAAATCAATTGGGGGAAATGGCAGGGTGGCTCTTTGCAAACAAATGTGTTCAGAGATGAAGGAGCAAAAGCACAAAGAGACCCTTTGCAAATAGAAACTGATGCTACACAATGAAATGAATAATTTGCAAAGTGGGCAGAAGAGTAATTGCCCCAAAGCAGGCTTTCTGGCCATACTCACACCATACATGATGATGATGATAATGCAAAATAATCCCATAAGCAGTTTGTTAAACTCCTACTATCCCAGGCTCCTTTCAAATCTCCACTTAGGTGTTAACCCCTTAATGAAACTTTTCCTAATCTCTCCCCTCCTCCATCCCTGTCATTTGGTGCTTTACCTTTCCCCAGAGAAAATAACTGTTTTCTATTTATTTTGAGCTGTATGCTTTTAAAGAGATATTTTATGTTTCACAGAAAATGGCCATATTGACTGTCTGCACCATCATCATCCTACTACCTGAGGGATGCATGCAGTTGTAGTCATTCTCAAAACTACAACACTCATATGTAGAAGGATTTGACAGTGACATTCAACCCTTGAATAAGTAACAAAAATCTGCACAACTACCAAAGGAGAGAGACATAACCAGTAGGAGACACATCATTCACCATTTTTGATGGACTTTTCCCGCAGCAGGCAAGCTTCCATTTCACTGTGAAAGAAAAAGTTTCCTTGACTCCTTCTCCTCCTTTATCTCCCCCTCACTTCCCTCTCAACATTTCTCTTTCAAAAATTTAACTATAACTAGAAAGTCAGCTGGTAGGGCATTAAAAAATATGGAATATGTTTGGATATGAACTAAAGAAGATATTCATACAGCCATCCAATGGAACAGTTAAATGATCTGAGGCATGCTCCTCTTGTGAATAAATCCTTGATTAGACTGAATATTGACTGTGGATGCATATACCCACACACAGCTGCAAAGCCACTGTGTGGTAGATTTTTATCTGGATACATAGGGTTGCTGCTGTGTAGCTCCCCATTAACATTAATGATGACAGAGCTGACAGTGACTCACCACAGCCCTCATTTAGAAAAATATAACCCTTGCCAGGGCCACAGAAGGATGCAATCGATTTACCACCAAACTGACTCTTTGGTCTGAATCATTAAACTCTTCCCCCTCTTTCCATCAATCATGGTTTCTGCAAGAAGACAGCCTGCCTAATTCTCATTATTATTGCTAATATTAATAAAAATGGTGGTCTTAATGAGAAGAAAATGTGTTTCAGCAGAGAGGGGTCCATTTTCTCCCTAAAGTTCAGGGCTTTAACATCCAGATCTCATTAGCATTAATGTGGCTTGTGTCAGGATGAGGAGAACCCGCTCTGCCTAGACACATATTGTTTTCCCCTCATTATTTGACCATTTTCAAGAATATTCAAAACAACAACACAAATTAGGCATGTCAGGAGGCTATAGAATGCACTGTTAGCTCTAAAAAATGTCAGCCTGGCTTTGGATAAGGAATGTATGCCTTGGCAAATTCTTCCCTTCTGAGGTAGGCATTTGAATTAAAATTTTCTTGGAGAATTGTACTTGGTTGTACCATCTATGGAATGTACTCCTTCTCCTAAAGCCTTCTAACTAAATAAAACCATATGGCAGGTCCAATGTAGTGAGTTCTACTTTCCCAAGCTACTGCCTTTGACAGAATGAGGTAGTAAACTTGTCCTGGAGGGGTAGAGTGACTTTCAGGATAATCAGTGGGCAATGACTATGACTAATTAAAACCTAGGATCTGAGGTGAGTATCCAGGCTATCCCTGCAGGCAGGCCAGTCTCACGAATATCGTTACCTAAATTCCTGTGTGGACATGTAGGCAAAGATGATCACACACTATTTATTACAAAATTCTTGAAACCTGACCAGGACTATTCGGTTCTGTATCATGTATTCCATAGGCCTGTATACTCCTATTTGTGCCACCCTTAAAAGGTATTTATGTGCTCTTATACTTGAGACAGGTAGTACGAGAGGCTTATGGGCAATCTTCTTCCCCTTTTAACTGTTACTCCTAAATTCAAGATATGTTCATTGGCTCAGTCCCTACCCATGACAAACACCCTCCTCTTGGAATCAGCTATTATTAACAGATCACTTAGGTGCTGTCAAACTATACAAAAAGCAAAGTATATATAAAAATATCAAATAATAAGGCTGGATTTATTTTCTGACTATACTTACCTAGGCAAAGTAAAATAGAAATGGGAAATAATTATTCAGACCTGAAGTCATGAGTTCATGTACAATACACAAAATAAGGAACTCTAGAGAGTTTTGATCACCAAGGATAACTACTGAAATATACAACGTGATATTTTCAAACTGGGGTGTACTCAAAAAAAATAGTTTTGACTGAATTAACATAAAATACAGAAATTTCATTTGGAAGGCTTTGGTTCTACTCTAAGGCCTAAAAGGCTAACATTCTACCTTCCATACAGAATGCTTCACACCTAGGCTGATCAGCTTGTTATTCTCCAGGAGGAATATTGTCAATAGGTCAAAAATAGAAAAAGATTCCAAACTGGTGGCTACATGGCACACGGGTCAGAGTTCTGGACTTGGAGTGAGGGAGTACTGAGTTAGAATTCTGCCTCAGTTACTTATTGGCTCTGTAACTCTGAGCAAGTCATTTCACCTTTCTTAATCTCAGTTTCCTCATCTGTAAAATGGGGGAATCATAACAGCACCTACAATACTACACAACTTGTCTCTTCCCTCTCCCTCAAGGTGCCCTATTATAGCTATTAATATAATTGTCAGGAATAGCCTAAAGGTCCAAAAGATTGAAGGAAAGAAATACCTCAGGGCTATGGGCCAGTTCTATCTTACTTCCCTATCATATTCAAAATAGAACTCATTATCTTTCCTCCAAAATCCACTCCTCTTCTTAATTCCCTATTTCTGTCAATAGCATCAGAAATCCAACTTCACAGTCTGGAAGTCATCTTTCATCTGTGCCTCTTCCCATGAGAACAATTTGTTCCAGTGTTCATGAAGGCAGCTAAAGCAGGTACTGTGGAGCTCTTAGAGCTCAATCAGACATCAAAGACGCAGAAGTCATCTACTCTATCCTGGGCCCTCTCCAGTCTCCTGATTTTTATTTTGCCACTGTACTTCTATGACTCTGGAAGAAAGAATGAGGCTAATGACTTGGTGCAATTCTGTCTCACTTAAATGCAATTCAGCTGCAGATTAAGACACTACTCCATGATGTTATTGATCTTCTTCAGAAAAAAAGGATAAACAACCCTCCTCCCATACCCAGTCGTTTGTCAAAACCTGTTGATTCTGCCTCTACAACCTCTCTTGAATCTGTTAACTTCCCTCAATCACTCAATTAACCAGTATTTATTAGGCACCTACTACATATAAAGTGCTCTGCTAGGTGCTGGGAATACAAGGGCATCAAGGATGCAATCCTTACTTGAAAGAAATATCTATTTCCACGGGAGAGGAAAGGCAACAAATACTAAATCTAAATATATGCGGTATTAATTTAAAGTAAATAGAATTTAAAATATGCAAAGTAGTTAAATTCAAGGTAATTTGGGAGGAAAGACACTAGCAGTCGGAAGGCCCCAGAAAGGCTTCATGCAGATGATAGTGCTTGAGGTAAAAAGGAATAGTCCAAACTCTCTTCACCTCTCACCTGGACTACTGCAATATCCTTCTAATGGGTTTCTCTCCCTCTAGTCTCCTTCCTTTCTTATCCACTGTATAGTTGTCAAAGTGTTATTTCTAAGATACACAGCTAAGTCATTTCATTGCTCCAAAAGCTTTAGGAATTCTTTGTTGCCTCTGGAAGAAAATATCAACTCTACTATTCGGTATTTAAAATTCTTCCCAATCTACTCCAGCCTGCATTTCAGCATATTACATTGAACTCTCCTTTCTTCCAGGGGGAAAAAAAAAAACAAAAACAAAAAAAACAAAAACAAAACTAGGTCTACTTGCTTTTTCTTGAATGTCAATAAAGAGGAAGGTATGAATGAATGAGCTAAAATTGGCTATTAAGTAGCTCAAGGGTAAGAATAAGGTTAGCATCATGACAACCCATCTCCCAGTTTCTCTCCACATTTCTGCCTCTTTGGAACTAGCTTCCTTCAGAGCACAGCTCAGGCGCCACTTCCTCTCAGAGGCCTTCCTGAACACTGTCAGAAGTTTCTAGACTCCGTCCCACCCTGCAGTGACCTTTATGGATTTTGGACTTACTTGTGCGGTCACCTCAATAGAATCTAAGCTCTCTGAGGTCAATGATTGCTTCTTTTTTTTGGTCTTTGTATTCCCATGGCCTGGCAGCGTTTGTCACCCAGCATTGTTACGAGGCACAGTTCTTTTTAATAAAGATAAACCATTTATACTTTCTTCTCCTCTCTCTTCCTCCTACATATGAAGGTATCACAGGGACTAATGGGCATAAACAATAGTAATAACCACAATAAAATACAAAATTGTGGTTCAAATTATTCATGTAATTAAATAATATGCATGTCAATTTGGAATCTTGTCATTTTGTGGAATACTCCACAAAAACACTCCTGGCTTCTCACTTGTATGTGTCTTTTCCATATTGTAGAGTCCCGGCCCCTACAAAAAGTTCTCCTGTGGGATAGTTTTATCGCCTGTGGAGGGGAGCTAAAGACTGAGAGGCGATGGGTAAAGGTTAAGCACTAGAGAGAGACACACAGATTGAACAAACAGACAAGGAACACAGAGAACTTCAGCGTCAGTCGGCAGGTCAGCGCACAGAGAGTGCCTCAGACCACTGCACCATTTATTAGAGGTTTTTTTCAGCATTGGGGGTTTTCGGGATGTCCATCAAACAAGGGAAACAGTAGAAGTGTTAATATAATATTAGCACCCAGTTACAAGATAAAGGAAGAAGTGGCAACACGTATAGCCGGGTGCCCAGGAAAGAAGCTCACTTGAAAGTCCTCCCTGACTTTAATCAGACCTTCTAGTCTCTGGAACCCTGGTCCAGACCTATTCAGAGTTTGACCACTATTTCAGATGTAAAGTATAGGCCTTTGACATTTCAAGGGACCTTTACAAATTGTTTGCTAGCTTTCAGATTGCAGATATTAACAGAGGCTTAATTTTTAAGTTCAACAAAATTTAAGTTCAATCCATTTAAGGATTCAGAAATTAATCATGTGAAATATTAGAAATATATCCATAAGTCTGGTCCTTGAACACTTTGCTCATTAGAGTCAGCTTTTGAATACATCTTTAATACCTTCATGAGTAGTTCTAACTGAAACATATCCTTCCACAAAAGATCTACAAAATATTACTTTAAGGCACATTATTAGTATGACTGACTTCAGATCAGAATGTATGTTTGCATTATGTCTAGGTCATCATGTATTTTTGTGATATTTAGAAGCAGCTAGATGGCACAGAGGATAGAGAGCAGTCAGGGAGACTTGGGTTCAAATCCAGATTCAGACACTTACTTGCTGTGTGACCCTGGGCAAGAAGTCACTTAACTTCTGTTTGTCTCAGTTTCCTCATCTGTGTAGTGAGCATAATAAAAGCACCTATTTCCCAGACATGTTATAAGAATCAAATGAAATAATATTGGTAAAGTGCTTCACATAATGTCTGGCACTCAATAAATGTATGTTTTCTTTCTACTTGCTGGTGATGAGCTTTTCCAGTTTTCCTTAGGCTGGTCTTTGGAAAGGGGAAACAACATCTCATTAAGATCATCTGCCACGGGTTTTCCGGCTTGGAAGAACTTGTCACTGGTGCAGTGGACAGAGCACTGAGCCTAGAGTCAGGAGTCATCTTCCAAAGTTTAGATCTGGCCTCAGACACTTATTAGGTTTACTAGCTGTGTGACCTTGGGCAAGTCACTTAATCCTGTTTGCTTCAATTTCCTCATCTATAAAATGAGTTGGAGAAGGAAATGGCAAGCCACTCCAAAATCTTTGCCAAGAAAACCCTAAATAGTGTCACAAAGAGTCAGACATGATTGAAAAATGGCTGAACAACAAAAAAGAACTTGTCACATTTTGTATTCCTTTGGAACAGCCTTTGAGAATAGGGATTACAGTGGCTTACTAGTGAATATTGATGCTATAGCCAAGATAGATAGATTTGATGCTGGCCTTCCACATGGACCAGTTGTTCTTCTCTGCCCTAGAATTCAGTTTTCCCATCCACAGAATAGGGATAATATCTCCATTACTTCCTTCAAGGGCTGCTATAAGGAAAATATTTATAAATCTTAAAGTACTACATCAATATTAGTTATTACTACCATGAAATAACTATATTATTAAAATTTTGTTCACAATTATTAGTGCTATCAAGTTCTCTCAAAGTGTTATTTATTTGTTTTTTTTACAAAACTCAATGGGGGAAAAGGAAGATCAAAGGAAAGAGAAGCCCATGGCTCAGGGCCTACAGAAAGATAACATGGGGAAGGAAGAAGGCTGCTCTATCCATTCCTTACTTTGCTTATGTTTCATCTCCAGGGAGTCTGTTCTTTAATCATGACAGATGCCACAATTTATAGAGAGTTGAAACCAAAATTAACTTCTGTATCTCCTAGGGTACCAAAAGATTTTATCAGAGACCTCTGAAAAATCTTGAAGAAATAAAGAGGCATCACAAAACTGAAAAAGGGCAAATGACTCTTAATATTTTAAAAATAGACAAGGATAGTCTGTAAAAAAAATAACTGACAAATCTGTCACATTTTGAGGTTTATAAAGCATTTTACATATATTATCACAGGAACCCTGTAAGACAGGTACCATTGATGTCATTATAATCATTTGCTCCTCCTTCTTGTCATCCTTTGCCTCATAAACCTTCTGTTCTGGACCTGTAACAGTCTTTGACTTTAGGGTTCCCTGCCATAACAATAACTCTTTCCCTTACAGTGTTCCATCCTTGGAACCAAGGATATTAAGGTTCAGAGTCCTGAGTATCTCTTGACGCCAAGTCATTACCCTTTCCCTTACACTGCATCTCCCAGTGAGTACTGGTACAATTCCCAGAAATATTCTAGACTGCATTATTAAAGAAATAGTTTGTGAGCTTTTAGAAAAGGAAGCAATAATACTAAAATTCAACATGGCTTCATCAAGAACAAATAATGTCAGTCTTAATCCCATTTCATTTTTTGACATGGTAACTAAACTAGAAAAAGGGAGAAAATTGGCTGACATAGTATATCTAGATTTCAGTAAGGTATTTGACAAGGCCTCTCATGCTATCATTTTAAATAATATGGGGATATATGGATTAAGTGATAGTACATCAAATGTATTCAAAATCAGCTAAGTGATAGGAAACTTGGATTAATGTCAACTCCCTTAGCCCTATAATAAAGTGCCCCAGTGGTCTGTCTCTGGTACAATATTACACAACATTTTTATCAAGGATTTAAATGAAGACAAAGAATGCATAATCATCAGATTTGCAAATGACACAAAGCTAGTAATGTAAGAGGGAGATTTTTGATATTTTATAGATATATATTTAAAGTGTGGCCGCCAGGAATCAACAATTCAGATTGATTCCGTAATTAAAATAGACCCAAGTCAGGATAGGGTTTAAGGTAGTTTATTTACAATTAGGAAGGTAAAAGGTAGGGAAATAGAGAGGGAGAGGCTAGTCCAGGCTTGCAGAGGCCTGGACAGAGAGAGAAGGTTAAAAGGCTAATTTAACTAGGCTACAAGCCACAAGGCCTAGCAATCAGATAGGCTAGAGCCTACTTAAGGTAGAGTCTTAGAAGAACACCAAGGTAGGCCAAGGAAGTCAGCCTAACTTACCCACATGACCATTCAGAGTAGAAGCTGCCTGAGGTCTCAGCGGAGAACCTTCAGCACCAAGTTCAAAGCAGGAATTCTCTTAGCAGGAAGTAGCCAACATACTTAAAGAGATAGTGTTTCTTGTCACTTCCCGTGGGTCCACCTCTAATTCAAGTGGACAAATGGCAGTCTCTACACTGATTTGGACTGCCCAAAGGGCAGTCCCTTGTTCTTGATTTGTTACTTATTGTCATGTGTGGGTAACTCATCCCCCTCCCACTAAGGGAGGTGGGGATGACATCATCTCGGGTAGGTAGAGTTTTGACTATGAATGGACTAGAGCTAATTCCATTAACACAGTAAAGCTAACTAAAATATTGGGTCATGATAAGTATACAAGAAGATCTCAACTAGAATGATTGGGGAAAAAAGAATTAAATCAATAGCAAAAATGTAAAGTTCTATAATTGAAGTTAAAAAATCTGTTTCAAAAGAACAGGATGAGAAGTAATGGGGGAGTGTAAGTAATATAGCAACACAAATGAAAAATCCAGGGTAGGGGGTGGATTATTAATTTAATATGTCAATAAAATGAGCTGGCCATCAAAAAACTATCATTATCTAATGCTACTTTACAAGAAAATAGTGGCCAAAACAAAGGAAATGAGAGCACTGTTTTACTTTGCACAAGGCAAATGATATCTAGAACATTTTGTTAAGTTTTAGAATTTTAGGAATGTAAGTATCAGTGCTAGAGGACTTATTAAAAAAGATGGGTGGGTTGTCTGAAGGCATCATATAAGAATTAGTTAAAAGAACTAGGAATCTTTAACTTGAAAGAAAACTTAAGGAGGGGACATAATAGATGTCTTCAAATATTGGAAGAACTTTCATGTGGATGTAGGCACCTTAAGTAGTGAAACAATGGAGCACCAGAAGGGAAAGAAAGACTGGTGTGATATGGAACCCTAACCCCAAGGACTGTTGCAAGGGCCAGAACTAAAGGACTAAGAGTCAAAAAGTCATGATGAGGGGGAATGAATCTGAATTTTGCCATTTGTGAATATTGTGAACCATGTGAACAATGAATGCACGGAGAAGTGGAAGGGGAAGGGGGAAAAGAAAGGGAAAGGGAAGGAGGAGGGAGAATCCTTCCCCTGCTTGAAGGAACCTCAAACCCACTGTATTTACTAAGTACATTCCTTATGAGGAGATACATCAGAGGGAAGAGTTTCATGGTATATCTATGAGTTCAGGCATAAGTCCTTTCTCTATTCATTGTTGCATGTAATAAATTTTTTCTATGTCCCATGTTAGGTGAGGTTGGTGTTTGTAAAGGAACTAAGAATGGTTTTATGAATGCTAGAAAGGAACTAAATTCAGACATTCCCAGGACATTAGAATATCAGATGGAGACAAATAATAGCCACGGATATTTTCTTTTAAAATCTTACCTTCCATGTTGGAGTAATACTGTATACAATAATTAATATTAATAAAATTAATTTTACATATTACTAAAATTACCATTTTAGTACATATTAATAAAATAATAATACAAAAGAATACGATAATTCTTTTTCATTAGACAAATATAAATTGCTTGTATTGTCCTTTCCTTTTCCATATATAGATGTGTATTTAGAAATTTTTTAAGACACTTCCTAATATGCTATGATTCTTTAAAAAATTAGACTTAAAGGCCTTGATTATTAAATGAACTAGTTCTTTTTAGTTCTCTGAGGTGCAAGTCTTTAGATTTTAAAACAAGTATCTTACTGAAGTCATCTTTCATCAAGCCATTGCTTTTCCCTTTTATAAACTGCTAACCATCCTTTGCAGTTTTATGGCAGTTGTTTTTATAAAGTTAATAAAAGGGTAGGGTATATCAAACAGCTCCAGTTTTTGTGTCATCTATTATTATCTTTCCCTCCTCTATCAAATAAAGAAATAATACTTTATTTCATCCAATCTCTTTTTTCCTTTTTTCCTTTTGCAACTTGCATCCTATTTCCTGCTTTCACTTTTCTATTCTCCTTCCTTGGAGTCTTTGTTGTTGCCTCCAGCTCTTCCTTGGTAATTTGCCCCAGTTTCCTTTTTTGGTCTTATTCCCATTTTATGTCAGTTCTTTGTTAAGTGAACTAGGTTTCTTCCTATCTTTCCTTCCTTTTTATAATGCCCAGGGGTGGTAATTTGTTGTGTCCTCATATCTTTTCTCTCTTCATACATTTCCAATTCTTTAAGAGTCCTTTACTCCTTAAGCCCAGTGCCTTTATGAATTTTTTCAACTATTCCTTATTGCAACCTGATTTTTAAACTTCATTTGCTGAAATTAACAGCATAGTCTGTCTCTGCCCCTCTGAATTATTGATAATCCTCCTAAGGAATAGCTGAATTATTTTCATTTCAATAACTAGTTAACCTAAGACTTCTCCTAAAACATTCATCTTTTTCAATATCTGAAGCTAACCAGCTACCCTTAACAGATGTTTATTAATGATTAGCCTGGAGTAAAGTTATAATTTTAAAAACCAGACTGCACTTAAATCCATATTTTAATTATTCTTCTGTCATTCTGCTAAGTGTTGAATTTGTCTAGAATTGCCTAGGCTACAAAACTCTTCCTTTGCTAGCTGATAAAGAGCCCTGGAAGCAGGATTGATTTTTCACAAAATAGAAAGTTATAGGGATCATTTCCATCCCCCACTCCCTAGAGCATTGCCTCTTCCACATAAACTCAGAGATCCCTTTCATTGTAGAAGATAAAACCAATCTTTGGATAGCACCTAGCATGGAGCCATGCACAATTAGGAAGTTAATAAATCATTTTTGATAATAATTTTGAAGATTCTTTAACACTTGCCCCCCCCAAAACCCCCATAAAACATGAGGAAGACACTGAGTCAGTGAGTTGTTAATCCTTTAGGAACAGAAGCACAGCAAGACAGATTCCTTTCCAGTACTTTCTGAGACATGGCGGCAGACACCTCATCAATGAATTCCACACCTTTGTTCCATGCTATAATTTGAAACTTTTGTTCTTCCTACTTCAAATCCACTTCTGGTTTTCCTCTCTCCTACTACCATAACTTCTTTCCTCATAGTCTCTTCACTGGCTCCCCAACATGTTTACCCTCTCATGTAAACACTTGATCCCTTGTTACATGTTTTACCTTTTTTTTTCATTTCACAGGTCACTAATTCTGGTCTTCGCTGGGTTCCCTATGCTTTCTCTCACATCAGTTTTTTGGAACCCTGTGACGCAGCAAAAGGCCATGTGGTAGCATGGAAAGAGCATTAGACTTGAAGTGAAAAATCCAGATTAAAAGAAAAGTTCTTACATGCACTAGCTGTGGGACATGAGATGATTAGGGAAAGAGCAAGATATATCCTAGCTACAAAGATGAGTTTCCAGATATACCCAGACAAATTACAATCCAGGGTACTAAAAAATCTGGCAGATGTGTTTTCTGGGCAGTTACTCCTGAAAAAACACGGACACAAGGAGAGGCACCACATGACTAAGCAAGGACAAATGTTGACTCTATTAGCAAGAAAATGGAAATGGAAAGAATAAAGTCTATAAACTATACAACACAGAGCTTCACTTCAATTCCCTATAAAATTCTGAAACATATTTTGGGGGGTCTGGTCAATTAGAGACTTAAAAAGGGGACTTTCACAGAAGAATTATTGAAAATAGTCTCTTTCATTATACATACTTATGGAAAGGTCGGTTGATTTAACTGGAGGCACCTGAGAAATGGGGGATGCAGGGCAACAAGGGAAGGATATGATAGCAGCTCCCACCCCTCAAACTGGGATAGGAGCTGACACCTCCAAAACTGAATGAGGAAGAAAGGATATGAAAGAACTACAACTGAATCAAGTTGGTACCCCAGTTCCTAAATTTAGGCAGGACCCTTTGTTGCCAAGGAGATCAGTCCGAAGGGGTGAAGGTGAAGAAGGCTTAAGAACCTCACCAAGGCAAAATGGATGAGACTACACTTTTCTATATACACCTTTAGATCTGCCCTTTTGTGATTTCATTTCTTTTCTTTTCAAGACTATCAGTGCTATAACTTTAATCTGATTTCACCTGTTTCAAAATATTGGAAGAGAAAGACCAAAGGTACACACTATTATTTATTTACCCCAACTGCTGGAATGGTTCTGAGACCCCTACTCCTTAGGACAACCTTGCTAATTATTCTAATACAATACAACCCAACAAGTTTTTTTATTAAGCACCTAGTATGTGAAAAGTCTGGAAAAGGAAATGGGAAGCCACTCTAGAATCTCTGCCAAGAAAACTCTAAATGGTGTCATGAAGAGGTCCAACTGAAAACCACCGAACAACATACGTGAAAGGTATTGTACTAGGCAAAGTAATAGGTCAAGATCAGGGGATTCTGGCAATAAAAACTCTAAACAAATTAATACAATAGTTGCTACCATTCGTTTCTGCTTTCATCTAAACATATATTTAGCAAGTTTTTAAATGTCTACAGAAAGGTAAGACATTTATAACCCATATAACTGATATCTGAATGTAATCTTCCTATTCTTGCTTCCTTTCATTTTATTCTCTAATAGTCTACAGGCTGCCATACTGAAACAATTGATCCAAGAAGAAGCCAGTCCTTAAGCAGCCTGCTTAGACCAAGAAGAGCATCAGCTATAAGTCATATCAAGGAAGTAAGGGAAAGAGGAAGATAAAAGAAAAAGGGAAAAAGAAGTAGGATAAGAAAAACTGGTTACTTTGCTGTTAAGGAATTAAATAGGGCCAATGGGTACATCTATCATAGAAGCATTTTCAAATCCTAAACAGGACATGGACAAGGTATTTGAAGCTGTACAACCACATGGATCTGGTCTTCTCAACAATAACAAGTCATGAGATCTTTGGGAGACAGAGGGGAAAAAAAATTTTAAGTGAAGTTCAAAAATTATGAACAAATTCTGTGAATCAAGTGTAAAAACCATGTGGAACAAGATATTTTACTAAAAAGAGCTTCTGTTCAGAATCACATCCAGTTCTTCCAGAAAATTATAAATTAGGCAATTCACATGAAAGAGATTAACCTTTGCTATCACTTTGGTTAAAGTCTCAGATAGCACTGGGCTATAGCCACACATACCACCTGGCATTCAGACCCTGCCAATTCTCACAAGCAAAGTGGGGTTAGGCTGGGTCAGTACAGGAATGGAAGACCTCCAAGGAATGTCAACAGATTGGCAGGTGATTCAATACACAGCTTCATAGTCTCTTTCAGGTCTCTTAAATATGCCTGAGTAGAAGACATATCCTTTGCTGATGGAACACCTCAGATACACATTCATGTTCCATTTTCTCCATGATAACTTGTATTTTTATTACTAGCTAAAGTATTGTTTGGTGGCTCCTTTTTCTTATGGAGATGCCTAACTATATCAGAAAAAAATAAAGATACTTAGATATATGCACGCAACAGAATCCAAAAAAAAAACAAACCGTTCTATTCGTCTATTTTTATTAAGGTAAACTTTTGCTTTTCAGTTCCTTTCATGCATTAGGCCAAGGAAAATCTGACCAAGCAAACCTTTTAGTCATTTTTGCCCCTGCACATTTTGTTCAATCATGTCTGACTCTTTATAACCCCATTTGAAGTTTTTTGGCAGGAATACTGGAATGGTTTGCCATTTCTTTCTCCAATTCATTTTACAGATGAGGAAATTAAGGCAAACTGGGTTAAGTGACTTGCCCAGGGTCTCCCAGCTAGTAAATGTCTGAGGCCACATTTGAACTCAAGCAAGAAGAGTCTTTCTGACTCTAGGCCTGGCATTCTATCCACCATATTACCTAGCATCACACACACACACACACACACACACACACACACACACATATATATATATATATGTATATATATATATATCCCTACCCAAAAATATTCAAAATAGTCATTCCTTTCTATCTTCAGCACTTTAAAAAAAAAGTGCTTTCAAAGAATATGCTGCAGATATGTTGGGTAGGTACACCTTCCTTTGAGAGCATTTTCCATCTAAGCAAATGCTAAATTGTAAGGGAATAAAGTCACTGAGTGCCTTGTAGATATTAATTGAAAAGCAGTTTGTGCAAAGGATTGAAAGGAAACAACAAAGGATGATAATTGGACCATAGATCTAGATCTGGAAAGAACTTCATAATTAATTTAGTCCAATCCTCCTCAGTTTATAATTGATGAAATTCAAGGTCAGGGAGGTTCAGCGATTTACCAGTGTCACACCGTCAATGTGACCACCTTCAAAGACCACACAGCAAAGATAAAGTGGATGAAAGATCATATTGCCCAGAGAGACATGTAGTTGAAGGGCTCTTCTTTTGTGGATATATCTGAGGGCAAGAGCAACAGTGAACACTGGGGCAGGAAGAAAATACCTATACTACACCTGACAATTTGAGAGCTTTTGCCCTTTAGAGATTCCTGCCCTGTGTCTCCATCCCTGCTATCCCTACTCATAACTCACAGCTTCCATAATGCTCTTTGCCCTCCAGAAAGGCCCAGGGGACAAGAGGCAGCTATCTGAGTCAGAGGGACAATTCTGTTGCTGCCACCTGGGGAATCTGCCAGACAGCAAGAGAACGACATGAACAATCAGAAGTCGAATGAAGACTTTTTGCTTGGATGTGTCAGTGTAATACTTCTTATCCGTGGAAAAACGTGGTCCTTTTCCTTTGCCAAGCAAGCCCATTAAGTAAGAGCATTTATATAGCACTTTGGGGTGTCTGCGGTGTTCAGGTAGAAGTAGCAAGCCTGGTGTGAGGTTTGCCGAGCCCTGTTTGGGGCTACTCATTCACCTTTTGGGTTCGCCTCTCACTCGGGTCTCACCCATGGCTCCTTGGAGCAGTGGCCACCTCTCAGAAAACAGTCTTGGCAGATGGGCTAAACTAGGTTGAGGGTAACTGATAAGCCTCAAATCAGTCCCCTAAGTGTGTGAACACTTCCCCCAGAAGAATGAGCAGATAGGAACAATTCATTCCAATAGCCATGAAGATGGCCGGAGTGAGCTCCATGCAGCACTTAGGGCTTGGCCATCCACTGCATCCAGAGTCATCACTAATCATCTTGATTTCTGTCTTGCCACTGAACTTTGATGACTGAAAGAGAGAGTAAGGCCAAAGGCTCTGCATAACTCTGCAGCACCTAAGTCCAACTCAAGCAAGTCAAGATTTCACCCTTATGCTGTCATTGATCCTCTTCAAAAATTAAGGAAGAGGGGCAGCTGGGTAGCTCAGTGGATTGAGAGCCAGGCCTAGAGAAGGGAGGTCCTAGGTTCAAATCCGGCCTCAGACACTTCCCAGCTGTGTGACCCTGGGCAAGTCACTTGACCCCCATTGCCTACCCTTACCACTCTTCCACCTATGAGTCAATGCACAGAAGTTAAGGGTTTAAAATAAAAAAAAAAATTAAGGAAGAACTACAATGACAATATATGCATTATATTGTGTAACTGTGTAACTGTAACTCAAAGATGATTCCATAAAGTCGTGCATTAAATAGAATAGTGTAAGAGCACTTTAATCTCCAAAATACATGTTTACTGAGAATTTTTACTATTGTAGATTTGAGCTTGCAAAAATTAGTTATATACTAAGGTAAGAGAAGCCTATAAAGTCATTGAAAAAAACAATAAAACAGAGCAGTGTGAGCTACTACAAAATGAATAGTAAAGACAGCAAAGAGTATCCCTGCTTAGAGAAGAGTGAAATGGCTGATGGAATGTCACTTTACTCTCTGGATTGTCAAAGAAAATGAAGTTTCTTAAAAAAGCTTGGAAGAAAAATGCTTTAAGAAGACAAAAAAGAAAACAATATCTGAAGAGGCAGAGAACCTAAACCTATATCAGTATATTAGGGTGAAGGAAAATGATGGAATAAAAGGAAGGATGACCCCTAAAAAAGTGATGCAATACAGAACATCCCAAAAGTCTTAGTGCGCTTTTAGACTTTTAGAACAGTCCTAGCCCAGGTTCAGAAGTACCTAGAACAGTCACAACTAAGGTGAAAGCAGACAGGGCTTGGTCAAAAAGACAACAGCATTCAGGAAGGAAATTCCCTGGGTGGAAAAAAGTGATTTAGAGACAGTCATCCCATCTGAAGCCAGAAAGACTAGACTGCTCCTTTTGTTTTTATTTTTAATTCTGAACTTAAATACCCCCAAACTGAGCATTTCCTATATACAATGGACACAAAAGAGGAAAAAAGTGAAATTATGAATCTTTACTTCATATCACTTGTGTGTAATGACATAATTACATTCAAAACTGTTATGTCTGCCTATACTTCCTTCTGAATTGCCTTCTACTTCCTTCTGTGCGTTTTTTGAAATATTTCAAAGGGCTGCCCCCTTTCTTAGCACACTTTTACTCACTATACGACTGTTCTTAGCATCTCTGAATCTCCAACCACTCAAACTATTTTTCCTACATGTACAAAAAGTTTTTTTAATTGTGCTTCTGGTGCTTGGCCCCAACCAGAATGCATGCTAATACATTCATGTTATTTTTGTTTTTTTAACTTTGTGTATCTTCTCTAAGAATTATCTAAGGGAGTCAAGTTAGGGTTAATTTGAAAACAGCATCTTTTTCAAATCTTAGCTTTTTTAGCCAATAATTATTCTACTTAATCTAAAAGGCATAGTCATTCTTCAAAGCTTGGTTCAGAATACAAAAGTTATCTCCCTATCTTCCTATTCTATCATTTTCTCTCCCTCTCCTCCTCTCCCCCTCTCCGTT
Source organism: Gracilinanus agilis (assembly GCF_016433145.1). NCBI lineage: Eukaryota > Metazoa > Chordata > Mammalia > Didelphimorphia > Didelphidae > Gracilinanus > Gracilinanus agilis. The sequence continues at coordinate 124,618,713 of NC_058132.1, read as the reverse complement.
TTCCACTTTGGTTCTTATTCCTTCTGACCTTCTTATGTTTTCTTTAATGTGAACATATATAATGTGAACATGAGTATATTTGTTTGAGGAAAAAAATCCTCAAACAAAGCTTCCTTCATCAGATTCACTAGATGAGAAGAAAGGGTTATAAAACTACATTCCCAGATACTTGTCTTATCTTTTTGGTTGCATTATAAAAAAATTCATACAGATTTATTCAGCTTCCAAATATAACCCAAAAGGCATATGCATATTTACTAATGCCTCTGAATCTGAATAATAAATTTATGAGCTTTTTATCTCTTGGGGGCAGGGGAGATGCCAAAATTCTAGTAAGTACTTTAGCTTTCCAAATCCCTGGTTCCAAAATCCCTAATGCTCTGGTATAAATTAAGTGTTCATTAATTATAATCTCCTAATTCCCATTAAACAGACTAAATTCTTCATAGAACATTATTTGAATAAAATTTCTTGGAATTGCTTCTTTGGAAGCATGTGTTGAGCTCCAAAAGAAGCAGCATAAGAGTATTGAAAAGTGTCTGGCCAGTTTATGTAATTCTTCGGTTGTTGCTGTATTTATCAAAATTGCATATCTATTTCATAGATCATATAAAAAACTATAATCAGTGTATGAATTAAAAAGCTACTGATTCAGCTCTGCCCAGGGACTAAAGGAGACTCACTAGGGAGGTTAGTTCTTCTGTTCAGAAAGTATTAGCACAGTCAACTGGAGATTGAATGGATCTACAAAGTTATTCCATGAGGAATTCTCTACCCACCTTTGCCTCTTGTGAATCCTGATCTTAGGTGAACAAATATCACTAATATCTGGATATGTCCAGAATTATAGTTAAACCTCATCAGGTAATAAATTCAGAGGCCCCATGGAGGTTGGAACAGAACCCTGGGGAGTGCCCAGCTATCAACAAGAGGACTAGCCCAAGCATGATCATTTTGCCAAGAGAAGTATAGGGTCAATGACAAGTCAAAGTGAAATGTAGAATGCCTCCATAGTCATTCTGCAAACTATTTTATATTCTGATGAAGTTTAATATTCTCCCAGAAGATTATACTAATAGTTTTAACCTAGTTACTAAATACTGTCAATGTGTACTAGTGAGGTTTTTGGTGTTTAGCTTTTCCTTTGTAGGAATAAATTACCATTTGTCATTTTCCCTTACATCTCTGTTGTCAAAACGACCATACTTGGGCCAGTCCTCTTGTTGGAAGCTGGCTTCTCCAAAGATTAAGTTGCTGGAGACTCTCCCCTAGGTTCCATATCAACCTCCATGGGATCTCTGGCCCTATTAAACCCACAAGGTTACCTATTATCCTGGACATATCCACCTTGGTGGTTCTAGTTCACCTAAGATTAAGAATGAACAAATGGATGTAAATTTAGAATCCAGATTTTAAGGCATATAGTGACATACTTTTTGGGTTACATTTGGAGGCTGAATAGATCCCCTATATGATTTGTATTGTATACCGAATACTTTTTTTATTCCTCCCTCTAGGGAGGTCCTTGATATGAACCATAACAAAAACCATTCCCTAAAACAGCAGATGGGATTGGGGGAAGGGGAGAGTAATAAGCCAAAGAATATGAGAAGGGAAGTCTAAAGGCTCTTCTAGCACTAAATATAGCCCATATCACATGCCTGGGTATAGAACAGGGAGTGTCATGGTACTCTGGCCACTATGTTCCTAGCTACAGCTTCTTAAGGCTAGAACAGTACCTAGATTCTCATACTTTGAGTTCATCTAGTTCAACTCCATCATTTTATAGTTGAAGCAGCTGAACTTCAGATGCACCCCATCAGTAAAGTGGCCGGTCTAAATAAAACCAGTGTTCAGTCTACATACTATAATGCTTCATGACCAACAGAAATCTATTTTTAAATATGTATATAGAGTTTATTATAAAATGTATTTGAAGCCCAAACAAGAGTTTAACTTGAAGGATCTAAATGGTTCTTGCTTTAAGAAAACAAAGAAGATAAAAATCCAATCTTAGTCATAGCATTTAGAACTGGGAAAGGCTTTAGCAGAAACTTACATAAGGGTTTTCAGACTATCAAAGTGCTCTACATACATTAGCTCTTTTGACTATCCAACCTCTACTTGAAAATGGCTAATGAAGAATTCATAGCCTATTTTATTGTTATGTAGCCATATTTATCAAAAAGTTTTTCTGTAGGTTGAGTTGATATCCCTTTGTAACTTCTAGCCACTGGTTTACTCTAATCTTGGAGAGAAACAAAAATGCTATTTTTTTCTATGGGATGTCTTCCCAGTGTAACAAATGAAATTCTGTGAAGGCTGTATTTTTATTTTTAAAATATCAATTTCTTAATCTATGCCACTCAAGAAAATCTAAGTAGACAATGGACTCCTTCACAGAACTAAAGCCAGGGGGGTGCAGGAGGAGCTAGACAGGAGAGCTGGACTGGCCAAAAAAGGGCTGACTTCCTGTCTCACAAGCCAATATATATCCCTTTTCATGTCATCATTCAGGCCCTCCCCAGACATCTGATTGGAGAATAGTTCTGCACAGAATAGCCTCAGAGACCTTAATTCCTCCCTTACCACTTCGTCACAGGAAAAGGTGAGTCTCAAGAGGATGTTAAGAGGCCATCTTCCTCCCTGCCATGCAGTTGCACAGCACATGCTTCCTCCCAACATGGCAGTCTTCATTACCTCTTCAAGTTCTGGCTTTCAAATAAAATAGGGAGCAGGTCTCTACCCTGCCAGTTTTCCCATCTAGACAAAAGAAGGGAGGCCCCAACCCAACAAATAGCCTGGGAGAGAGATGATTTTGTAGTTTTTTAAATCAAACTATTCTTGGGGGAAGAATTATTTCTCAAAAAAATCCTAATTCAATAATAATTTTCCACACCATTATCTTCTTGAGATGAAAAGTATCCCTAGTTCCTTCAACCATTCCTCAGAGGACCTCTTCCTAGTCTCCTTCTTTGTGTGTTCTCATTTATCAATACATCTGTTAAAATGTGATTCCTAGAATTGGCTACCATATTCAAGCAGAGTTAAACTTTATACTCAGGAAACAAAGGTTATAGCTCTTCCATTAACCAGTAATTTGACTTTAGACAAGTCATTTAAGATCACTGGACTTAAAGATAATGGCATTCGAACCATATGACATTTAAAGTTCCTTCTAGCTCTAAAAGTCTATGACTGGTAATCATTGGAAGTATAAAAATACTACAGACTGATTAATCCTCATGGTCTGGACATTTTATTCTGTTATTGGGACTTTATAGATTCACTTTTCAACAACCATATTCCATTGTTGATTCACATTAAAGCTTGTAAACAGCTAAAATTCCCAAATATATTCTACAAATTCTGCTACCCACCCAAGTTTCTTCCATCCCTATTCTCATGTAATAACCCAATGTATGACTTCTCACTTATTCCTGTTGAATTTGATCTTTTAGATTTCAGACCAGAGATGCAGCATGTCAAATTTGGTTTGAATTTTCATTCTGTCAAGATAGCCATCCCTCTTACCTTTAGGCCAGATGTGCGCTCACTGAGCATTTTAAGATTATCCAGTGTGTCCACCCAAACAGTCCTCTTCAGGGGCAATACAGACAGCAAGCTCAGCTGACAATATTTAAATAAGCAGTACCAAACCAAATTTGATCTCATAGCTATCATATTCACCTTCTATGTTTCACTAGAGACTGTGAATCCTGACCAAGACAAACAGACATGAAACACTTTGTACAGCATTATAATACAAAGGAAGGTAATCTAAAGAAAATTCCACATTGTCACCATCATCACACCTCTCAGCCTCTCCCACTCTTTCCTGACATTCTTGAGCCAGACCAAATAATGCACAGCTCACACCACCAATAGCCTTTCCTGCCACAGTCCAACACTGGCCTCACCAAGGCTAATTTCTGCATCTTCTATCATTCATCATTTATCAGTAATCTTTCTGCCCTTTCTCTCATTCCCATCCAGAAAAAAATCAATCACTACCATTATAATCAATTGTTTCACACCTACAGCCAGTTCATAATTGTAAGACTTTTGCAAAGAAGTAGCACCTATGGACCTCTTCCCAACTCAGCCCAAAGTATTCACATCTGTATAAGAGAAAATTAAGAAAAGATTATTTAAATTATAAAATATTTCATTTTTTTCAAAAGTAGTCACAAATAAAAATTCATTTTAATAGTAATCTTCCAATGTACATAAAATGATTCAACTTATTAAAACTTATAATTTGTAAAAATATTTAAATTGAACATTTTAGGAATATTCTCATTTCATATAGCAAATGAATCTCTTAGTAATTAATAGCTGATATATCAACATATAAAAAAATTAAATGAAAAATTTTAACATAATAGCTGATTCTTTTTTTGTATCATGTCTATGTCTGTTCTCACCTAGTACCTGATATTATAAATCAGATCAGTCTAATTCACACAAATACAATGAATATGGAGAACAAGTTTCTTAAATATTGTTGCTTAAATTTTCCAGGCAACTGAGCAAAAAGAATGGTAACTTTAGTTACCCAGTTTGATGAATGCCACACAGGGCATTCATCACATGGCAGCCTAGTTGGTTTCCGTCATCCTTTACTTTGTAGTTCATTCATCCTCTTGCCACCCATTAGTTGGTACTCTCCCCCAGTTCTTTCTAGCTCTGGAATTATGTCATATCAATACTACCATTGCTACTAGGTGTGTCAATCCATTCTCCTCTGGCTCCACTCTGTGACTTTCCAAACCAATCACTCCTACATGGCCACATTCCTCTCTATGATATATAGGCTGTCTTCCTCTTAAATAGAATATTAAGATTCTTGAGTATACAGAGAGGTACAGAGTTTGGCTTGCTAATGTAATTGTATTCTCAGCATTTGGCATCTTTCTTGATACATAGTAAATGTTTAATTATGCTTTTTCATTCATTTTGCATTCAACAATTCCTTTCCTTGTCACAGCTCAAATTTTCTCTGAATCACTTTAGTAATTTCTGATCCTTCATTTTTCCTCAGTATTCATGATGATGATGATGATGATGATGATAGTATTTATAGGATGCTTTACAGCTGGCAAATATGACAGGTTATCTCTTTTGACCCTTTTAACAATCCTAGGTGTTATCATTATTATACTTAACTTATAGATAAGGAAAATGAGGTAGGAGGAGATTAAGGGATTTACGCAGGGTCATACAGCTAGTAAGGCTATATGGATGGTAGGCAGGATTGGAACACAGGTCTTTCTGACTTTAAGCCTAACACTATCTTCTCTGCTAACAATCTAGTCACCATTCACATTAAATAACAATGATGATATTAATTATTACTTAAACTTATCTACTAGGATATTTTCTAAACCACACTATGGTCTCATTTTCATGTTCATAACAACTCTTTAAAGTAGGTATGATCATAAATTTAGAGTTAGAGGAAGTCTTAGCACTCATCTAGTTTAGCGCTCTCATTTTAAAGGTGAGAAACTGAGATCAAGCGGCTTTCTCATGGTTATGACAATTAATAGATTTAGGAATTTAATCTAGATCCCCTAAATCCAAAATCCAAAGCTTTTCCTGCCCTGCTACCCCATGTTCACGCCTACGTTTAATAGCAAAGCTGTTACTAGAACCCAGGGCTCTAGACCCTAACTTGTTGCCTTTTCCACTAAGAGAGATTCACAACAAATTGGAAGAGCTTCTATTAGAGTAGACACCCTATTCGTCTTCTTGTCACCCATCACTCGGGTACTCTCTCCCAACTCTTTCTAGCTCTGGAATTATATCAATCCTGCCACTGCTACTGGAAATGGTGTGTCAATCCACTGATTACTTTTGGATCTGGAGTAAAAGGCGCACTACACAAAACTCAACATTACGAGGGTAGGGAAAAGAAGTTTCCAGACCAATATCATTTCCTTTGATCAACAGTTTTCTCCACTTCATTGTTCACTACATTGTCTACACTTCCCTGTTAGTCACTGTGAGTCAAGAACTCTGTGTCGTGCCCAGCTGCAGACATGCACTGCTGGCTCCCCATTTGTGAGTCCAATATATTTGTGGGGCCCAGAAGCTAAATCCATCTAACCAGGCCTCTTTCCTCTGTTGCTGTGAAGCATCTAAGCTCGACAGTCTTTGGGGATTTCCCCTCAGCCACCTGTTATTGTGGCCATGTGCACACACAGCCTAATCAGTTTGTTTTGATCAGTGTGTTCCAAAGGGGAAACCAGGCTATATTTAATTTAATTTTTTTTAATTCTTCTTGAATATTTGGGTGACTGTAGCAAAGGACTTGGGACTTTTCCAGACTCTATTCAAAAACAATTCTTCCATTTTGGTTGTCACTTTATGAAGGGCATACATAGCACAGTGTGCATCTCATAAGTGTTGATTGACTGCCATTTAACTTCTAGGTAGTTCGAAGTCCAGTCAGTCATTAGCTTAGCATTCTGCTGGGTGCTCTGGGGAACGGGCAAAAGAAATAGAAAACAAAAGACACATATCTTGAGATATACCCAGGAATAATTCCACTTGCTACTAAAATATTGATGGTGGTTAGGTGATAGGAGGAGAGAGGAAAATTTCAGTGCCCTTATCTAACGTATGGAGTTTGGAGGGAGGAGTAGGGCCTATAAGGAGGTGTGGAAAATGGGGTAGGGGTGGTATGGGAGCAATAATCAGTAAAGAGCCATCAGAAAACAATGTTATGCAGGAACAGCAGCCACTGCAAGGGAAAGAGTACACTACCTAGCCCTTGTCAGCACAATAGAGTAAAGCCCTGTTTGTCCTATGTTAGTAAAAACTCACCCAGAAATTATTTTTCCCTTCTTGGAACTCTCAAAGTATTTTGTTTGTATTTCTCTTCTTCATTTTTTCTTGTTCTGTTTTTTTATTATAATTATTTTTATATGATCTACAATAGCTGGATATGCTGTACACTCAAGTACTAAGCAATTAAAGAACAGGAAGAATTAAGGAGAGACCATTCAATAATCAACAACAGCAACCCTCACAGGTTCAGTATTGCCCTTCTTCCTGGACATCATGAAGTTTACAACATTAATAGCACTTGATATTGACATACTACTTTAAGCTTACAAAGTCCCTTAATACACAAAATTTTATTTGTTCCTTGCCAAAACTTATGAAGAAGATGCTGTCATTATCTTCCCTTTTACTGAAAATGAAGTTAAAATTTGGAGAGGTTAAGTGACATACAGGTGTTAGAGGTGGGGTTGAAGCCAAGGTCTCCTCTGACAGTATGTGGAGCTCTTCTTCTGCAATACCACGTGGTTTTCTTAACCTACTTAGGAAATATGTACTAGATAAATATATATAGCTCTATTTGTATGGAGAACACCACAATACACTATCGTATTACCAAGGAAGGTAGACACCTTAACTACTCTGAAGGAGCTCATACCTTTATCTGTTTTACTTATGTAGTTCACAAAGGTGCTATAGAAAAGGTGCACAAAGAAAGGTAATAATTAGAGGAATGCGGCAGGATTAAGGACATACACAGGCTTACTAGAATCAAACTAGGATTCTTCTGATATGTCCCAGCCCTACACACTGAGAGTATGGAAAGGAGAATAATATAAAATACAGGTAAAAAGAGAAATTGAGGCCAGGATGGGAAGGGCTTAAAAAACTATATAGTGGATCCTTGAGGCAATAGGGAGTCATTTGAGTGTACCGAGTAGGAGTGAAGTGGTCAGATTCACATTTGAGGAAAAACACTGGTACTTATGAGGAGGACAGACTGGAGAGCAAAGAGATGAGTCAGGGAAAGCAATTAGGAAGCTATAACAGAAGATCAAGGAAGAGACAATAAAGGTCTGGACTCAGGTTGCACTACTCCCATTCACGTACTCAACATACCAGCCAAAATGAGCTATTCACTATCTCATACTTTCCCATGGGATACTGATTTCTAGCATCTTTTGCATTCCCAACTCCAATCTATTTTTGTGACCTTTCAAAACTCCAATTCAAATGCTTCCTTCTTCATGAAGCTTTTCTTGACTCCCTCAGTTAGAAATTATTTTTCCCTTCTTGGAATTCTCAGAGTATCTCATTTGTATGTCTCTTCACTTTTCTTGTTCTATTTATATCTTATTGCTCCTTCCAGATTGTAAGCATATTGAGGGCAGAAACTATGTCTTATTTATTTTAAGAGTCTTATTTAGTGCCCAGAACAATGCCTTGTACTGGGCAAATGCTTAATAAATGTTTGTTGAATTTCAATTTGCTATTGAACTTGTCACACCTAGGCACAGTACATAATTAATTATCTGACTCTAATCTCTGGCAAGAGATACCTTCCCTCCCTCCACTCTGGGTCAAACTGTGAAAGAATGCTGCAATGGATTGCCCTTTCTCCCATGCACTAACTACAGACAAGAGCCATTTTCTGCATTTCCTAGACTAATGACGGAGTTTTAGAAATGTAAATTTTTGAGGGTCTAGGGATTGTCTGGGAGGAAATTACACAATAGATGAAGAGCATTGGAAATAAGCATTTGAGGAGGGGAGAATTGGAGCTGCTTGAGACAAGAAAGGCCTGAGGAAGTCAGGAAAGGCTGAAAGATTGAAAAGAATAATTTCGTAAAGACTTTTGGACTGCAGAAAAGGCAGCTGCAAAGGGTGTCTGAGAGTTGTCTGAAACAGGAATGTACCTGGGAAGCTGAGCTGAGGATTTTGTTTTGTTTCCTCAGAGGCCAAAGGAATTGAAATCAAGGGCTTTAGCTGGACAAAAGTCACCAAAGAGTAGAATTGGGAAGAGAAACCAGACTTCTTTTTTAAAAAAATGCTTCAATTCTCAGAGATCCAGACAAAAGAAAGGCCTGAACTGGGGAACGGGATGAACTTTACCATACTGGGTACTTATAATTCACCTATCTAAATGTGGTTTGTACTGGGGAATTCCTCAGACTGTAGAAAAATAGTTTCTGGCCTAAATGGTCAGCTGGGTGTCAGGTTTCTGAGAAGGCAAAACAGAAGCAAGTGAAGGAACTAGGGAGAATATGGAGTTACTTTAAGAATATGTCTTTAGTTGGAGGACCTGGAATCAAATCTCAACATTAGTAATATTATAACCTCCCAAGACTTGTCTCTTCATTTGTTTTGTTTTGTTTTTTAAAGAGAAAAGAAAGGAAAAAAGATGCCTAGGAGAGGAGTAGAGTTAGATATTCTCTTTTCAATTCCATCTTATTCCATTTTAAAACTTGTGATGCAAAGAGACTTTAACTCTTACCCTTCCATTAAGTTTCAGGTGGTGGCAGTGGAAGTAATTGGTGACAATGCCAAGAGCTCTAGTGTTCCATTGCTGCTCCCTAGGCATTTAGCCATAAGAGGTCCTGCTCTGGGGAATATACCTCAGTTGGTTCTGACTTTCCAGTTGAACCATACTACCTCCCTGAACTATAAATAGGAAAAATAATGAAAAATTTGATTTTAAAATATTTGTGGAGTTTTGCTTACTAGCAGAAATGTTTCACTCTAATTTTAGATGATGTAACTGAATTCTGTCTGGAATAATACCACTCTCTGTTTCAATTGTATAGAGAAGTATATTTCCCAAACTAGTGGCATGAACTGCACCCTCCTGATCTGCATGTTTGTAAAGCAGCAAGACTGCTTGAATAGGCACTGACTGATACAATCCCTGATTTGGTGTGCCACAGATTTCTCAGCTGACTTACCCATTTGCAGCTGGCACAGATCTACTGTGCTAGGGCAGATTCAACAGTCAGTTTTGAAAACTGGATCACAGGAACCAAAAAGATCATGGTGAATCTGCCTCCTTGGCCCGAGATATGAGCAATATGAAAATTGTTTAATAGCTTTAAGCATCACTAGGCCTTGCAAGTCCAAGGAATGGAAACTAGAGTCTAAACCAAGTTCTACCCTGCATTTGCTAAATTGCCTTGGGCAAGTCACTTCACACCTATACCTGTTTCTCCATTTGGAAATATGATAATAATCTCTTCCTACTGCCAATTAATTAATGATTAGGAAGTATAATATCTGCTAGACTCACCCTGTCCTGTGAAAGCACTACAATCCTCAAAGAATTTCTTTTTTGTAACTTCTCTTGAAGAACCAATAAATTATGTTGACTGTGCCTTGAAACCTGAATGATGGCTGGATGGGAAAAGGGGCCAAAGAAAGAATTTAAGGTTCTAATAACAATGGAGGAAAAAACCTGCTTTAATACCATATAAAAGTATAAGAGGGGAGGAAAAGGGGCTCAATGGAATGTATGATCCTAAATTTAGAACTGAAAGGGGGATCAAGGGCCAACTAGTCTAGACCCTTCCCTTTAACAAATGAGGAAATTGAGGTCTAGGAAATTGAGGTCTAGGATAATTAAGTGACTGCCCAAGGTCACACAGGTAGTACTGCAGACAAAATATGGACCCTGGTTCTCTGACTACAGAGCTAGAGTTCTTCTCACTGTAGAGTGCTACTAACCATGTCCCTTTCCCCCTCATTACCAAAAATAAATACTCTTAATCACTCAGATACAAACTATCTGCAAGGCTGATTAAACCACCTCATTACCATGTAAAATAGCTTTTGCTTGTTAAAAGACAATGTCACTAATTGACATCCCCTGACTTTTAAGGGGAAAAAGGTTAGGCAGTCTATCCATCAATGACATTAGGTTAGCATTCTACTAGATGCCTAGGAGAACGGGATACAAGATATAAGATATGTAAATACATATACATAACTGGAAATAATTTTACTTACCATTAAAACAGGTGAGGGAATGGGGGACATAAGTCTTCTGCCTATGGATCAACAGAATTCTTTCAACTTCTTCCGAGAATATAGAATATCAGTAAATTATCACAAGCAGTGTGGTTCACAGCGCATTAAATATTTCCACGGACCAAGAAGGAAAAGCAGACTAGCATAGTCAAGAGCCAGTGCCAGACTCAAGAAGATCCATGTTTTGACCATCTGAACTAGACAAAGTCATTTTACTTCCCATCACCTCCAAACAGCTTCAAGGCTCAAGTTTTGAAGTAGTTACATTAGGAGGGGAATTTTCCTATGAAGAGTTATTCCAGTACCAGTGAAATAACAGTTACACATATCAAAAACAAATGTCAGCTTTAAGTAGCTATATGATACTTGACAGTCAGTTGGAGGTGGAGTCAGGGTTCTCATGGCACCAGATTCTAGATTATTTTGTGTCATCTAGCCTTCCTTCTTTCTTCCTCACCCCCTTCCCCCCAAAAAGAGGTTGTTGGGCCTGGAAGAGAGAGAAGAGAAGGGAAATTGCCCTATGACAATAATCCTGTTGTCCTGATTTCATGCATTTCTTATTATTATTATCTAAATCATTATACCATGGGTTTCCAGGGAAAAGCCCTTGGTGGTTTGGTAAACTTAACTGACACAGCCATAAATCTTTCACATATAAAGAGCAATCTTACACATAAATAAATGTATATGATATCATTTTCAAAAAACCAAACAATGCATCTCTAGAAAGTAATCTAGATCTTAGTGACTGAAATTATATTTCTCATGAGAATGTATCTCCCCATAAGAACATGTTTTATGAATTCAAAAGCTACTTTGTCAAAGTCAAACCAATCTGACCTTGGTTTCAGTATTAAAAAGGCTAGTTGGTAAGGTTAACCAGTTCAATTGCTTATTAAGGAAGCAGTCACACATGACAATTGTAGTGCCCTGACCTTTCTGGAGTGACCTAATCACAGGATGAGAAGGAAAACAAGGAAATTTGAGTAGATTTTTTTCTATAAAGATTAGAATTTCCTCTCCCTATAGATTCTATAATCTGAAAATTGATGGCACAGTTTCTAGGGACATGATTTATAAGAAGAAGCTAAATTCAATTCCTTTTCTTACAACACCTGAGAATGAAGCAGGAATAGCAATATTCTGGCCAGAGCTCTAAATTCCATAGTAATTCAGTTTGATTTGCATCTCTGGATCTGGGAATATAACAAGACAGAAGGGAACCCTTTTCCCATCCGATGTATTCGGGGTTTTTTTTTTGTTTGTTTGTTTGTTTTTTAATTTTTAATTTATTTTTTATTTTTTAGAAAAAAATTTTTTATGGTTACATGATTCATGTTCTTGCTCTCTCTTCCCTCACTCCCCCCAGTAACCGATGTGCATTTCCACTGGTTTCTTCATATATTATCAACCAAGACCTATTTCCATATTATTGGTAATTGTTCTAGGGTGTTCATTAAGAGTCTACATCCAAATCGTGTACTTAGATGGTGGCCAGATATATTTATGACAAAAAAAAGGGTGAAGGACCTTTCTTCTACAGGAAACACTCCTGCCAATGGCAAAAAGGTTATGTTAAGCCACATAGAAAGTAGTATTAAGAGATTTCCGTTACAGAAAGAGCACATTACTAACACAAAGTAGTAATTTGACTAGTAGGAAAAATCTCTCAATAATTGACCTCTTCTTCCACATATACACTCTATCTATAGTCCTCTTTATTAGTGCTATGTGGCTAAGGTGACAAATAAATACAGTATCTATCACATGCAAATATGCAATATTAGGATAAAGAGAACTGTACAAACTCACCAAGATATGCCAATCCAATAGTTTTCTTCCAAAGATTTCTAATAGTCTGTTGAGCCCACCATGATAAGGTAAATTAATCTTATTTCACTTAGTCTCATTATGGGGATACTTCATCTGGGAACTAAGTAGTTTAGAGCCCAAAATCAGTTAGAACTATGTAGATGATCCTTAAGATAATAATATATTTCATTTATATAGCTCAAAGATTTGCAAAGCACTTTGTATACGTAGAAAGCACTCTCTGGCCTCATTCTTCCAGAGTGAGGCTCACTACATCTCCTCCCAAAAGTTCTAGGGGTACCTTTGAGGGGTTGTTATCAGCTCAAGTCCCCATTCCAGTATAGTTTCCCATCAGTAATTGATATCCAGTTACATTTAAGTAATTGATATCAATTAGGTTTTTTGTTTTGTTTTGTTTTGTTTTAAAACTCTTACCACCTTCTACCTTGGAATCAATACTGTGTTCCAGGGCAGAAGAGAGATCAAGTGTTACAAAATAAAATTGGTCTGGAGGCTCAGGATGAGAGTTATAAGCATTTATTAGTGAAGAGAGAAAGTGATAGAGAAAGTTAGACTTCAGCCTAATAGATTTTATATTTCATTTTGCTGGGATTGCTGCCTGTTGTCAAAGATCAAGGGTCAAGATAAGCCAGCCTGGACAGCTCAGAGAGCCAAAACCCCAGTCCAATAAGTACCTTTCTGAAAATTAAGAGAGAGCAATTCTGCTTCTGGCCGGGGTTTTATTTTTTTTTAGAACCCTTAACTTCTGTGTATTGACTCCTATGTGGAAGAGCCATAAGGGTGGGCAATGGGGATCAAGTGACTTGCCCAGGATCACACAGCTGGGAAGTGTCTGAGGCCAGATTTGGACCTAGGACCTCCCGCCTCTAGGCCTGACTCTCAATCCACTGAGCTACCCAGCTGCCCCCCTGGCAGGGTTTTTAAAAAACCTGTCCTTGGCCAATGGCTTTCAAATGTCATGCTGTCTGCATGGAGACATTAGGCTGGCTCTGGCACGTTGATGCTAGGGATGCCCATGCTGATACCAGGGTATGCCAGGAGACCAGCATCAGGCCATTAGATATGACATTACTCTGTGACACCTTTGTCTCATTGTTGGGGTGCCATGGGATGGAAGAATTTTTCTTCATACATAAGGGCTAGGCAATGGAGATTAAGTGACTTGCCTAGTGTCATGTAGCTAGGAAATGTGTGAGATCATATTTTAATCCAAGACCTCGCATCTCTAGGCCTAGATCTCAATATGCTGAACCTGGATGCCCCCTCAATTAGGTCTTAACAAAAGGATATTTACTTCAAATATAGAATAAGAATAGGCATTATACAGCAAGCACAAACATTTCCACCTGTCGCCTCAGAGGCACCCTCTCTCCTCGATGCTGCCTCCTAGAGACACAAGGTAAAGATTGTCGGTTTCCACATAACATTGGTCCAAACTGCCAGATAATTCCTTGTTAGATGAGTCTTCCAGCTACAGGACGAAAGGTCTCTTTCATCCTCAGGGCATTAATACTGGGTTAGTTGCATGCAAAACCCAGCACAGACATAACTCACATCTCTAAGCTTGAGGCTCACTCTCTTAACCTTTCAAAACTCATAAAATCATACCCTCCAAATTAATCTCCTTCCCCTGAAACAAAAGAACAAATGTGAAGGCAAAGAACCAAGCGACATATTCAGAGGTATAGTTGGCCTCAAATGGGGAAGGTCTCTCCCTTTTACAGCATTATTTCTCACCAGAATGCTGCCAGACTAGAAGAAGTCTCACCATGAGGTCAAATCAAAAGCAGGAGGAAGTGAACTGGGGCCTTTTTAATGCTCTCAGTTCCAGCTAGGCAGTCACAGCAAATCAAAGAGGCTCCTATTCATCATGTGCTAAGAAGAATAAAATCAGTTACAAAATGTAGGTTCCAAAATCTCTCAGAGACACTTCCATTGCATGTTATCCCAACTCTTTCCAAAAGAGGTTCCTCCTATATGGAAATAGTCTCTTCTACATGGAAACTTGCATCAGCAGCACTCTGTACAGACTTATAAGAACTGTTGCACATGCATAATCCCATGTAATCCTTATACTGACACTCTAACACAGGGGCCAGCAAATTACTGCTTCAGGGCCAAATCTGGCCAGCTACCTGTTTTTGTTTAGCTCCAAAACCAAAGAATGGTTTTTATGCTTTTGAATGCAATAAAAACTTTATTTAAAATATAAAAAAATTAATCTGGGGCCTATAAAAAAAGCCAGGCAGCCAAATCATAAATATTTTATCTACTTTAAGATTATCAATCAGCATGCAGCAGCAATCAGCATTTATTGAGTGTGTCAAGTATTTGTGCTGGGTTCAGAGGATATAGTGACAAAAATGAAATAGTCTCTGTTTTGAAAGAGATTACATTATATCAGGGGACACATGTTTATACAATGTATACAGAATATACACAAAATAAATTCAAAACAATTTTGGGAGAGAGATTACTTGGACCTGAGGGGATCAGGAAAGGATTCATATAGAAGTGGTACTTAAGCTGAGTCATGAATGAAGTAAGGGATTCTCTCAGGTAAAGATGAGTAGAGAGTGCAAAGACATGGAGACAGGAAATGGAATGTTATATGTGAGAAACAGCAAGAAGAACAGTTTAGCTAGATGTTAGTGTGAGAAAGGAAGTGATGTATAATGAGGCTGAAAGGCGGGGCTGAGGCCAAGGTACCCAGCAAGAGAGTTCTATATTATCTTAGAGAAAAGAGGGGGGGTAGATACTATTATTTTAACCATTTCCTAGAAAAAGATACTAAGGTTCAGAGAGGTTAATTTCCCCACAGGCACATAAAGTGTCTACAGAGAGATTGGAATCCATCCTAACTCCAAGTCCAACACTTTAACAGTGTATTCTATGACTGTTGCTTACCCAGTTTAATTCACTGCCAATCATTCTGCAGTTATTCAGTAAATCTATACCAATTACAAATTTCTCTCACTGCCAGAATCATTGTTTCAAATCCACTTCCGTCTAACTGACCATAATATTTTAAAAGAAAGCTTTCTATACTTAAGTACATCTTACAAGCATTTTCACATGACTCCAAGAAACTGTCTTAGGAGAAAGATCTCTTTGGCAATCTGCAGTGAAAGCAAATAAATATCTGCTCTTTTAGCTCCCAATGAAATGGAATCATTTGCTTTCTTTAAGCTGGACTCACACCCATCATTTTTCTACTAAATTAGGAACAGGAATAAAGAGTAGAATTCCACTTTGTAGAACTATTATGAATTTGTTTCTTTTGGAGCTGATAATTTTGAGTCAGGCAACTAAAACTGAAAAGCAAATGCCTTGGGAAATGGTTTAAACACTCCATTATTTTGGCAAAGGAAGATAAATTCTTTGCCTGTCACTCACTAACAAGACTTGCAGATTGAAGATGAAGGGGGGGAAGGAGAGAGTAATGAATAGCTTAGATGAATAGAGGCCTGCTTCCTAAGCACTACGGCTCTCACTTGACTTGTTGGATATAGGAGGAAGGCCTATTTTTTGTTTAATTGGAAGCCCAGTTACATTTTCAAAAGGCATTCAAACATGACACAACAACTTTTAGAGGCCATCTTAAAGGAAGTTGACAATAAATGTCAATCATGCAATCTCAAGACTGACTTCTTATCACCAAGTAAGCAAGAGATACATTCAAATTTCTCCAGTTACAGATCACAGATTATAGAGTTCACAGTGAGAAGAGGCCTTAGAGACCATCGACATGGGTCCCAGAACACCTACGCTTAAGATTTCAAAGACCCTTGGAGTGTATCTATTGCCACCTGGAGCCCAGCTGCCATGCTTAGCCAAGTCTGTAGAACTCCAAAGGTGGCATCTATTAAAACACCAACACATTCCATTGAGAAGTTTAGGCCTAGTTCATTCAAGAAATCCCTCTATTGACTAAATAAGTTCTATCACCTGAGCAATCTTCCTCTACCATTATGCCATTGTAACCCAACCTCCTGTTATACAAGTTCCCCAAATCCTGGTCAGCCAGTCTCACAACCTCAGACGCAAATAGCACACCCCCTACTAAGATATCTCTTGAAACCTCATCTCTTATTTTCCCAGGACCATTTCAACCTGATTTGCTATTGTCCTACCCTCCCTTGGGCCCTTTGGCACACCGGCCCTACAATCAAACTACATTCAGTTAAAATATTTAAGTAAAACCTAGATTTTCATTTCATTGGAGGCCACTCTTCCCATTCCCCACGACTCAAAGGACCAAGAAGTAATTTTTGGTCACATAGTTTTATTGATCTCTTTTGATTTTATATAATATAGGTTCATAGGTATCTCATGAAAACATAAAACAGTTCAGAAAAATGAACAATACAGTGATATCATCTAAAAATACATGCAAATTTCACATCTAAATTCCCTCACCTCTTAGTTTTTTTAATGAACAGAAATGTATTTTCTCTCCCTTCCACCTCCCAAATGGAATTGGAAAAATTGGAAAAAGGTGAGGGGATGGAATTTTATTTAAAATATGCATAGTCAAGCAAAAAAAAATTCTTTCCACAACTCTTTACAAAAATACATATTTACATATACATATGTATATGTGTTCAAATATATATATGTATATACATATATATATATATATTTCTACACCCTAAATTTATTACCTCTTTATCATGGATAGCATTTTTTTATCATCAACCCTCTAGAATCATGAATGGTAATTATATATATATAAAAATATATATATATTTTTTTTTAAACCCTTAACTTCTGTGTATTGGCTCCTAGATGGAAGAATGGTAAGGGTGGGCAATGGGGGTCAAGTGACTTGCCAAGGGTCACACAGCTGGGAAGTGTCTGAGGCCGGATTTGAACCTAGGACCTCCCGTCTCTAGGCCTGACTCTCCATCCACCGAGCTACCCAGCTGCCCCCCTGAATGGTAATTATATTGCTTATAGTTCTTACAGCTTTTAAACTTGTTTTACAGTTCTTGTTTTTGTATGTAATGCTCTCCTGATTTTGCTAAGTGCTAACCCTCAAAATTGCTCATTTTTATAATATGATCCTATACTATAAATTGTTCTTCTGATTTTGCCCATTTTACTGTTCATCAGTTCATATAATTTCCAAGTCTTTCAAAATCATTTATTTCCCCATTTTTCATAGCATAACAGTACTCTGTCATATTCACATATCAAATTTATTTAGCTATTCCTCAATTGATGGACATCACATTAGTTTCCAGTTTTCCACCACCTCAAAAAGAATTGCTATAAATATATTTGTACCTAAAAGCCCTTTACTTCTTTCTTTGATCTTTTAAAAACAACGACCTAGAAGTAGCATAGCTGGACCAAAGCACACACACTTTTTAGTAATTTTTTGTATATAATTTCAATTTGCTTCCCAGAATGGAAACCAATGGAAAAGATGCCAAAGTGCTTTTCTGAACAAGTAAGCATGTCTGACCATGCCAATCAACTACTTAATAAACTTCAGTGACTCCCTATGACATCTAGAATCAATATAAGTTCCTCTTTTTTTACTTTTAAAGCCCTTTTCAACCTTAGCAATACATTGACTCCCTTTCTCATACTTTGCAGTCAATCCAAATAGGATTTCTTGACTTTTTCTTATAAACACTCCATCTCCATCTCTACTCCTTTGTACTAAGTATTTGCCATCCTTGAAATGTATGCCCTTCCTCAGCTCCATCTCTTAGAATTTCTAGTTTCCTCTAAAGTTCTATTCAGGAACTATAATGAAGCCTTTCCTATTCCTCCTAGTAACTCTTATTTCTTCTCGTTTTCTATCACATGTGTATCATGTATTTATTTTTTATATACTTATATATTCATATGTTCCTTTATCATGTTTAAATCCCAGTGGCTAGCACAATGCTTGGCACGAAGTAGATGCTTAATAAATGCTAGCTGTTAATTCCTTGATCCTTATTGCTATCATGGACTAACCTCCAGGGAATTCTCCCAACTTTCTCAAGGTGTTCATCAATTAATTTAGCAATTAGATCATAGTCTTCCCCTTTACTTCCATTTGCTGCCATAATCCTTGGGGACATTAGTATTCATGTTATAATGTCAATAATGAAAAAAAAACTCTAATTTATAGAGCACTTGAAAGTTTAGAAAATACTTTCCTCATAATAAATCTATGAGGTGAGTCATTCAAGTAAATTTTGTTGTGAAAAGAACATTGGACTTGGGGTCTGGCAGAGAATCCATTTCAAATCCTACCTCTGCTATTTACTATGATATTGGGCAAATCACTTAACCTCCTTGGGTTCCAGTTTCCTCGTCTGTAGGGTTACTAGTTTACCCTAGATTATCTATGAAGTTCTCTTCTGGCTCTAAAACTATGATCCCATTGTCTCTATCTTACAGATGAGAAAACTGAAATTCTGCAAGGTTTAGTAATTTATGGTCATATAGCTAAAAAAATGTCTCAGCTAAATTCAAACCTAGGTTTCTTGATTCTATATACTGTATCCCTAACACTTAGGCTACAAGACATTTCAATTTCTTCACATCTAGGACTTCTCATGTATTGTTTTGTGTTTTAGATGGTAAAGAGCAGGCCCTCTAGGCTGTTCTAGCTACAGTAGTGTTGAGCTTGCATTCTGGCCATTTCCAAGAAGATGTGCTTATTATCTCTAAAGGCCCTAGGGCACTTAAAGATATCAGAAAAACCCTTGGTAGTCCCTAGTTTCTCCTGTTAGGACTTCAGTGAGCTCAAGTGAAGTATCCCATCAAAAGTATATCAGTAAGGACTAGATACTGGACCAGGAAATAACTCTGTTCTCTGGCTCATTTTTCCTTTTTCCTCTCTTGAACATATCCCATGTAAAAAGGATGTCTTCTCTAGGATTTCCCATGAGGGGTGCCTTTCCACATTCCAGCAGAAAAGACCACTGCAACCACAGTTGGAGGTTGGCTAGGTAAGCCTGAGTTTGGGCTTCTTGCTACCTCTACTGCTTTGTGTTTCATTCCCTAAGTACAAGTGACTGAACAATGATACTGAAATGAACATTTCCAGCCTTAGAGGTAACCTTGTTAACTTGAGAGGTTGGAGAATTCCTGGGTTTCTTAGCTGATGCTTGATGAGAGAACTTACTGCTACTACAGAACTTCTTGGAAATGACCACTAGCAAGAGGATGAACCCAAGTCCTGACCTGGCTTGCCAGAAGACATAGTCCTAAAAAAAACTGTATTAAAGACACAGAGCCAAGAAGTCAAGCATGAAATGTCAAATCAGTAGTCATCAAAAAATGTTTCCTATTTTGATGTTTTAAGAATCAACCTTATAAATTACTGCTTCATGTTTAAAACTTTATTTTTTAATGCTTATTAGTCATTTTTTTGCAGAAGAAAAAAGTAACTGCCATATAATTGTTCTATATTGTACTCTGAGTATCTTTCTACTCTCTTTTGAAGGGACCTTAAACATGAGCCAAACCTAAGTTTCATGATTCTCCTTTGGTCTCTAGAGTGTAAATATAACAAACCAAAGAGTTCAAGAAAAAGAGTCTGACCATTTGTCCAGGGGCACCCATGGAAACCTTATTGGCATATATGTATCCAAAACAGCTGCTTCTTCATAGATCTGGCAAGGGTTATGACCCAGTCCTCCTGGAACCAGAAAACTGTTACGCAGATATTTGTATTGATGCCTTATCCCTCTCCTTGACTGAGAGTTTTCTCCCACTATACCAATATTTCCCCTTTTCATTGATAAAAATGGAGATGCTAGGAAAAAATGTTCAGACTTGATGATACATATGGGCCCCCTTAAAGTAAGAATTCTCTAGGCAGTAAAATGTTTGGAAAGATTGAAAATGCACATTTCCAATACTTGTGATATCTTATCTTTTTCGTACGCATAAAAAGTCTTTACCAACTGAAACTAGGAAAGGCTAGGCTGAAAATACCATTTTTAGTATCTGAAATTTCCAAAGGAGGTCAAGTAAAATACCCATTTTCACAGAAATGTCAGCTTTACTGAATGAAAGAGGTTGGAAAGGAGATTTAAATAATGCTTATGAAACTCCATACATTTTTAAAGTTGTGTCCAGTCAGGTTCATAATTAATGAATTATTTCCCTTTTAAATGCTTCAGAATTTTAATTCTTTAGCAGAGGAAAAAAGGTAGCTAAGTTGGGAGAATTATGAGTAGGAAAAAAAAAGGTGATATTGGCATGTTTTATCTCTTGTCTTTATTTAAACAAGATACTTTTATTCCCATAAAATTCTTATGGGGAAAAGAATTCCATTTTTTTTCCTGGAATATCTATTTTTATGGAATGACCTTAGTTCTGAGCCAGTCCATAAAAACACAACTTTTCTATAGCAAGTGAAAGTGATGGTGCCAAAATATTTTACTTATAAAAACCATCACCATGATAATAAGCTTCACTCTTCGGTGGAGAATCTACATGGAAGGGAGAGAGAGAAAAAGGTGACTAAACTTGCAAAGAACAAAGCTATAATGGCAAGGTAGAGGTCACAGAAGAAGCATTACTAACCTAAATCAGAAAGGCCCAGAGTTTCAGAAAGATTTTCTCAGGTTCAACCCGAAGGCTTTTCTTTTGCTCAGATCTCTCCACGTTCCTCTGCCCTCACTGTGTCTCTATTTTGCTTCAGTATTCATTCCCCTGACCACTCCCAAGAAGACAGAGTTTGATTTTAACTACTAACCTAAAGCTGACTGCTACTAGAAAATTCCTGCTAAAGAATTTACTCAGGGAATAAGTACAGCACATAGATTGAGCACCTGGTTCTTGTTCTTTCCTTGTGGCTATCCAAGCCACTCCAGTATCTCAAATAAATACAGCAAGCCTTTATTGTCTTGCTATTATGGGTCTAACATTGGTGGGGAGGAAGGGAAAAATATGGCTAAAGATTATGCTTGGTCCTTGTCCTCAAACAACTGACCAGCTAGTTGGGGAGAGGAAATTGACAACAATAACAACAACAAAAACAATTAAAGAGTAGGAAGCTTAATCCCAGGCACATGAAGAGAAGGCAACTCACACCTCTCACAGTAGAGCCACCAATGTTATCAGGAGGCTTCCTGGTCTCATCTAGTATATAGTCTCTTCCCGGGTGTTCCCCAGGTCTCAAGGTACTGCTAGGCATTGGTTCACAAGTTATGAAGTTTCTCTATACTTCCAGCTTCTGTGTTCTGCAAAAGTTCTCGGATAAGTTGATGTCTCTTTCCTGTGAAAAACTTTCTTAACAGAGCTTTGAAACTTAACTTCTGTTTTTCCAGGGAAGTAAGGTCTTCACATATCCAGTACAGGAGGAGGGGGAAAAAAACTCATGTGCTTTTCTCTTCATCCTGAAGATGTATCAGTTCCCATAACCTTGGCAGTGGTTGCCTTTTCCTTACCAGCAAAAGTCTTTGCCTCCTGAGGCCAAGTCTTTTAAAACACAGACCAAACAAACAACTAAGCAGAAGAGTCTGTCCTTGAACCTCACCTTCTTCATCACTTTTCATCAGTCTCCATCTGACTTAGGTTTTGATCTGCCTGCACTTATATTTTATTTAGTTGAATGTAGTGAGTTGAATAGTCTTGCCTCTTGTCATCCTGGCCTTAACTACATGTGATTTTTTTTAAAATATGAAAAGCTGAGACAGTCATCTTGAGTAGACTGTAAAAGAACTTGTTGCATTGGAATTTATAAGGGCCAACATCCTGTTGATCTTTGTCTCCATTTCAAATCTTTCTTTAAAATCCTATTTGGAAGGACTTTGGAGCTCGGCCAATCAAGAGCTGGAGGGCAAGTGACTTGTCCAAGGTCACACAGGGAAGGCCTACATCTTCTAACTCCAGGGTTCTTTCCACAATAGCAGATTACCTCATTTTTAAAAGAAACATCAGGATTCTGGGTAGAGGCAGGAAGTGAGGGGAAGGAAGCCGTTTGCTTTGACTTCACTGTCTGTCACTAAACCTTAGAACCAAAGGGAGGTGACAAATATGTCCACTCAACGTTCCTAGGATAATCTCCTTTGGCCCACAGAAGGCCTCACAGTTTAAATGAATGATTTCTTGCACAGCGACTAGTTGCAGGTCAGCAGAATCTAAATTAGCGGTCCGATTTCTCAAAGGATGTTGAGGCCCAAAGGACACGGAGGTGGGGGCAGAGCCAGGAGCGCGTGGGGAAGGAGCCAGTGGTAAGGAGGCGGAGCGGGACAGGAAGGGGCGGAGTAACGGCGTGGAAGGGGAGGGGAGGCAGGAGGGACGAGGTCCAACGGAGGTGTTGGGGGCTGGGCACTGTGAAAGCAACCCGCCAGGCAGGAAGGGGCGAGGGCAACTGCACTGGAAGCGGAGAGCAGCAGCGCGCGGGGCATTGTGGGGACGGGCCACAAGGCAGGAGAGGAAGTGGGCAACGGCGTGCGGGGCATTGTGGGGGCAGCCCGCTAGGCAGGGAGGGGCAGGGGCAACTGCACTGGAAGCGGAGAGCAGTGGCGCGCGGGGCATTGTGGGGGCAGGCCGCAAGGCAGGGAGGGGCAACGGCGCGGGATCCAAGAGCAAAGGCTCGTGGGGCACAGTAGGAGCTTGCGCGCGCGCGGGCCACCTCAACGGGGGGTCATCGAAGCGCACAAAGACGAAGGGCGCCAGGCCGCACCGGTTCCTGAGCTCGCTGTGCCCGATGCGGCCGTGGTTGTAGAACCGCACTTCACAAGTCCACCAGGTCCATACCCCCCCTCATCCCGGCCGGCCACGGTGGGTGAATAGTCTCCAGAAAGAAGGACTCTCGCTCCTGTCGCCTCGTGGAGCCGGCTCCGGGTTTTGGACCTCAGTTGAAGTGGTTGAGGAAGGGTAGCCATGTCTGACCGCAAGGCCGTGATCAAGAATGCGGACATGTCGGAGGAGATGCAGCAGGACTCCGTGGAGTGTGCTACTCAGGCCCTGGAGAAGTATAACATCGAGAAGGACATCGCAGCCCACATCAAGAAGGAGTTTGACAAGAAGTACAACCCAACCTGGCACTGCATCGTGGGAAGGAATTTCGGCAGTTATGTGACGCATGAGACGAAGCACTTCATCTACTTCTACATGGGCCAAGTTGCCATTCTTCTGTTCAAGTCTGGTTAGAGCATGGACTGTGTTACCTACTCAGCGATCCATCCAAATAACAAGGACTGCAGCCTAAATTCCAAAAACCAGAGACTAAAACTTCAGCCTTGCCATGGAAACACCTTAATCTTTAAGCCTTTATTGTGTTGTTGTTGTATAGGGCCTCCTGTGTACTAGTTTGTTGTGGTTATAAAACAGTTAGCAAAACAGTTTATATTTGTATTTATTTTCTATTCCATACCCCCGCCTCCCTCTCCTAACCAAAAACAAATCCAGTTCCTTATTTAAAAAATAAATCTGTTGGAGAAAAAAAAGTGGATATACACAGGAACTCCAGCTCTCCTTTGTCTGATTCTTGCGTGTGTTTCTTTCTTTAACCTTTTCAGAGCTAATATTCAACTCCTACATCAGAGTTGTGCATTCTCTGAAAAAAATTAAAAAGGACCTGGATAATTTAAGGTTCCAAATAAGATAATATGTACTCCCCATATTACCCTCCCTACCCCAAGTCATTTAGGGGTGTTTCTTTCTTAAAAGAAATATTTGTTGATTTGGATGGGCTAAATCCCCAATTCATATAACAGGCGTGTTTCATGCCCTCTCAAGAACAAGTGGCAAGAAATTGGGAGGTGTGTAGAATTACAGTCACTACTGGGAACAATTCAATCCCATTTGGAGGTAGCTGCTGTGCATAGATACTACTCCAGGCAGTTTAGCCATAGCAAGGAAACAAAATATGTGTTAGAGATCTGGGTTCCTGGGGTCAAAAGTAAGGTGAGTTCTCTTAAGTAGATAAACTGCAGAAATGATAGTAAGCAAAGAGCAGTGGTTCAGAAGATGTTGCTAGGAAATTTTCAGGATTGAAATGATTGACTCTCCTACTCTGACTTGCTACCAATTTTTTATACAGGCTATGTAAAAAGTGGGAAAAGTCAAGTCCAATTCTTCCATTTGGGATTTAAATAGGCTAGATAGGATAAAATACAAGATGTCTTGGAGACTTTTCTTTAAATGATTCTCTTTAATGAACATGGGTAGGACTAGATCATGTGGTATTCTAGTTCTGAGGGCATATAAAACAATAATTCCAGAGCAGGAAGAACCCAAAACAGGGACAGTAGTATGATAGAGCCAGTCTATGTGCTATAGTAATGGTTCTCCCACATAACTCACCAGTTCTGCTGCCCATCCCCTGAGTAACATTCCTATACTTCGTGTGAAAATCATCAAAACCTCATTGCTGAGGTGAAATCTTGGTAAGAATTCCTAAGATTAGGACTTGGAATTATAAGGGACATTGGAAATCATCTCCAGTCCCATCATTCCACAGAATAAATTAAGGTTCAAAGTGACTTGACCAAAGTTCAAGTACTTAACTACAAAGGTATTAAGTAGGAAAACAGATTCAAACTGGTCTTCTGACTCTAGTTCCACTACTCTTTCTGTTAGACCATGCTGCTTTTCAGCAGAGTAATGATATTAGGTGGTAATTTTCTTGTGTGCAATTCATATACAAAATATAAAACTCCATCTCTTTCATCCAGGACTGCTAAAGCAGTATAACTTACAAGGCACAGAAGGAAGAAAACCTTCCTGAAGCTCTCCTTACAGAAGTAACCCTTAGAAAGTGAGTTTTAAAGCCAGAAGAGGCATGCATTCCAATTCATTTGTAAAAACAAATAGGTTAGGAAACTAAGCAGTAAAGTGATTTGTCTATAGTCACAGTTAGAAAGTAGAAAAGGAATTTAATCTTAGATGCTTCGACTCTAAATTGATTTTTTTTAACTATACCATTTCCCCCATCTTTCAGTAGCTTCTTGTAGCCACCAGCAAATCTTCCTTACTCATCAAAAATTAATGAAAATAGTAATAGTGATGGCTGACATTTACCTGGCACTTCAGAATTTTAAAACCATTGATGAACTCCTCACTTGTCAGATGATGAAGTACCCTATGAGGAAGTTAAATATGTTACCTATGTCACCTAATGTAAAGGGTATCTGAACTCAAAACTTCCTGACTCCCAAGTTCATCCCTCTTTCCATTTTTACCACTTTATGACCAAACATGTAAGCATTGAATAAAATGACTGCCTATTTTTTTTAACATATCACTCACTTGGCACAATTGGCAAAAACAAACAAACAAAAAAACCACAGCAATGAAATTGGGGATGATGCATCAACATGCCCACAAGAACAAATAGCTGTCCTATCCACACCAACATTTTGTTGTAGAAGGCTGTGTAAAAGAAATTACTTTTTGGCTTGGGAATATTTTCTAGATAATATCCTACCAGTCAATCAATACAGAATTATACAATTTAGTTTCCATTACCATTCAGCCTCAGAAATATTTTTGCACACACTATACAAATATTGTATACACAAAAATACATACTGGTGAGTACTCACATAAATGCATATAGAATGTGAAGACAGTTGTTTAGTTGTTTACAGCCATATCCAACTCTTTGTGACCCCTTTTGGGGATTTTCTTGGCAAAGATGCAAGAGTGTTTTGCCATTTACTTTTCTAGCTCATTTTACAGATGAAAAAAATAAGGCAAATAGCATTAAGTGACTTGCCCAAGGTCACACAGCTAATAAGTAGCTGAGGCCCTATTTAAATTCAGGCCTTCCTGACACCTGGCACTCTGTCTACTTGAGCCATCTAGCAGCCCATGAAGACAGTGGCCTGAATTGTTTACCATAGGTTTCATTGCATATGTCGCCATTTTCCTCATAAATATTATTATTATTGCCTTTTAAGTGATTAGATTTCAGGATATGCAAGTGTGCTTTTAAACATTTTGCCCAAAGACAAAGTAATATGGTAAAAATATGGTAAAACTGCAAACAACAACAAACATAAGCAATTTAAAAGTCTGCATCAAGTCTGGCACTTCATATGCTAAGGGCCAGAGAGGAGGAAATCTTGAATGTATCCCCTCCAGAGATATCCAGAGATATTCCCCTCCTAGGCCACCCCTGAAATTCTTTTTCAACTGGATTCACATAAAGAAAAGTTCATGAGAAAGGATAAGGTGAGGCATAGTATAATTTGTTCCAAGTTCCCTTCTCTAGATATGTCTTCATGCCCCACTCCCCTCCTAGGGACTGCCCTAGTGGAAAGCACTGAATATGGTGGTAGAAACCATTTGTTAAAAACAGAGGAGCTTCTGTGTGGAGAGGGCCTGATTTGCTGGAACTGTGCTATGTAAGCAATGGCTACCATTGGTCCTAATAGCCCTGGAAAACTCCAAAGCCAGTAGGAGCCACTTTTGCCACATACCAATATGGTGATACTCATGGTGAATTTAGGCTCCTCAAGGAAAGCTACAGACACAGATGTTCCCTGTGCCTGGATGGAAATACCAAAAAGCACATGAGTTTCCTTAAGCCATTCCAAATCATTCCTGTCCCTACTGTCTGGCTTAGAGGACAACCAAGTGATCTGGTTTGTCTTTTGTTCTTCTAATGGAAAATCCAGGACTGACCCTCCATCATCCAATAAGCATTCAAGAGGAAAAACAATCAGGGAAACAGTATATTTTACCTCAGTAGAAGAGACATTCAAGGGAGCAGTAGCTGAAAAGCCTGAGAAATGCAGCCTGATTACTTAACAATTTGCTCTTTGGGAACTGCACAACATGAAATTTATATTGCAATTTTGGGTTACTGTCAACAGCCTTATCTCCTTGGAGACAGACTCATACAGGACAGAAACATGAGCGAGGGATTAGAAGTTAACCCTGGGCTCGTGATGGCTTTTCCCTTCCCAATGCAAGCCATTTACCTAAGAATATCTTTCTGTTTAAATGAGCAGAAAAATAAGAAATCCCTGTCAAAATTACATGTATGGATGCTTCAGAAAGTATATATACCCCCCCTCCTTTCTTTGCAGAGGTGGGAGACTATAGGTATAGAAAACAAAATATATTCCCATACTAGATTGATATATTGGCTAATTTGATTGAATTGCTTTTTTTCTCTTTTTAAAAATGGGGAGGGAGTGAGGAGAGATATATTCAAACAAAAACATAACTATAAAAATTTAAATGAAAAAAGTTTGAAAGATATTGATCCCCTTTCCCTATTTCCCCTTCCAAGCCACCTCCTCTAGGCTAAATTTCCCTAGTTCTCTCTAATGTTCCTTCTATGTCTTTTTCCCAACAAAGGACTGTTAGAGTGAGAATCCAGGCTGAGAATGGGCACTCACCACACTTTAATCACCCATTTAGTTAATGCTAAAAGGTTTGTGATGGAGATAACTAGATGGCTCAGTGGATAGAATGTTGGGCCTGGAATCAAGAAGACCTGGGTTCAAAACCAGTCTCAAACACTTATATATGATCCTGGGAAAGTCATTTAATTTCTGTTTACCTTAATCCACTGGAGAAGAAAATGGCAAACTGCTCCAATATCTTTGCCAAGAAAATCTCATGGACAGGATCACAAAGAATTGGAACTACTGAACAACAACAACAAAAGTCTGTAAGATTTCAGAACAATTGATTCATTTCTTTTTTTAACTACTCCCAAGTCTTAAGTCTTTTCTTAAATGTGTGCTGTCTCCCTCCCCAGGAAGACTGAAAATTTCTGGAATCTTGTTTTCCTAGGGATTCGGTCTCAGATAACTCCTGCCGCACACTCACTAGTTGAATGAAGATGGGCAAGTCACTTAACTTCTCTCAGCCTCAGTTTCCTTATCTGCAAAATGAAGATAGAAACTGCACCTAACTCATGGTCTGTTATGAGGATAAAAGGAGATAATATATACAAAGAGTTTTATGAACCTTAAGTATTTATTATTAATATTATTATTATTTTGTTTTCTTGGCATCTCCCCCATAGTGCCTAAAACAGTACCCTACATACAGCAGGTGTTTGATCAATATTAATGATGGCTGCAATGATGATAAAGCATTTTACTGGAAGTCATGGGACTTTTGTTTTTCCACTTTCACATCTGTAGTTAACAGGGAATTTTAGGGAAATCCTTTCTTTGCTAGGTAATATAACCTCACAGAGTTGATGTAAAGAGTCAGAGATGCAGTATGGAAATTAGAATTATTATTTTTTCTCATTAGTAGAATTATCCACCCAAGGCAGAATGGAGTTGTATATACCAAGACCATTTCAGAATCAGAGAAAACTCAGTTCATATCCTTGCCTCTGACTTACATTGGTCTTGTGACTCTGGACCATTGCCCCAGGTAATTTTCTAAGTTTAGAAAGTGCAGAAGAGTTACATGTCTGCATTGGTTGAGGGAATTTCCCTACACCAATTAAATCACTGGCCCAAAACCCTTCCAAAAATTATTTTTTCTAATAATCAGAATGTTATCTTCCAGGTCAGATGTGCTGTTGTCGTTTTGTGATGGAAGGGTTTTCTTCTTTTTTTTTTTTTTTTTTTTTTTTTAATGATAACGGCAACAGATGCTTATTAAGAAACATTTTCCCACAGTGGAAAGAGCTAGACTCACAGAGTCACAAAGACCTGGGATTAGATTCTATTGGTGATACAGACATTGTGTAAACCTGGGCTAGTCCCTTAACCCGTCAGTTCTCCTTGGCAATTTTCTGAGAATTTAAATTACAGAACAGCTGTAGATCTGCATTGGTAAAGAGAGTTTCCTCACAGGGAGTTCCCTAAACCTATGAAGTCCCTGGGTCAGACACACCCATCTCCTTCCTTAAAGAAAAAAGAAAGATGCCTCCTAGGGCATGGAATGGTACGTTGGTGGAGGGAGTATCCACAGTAATGAAAAAAATAGAGTTAATTAATAGGCAGTTGATCAGTATTTATTAAGTGCCTACTACGTGGCAGGCACTATACTAAGCACAGGGATCACAAAGAAAGTCAAAAGGCAGCCCCTGTCCTTCAGGAGCTCAGCATCTAATGGAGGAGATAACATGCAAATGACTACTAATAAAAATAAATGAATGAATGAATGAATGAATGAATGAATGAATGAATGAAACTTTAAAAAAATTTAAAAAACTGGGGGGCAGCTGGGTAGCTCAGTAGATTGAGAGTCAGGCCTAGAGACGGGAGGTCCTAGGTTCAAATCTGGCCTCAGACACTTTCCAGCTGTGTGACCCTGGGCAAGTCACTTGACCCCCATTGCCTACCCTTACCACTCTTCTGCCTTGGAGCCAATACACAGTAATGACTCCAAGACGGAAGGTAAGGGTTTAAAAAAATAATAATAAAATAAAATAAAAAATAAAAAAACTATATACCAGATAAAAAGGATGTAGTCAGCAGAGACTCTTCTTTCTGGGTTCAAATCTAACCTCAGACACTAACTGTATAAGTTTGGGCAAGCCACTTAACCCTATTTGCCTTAGTTTCCTCTGTAAAATGAACCAGAGAAAGCAAAGGCAAAGCACTCTAGTATCTCTGCCAAGAAAGCTCCAAATGGGGTCACAAAGAGGCAGACATGACTGAAAACAAGTGAATCACAACAATATCAACAGAGTGAAGACAATAGAATGAAAAGGAATTAAAAAGGGTTCCTTGCAGAAAGTGGGAATTTGGTTGGAATTTTTTTTTTTAAACCCTTAACTTCTGTGTATTGGCTCCTAGGTGGAAGAGTGGTAAGGGTGGGCAATGGGGGTCAAGTGACTTGCCCAGGGTCACACAGCTGGGAAGTGTCTGAGGCTGGATTTTTGGTTGGAATTTAAAGGAAGCCAGGAGGTGGAGAGGAAGAGGGGAAAGCTTTCCAGGTATGGCAGTCTCTACAATGTCCCAGGGTCCTATGCTAGGCACTGGAGATGCCAAAACAAAAAGGGAAGCAGTCCCTCTTCTCAAGGAGCTTTCGTTCTGCTAGAGAATTTTTAAAGCATTTTAAAGAAATTAAATTATCATCCTTATTGCTCTTTTTATGGCCCTCATCTGCCAACTACCCTTCCAAGAGGCTAGATCCCTTCTTATCTCATCAGGATGACTGAGCTTGGGGATGATGAAAGAGGCTTTGCCTACAAGTCATTTATCAAGCCCCACATTACCCAGACAACTGTCCTAATTAGGCAAAAGAAAACAGCTCATTGGCTTTGATTCTATATAGCCTCATAGGAAGTCAGAAAAAACAATAAGAAAGCATGCTGGGTGGGCAAAAACCTCTCTGACCTCAGTCCTAAAACAAACCTGGGAGAAGTGGTTCAGATATATCGCCCCCATCCACACATGCTCCCCAAATCATTTTGAACCACTTGAGAATTGATTCATTTGCAACCAGAATTAAGTGGGTCTCGCTGTTTAATGGTTATTCCCTGAAGCAGTCTCAGTCCCGTTTCCCAGACCCTTCCTATAAAAATGCCAAGACAATATTTATCCATCTGACATTAACCTGATCCACTTGTAGGTTTTGAGATTTAACTCGGGATAATAATAAAAGATGACATTTATGCCGTTCCGTGAGGTTTATACACAGGCATTATGTCACTGGGTCCTCACCACAGCCCTATAAGGCAAGTAGTACAATTATGATCATCCCCAATTTACCTCCGAGGAAGCTAATACCCACAAGTCCTTCAGGGGCTCACTTCAGGCCACCTATCTAGGGAGCGACATGCCTGGGATTTGGAGCCCGTCTCTAGAACCCGTGGCCAGTGTGGCCCTCGGACAATCCGAACGGACCTCCTGGACCCAGCTGCCTGCACACTGTGGCCATAAAGAACTGGAAATTGGTATCATTGCTCACTCACTCAGGCAAAGAGGGAGAGGTTGCCTTCTCTTTTATAATCAAAGTCGTCTTTTTTTTTTTCATTTTTCATTTTTTATTGCCTTCATTTATTTAGGTTTCATGATTCATGTTCTCTTCCTCTCCTCTTTCTCCCCGTTGCCAGAGCCGACAAGCCATTCCACTGTGTTTTACATGTATCATTGTTCATGTATCATTGTTCAAAACCTATTTCCATATTATTAATATTTGCAATAGAGCGATCATTTAAAGTCAAAATCCCCAATCATATCCCCATCAAACCATGTGGTTGATCATATGTTTTTCTTCTGCGTTCAAAGTAGTCTTATTTTTTTTAAAACCCTTAACTTCTGTGTATTGGCTCCTTGGTGGAAGAGTGATAAGGGTAGGCAATGGGGGCCAAGTGACTTGCCCAGGGTCACACAGCTGGGAAGTGTCTGAAGCCGGATTTGAACCTAGGACCTCCCATCTCTAGGCCTGAAGTTCAAAGTAGTCTTAATAATAAGCACCTAATATTTATTCACTCATTCTATTTTAAATTAAAGAAAGGGGGGGCAATGGGTAGCTCAGTGGATTGAGAGCCAGGCCTAGAGATGGGAGGTCCTAGGGTTCAAATCTGGCCTCAGACACTTCCCAGCTGAGTGACCCTGGGCAAGTCACTTGACTCCCATTGCCTAGCCCTTAACACTCTTCAGCCAGACAGAAGGTAAGTGTTACATAAAAACAAAGAAACAAATAAATAAATCAAAGGAAGGAAGACCAGAGTAACAATTAGAGTCCCCAACTGGAAGTCACAGGATGAGTTCCATTTCCAGCTTTCCACTTATTAGCTATGTAATTAACCTCTTCTTTACCTCAGTTTCTTCATCTGAAAATAGAAATAGCAGTGTTCCATTGAATTGTGCAGGTTCTCAAATGAAATAAAAATACATAGAGTGATTTACAAGCTTAAAAAGCCATATAAACATCAATTATTATTATTTCAAATGTAGATTTAAAAATTAATCTCCAATATTCCAAGTATTATATTTTAAAAATGTATCAATAATAATTAAAGTAAGAGACCTAGCTATTCAGCCCACTCAAGAGAGCAAAAAAGAAAGAGCAAGGCAGAGCCTCAGTACTTATAACCAACACGTGAAGATGCAAACGTACACAAAGGGAAAAGCATTGTGGGTGATACAGAAAGGAAGTTTGGATAATGTAGGTTTAGGGATTCAAGATTTTCCAACTAAACACATAACTTCTCAATAGGAGACCAAGAAACTAATACCCAGACTTGAAATCTGCGAAATTTTAGATCCTGTACATGAATACACTTAAAAGTAACTGTTAGAATTGCAAGCGCTCTTTTCTTCCCACCGTTACTAGCTGTGTGTCTTGGGCAAATCGTCTCTTTGATCTTCAGTTTCCTCATGTATACTGAGGACCTTTGGAGCTCCAAGTGTTCCAAAGAACGTGCTTCAGCTGCCTTCATGAACAATGAAAGAAATTGTTCTCCTTTGCCCATTCCATCACTGTGTGACTATAATGGTTTTTTGAAAATCTTGCTCTGGTGAAGAGTTGAAAAAATAGATCTCCTCAACTTTTAGAGAGGTACAGGACTATAGTTATTTAGTAGTAGCTACACTACTATGCTTAACAAATCAGTTGGTTTTGCTGATCAATTTTTTTTCTTTTTATTCATTGTTACAAGCGTGGCTGGCTATATAGGGGTCTAGGGCGGAATATATTGTTAAATTTAAAATGTTTTAAATCATATAAGATAAAAAATATTTATTAAACAATTTAAAACAGTTAATAGAGAATAAACTGAAGGCTTAGGCTTCTTAGGATCTATGTGGTTCCTTTTAATTTAAACATATGGTCCAGCCTGGATCTACTTCTTTCTTTTATAGGACCCCACTATAGGAAAAGATAGAGAAAAAAGATTTTGATTTCATTGGGTTAGGGACTTCCTCATGGGGAACTCTATCAATGCCGTTCAGCACTTATTCTGCAATTTATACTATTATGGAACTGCCTAGAACAATAAGAGGATGAGTTAGACTTTATCCAAAGACACACAGGCAATATGTATCAGAGCTGAATTCGAACTCTGGTCTTCCTGGCATCAGAGACTCTATCCATTAGGCAACACTAATTATCACTAGGAGTTAAGGAAAGGGACATCAACACTGAAGCATTTCCCAAAAACAGGGGCTGAGCTCTAGCACAGAAAAAAAAAAAATCTTTGGGTTTTAACCCTTTCCTTGAAAGAAATTATCTAGAGGCCTTGATTTATCTTGCTAAGTGCATGATGATAAGTGTAGGGGTTGTTCAATAAAGGACTCAAGTTTGGGGAGATTTGGATTTTGGAGATCCAAAAAGGTATAGAAGATGTTAGAAGAAATAACAGCAGAGTAATGATCCTGGCAGATCCTGACCGCTGTGAAAATGTCTACAGTTCCAAATTACAATGTCAGAATTTATTGTTTGCTATGAAATTAAGAGCTCAAAAGAACACAGTTTGAGATGCTTACTTCTCTTTTTCTTCAGGTAGGGCTCCTCAGATCCTGGGTTCCTAAGATGAGGGAGCTGGTCCTAAGAAAAGAGTGACTAGTCTGCCTTCAAAGGCTCTATGACCCAGCAGATTTCAAATTTACATCCTAGCATTCTCTTTTCCCCTCTCCTTCACCATCATCTCCCAATTCTTCATCCCTCTTTTCTCTCTTGATCAGTTCTTTCCCTCTCCTAATCTCTTTCCCTCTCAATAGTCCCTCTCCCCACTCCACCCTGGACTTCCAGCTGTTGCCATGCTGAACCTGTTTCCCTTGCTAGGGGAGCAAACAGGTGTGGCAAAGGGTGGACCGGTGTCAGACAGGTCTGGTAGGGGAGGCAGAGGTAAGGATAGTAGCATAGAAGGAGGGCTTGAGTGGGGGACACCAAATATTCTGACCCCCTGTTTCCTGTAGGACAATTTGAGTTCTGACTGAAGAGGATGGGATTAAACAGGATAAATGATGAGGCCAAAAGTCAGCAGGCCAAGTGTGATGCCAGAACGAGGTCGTGCGCTTTTAAAATCTGGCTCTAGACCCGTGATCTCACTAGTGCAGAGAATTCTCAGTGAAGAAGAATGATTATTCTTCTACAGCTTATAGATTTAGAGTCGACCCAGGGCACCAAGCTCTTCCAGTGACTTGCCTGCTCATCCCCAGACAGCTAGTAGGCATCAGAAGTAAGAACTGAATGCAGGTATTTTATTCCTAACTCCCAATCCTCTACACGCCCTGCTGCTTTTCATGGACAAAGTCTTAAAACTGCCAGAGCACCACAGCCAGAATCAGGAAACCTCCATTCTAGGGTTCTAGCCCTGACTCTTACCATTAATTTGATGCATGATCTTGAAAAAGTCTTTGAAACCTGATAGAGTTCTCATTTCCTCACCTTAAAAAAAGAAGAATTTGGACTAAGCCAGAGATATCAAACTTATGGCCACAAAATTCCTCAATACTGCCCTAAATAGATTAAAATATAATTTGCAGGGTGGGGTATTGGGGAGAGCTAAATAGCTCAGTGGATTGAGAGCCAGGCCTAGAGAAAGAATGTCCTGGGTTCAAATTTGGCCTCAAGATACATCTTAGTTGCCCTGGGCAAGTCACTAGATCCCCATTGCCTAGTCTTTACAGCTCTTCTGCTTTGGAACCAATACTCAGTACTGATTCTAAGAGTGAAGGTAAGGGTTTTTTAAAATATATAATTGGAAAATATTTAATCATGTAGATAAAAACACAATTCAGCATAGATAATGGTAATTTATCATTTTCTAAGTCAATATGAAGCTGACAAAGATTCCTTTTTATTTGAGTTTCTCACCACTGAGTTTCTAGACAATCTCTAAGTTCCTTTCCAATTCTAAAATTCTATGACTTTGTAAAACACGTGAAGTTGGCTGCTATATTCCTCCCAAACAATGCAGCCTAAGATCATCTTGGTTTTCTCTCCTGTCAGGCCATATTGACTCATCTTGAGCTTGCATTAAATTAAAACAAACCCTAGGCCTTTTGCACAAGAATTGTTGTCCTGCTGCCCCTCTCCTGTACAATTCTGGTGCAGTTGGGTTTTGTTGTTGTTTTTTTAATCCACGTAAAGAACTTTACATCTGTCTCTAGTAAGCTTCAAGTTTGTCTCAGAGAAGCAGCCTGAATTACTGAAAAGAGACACTGGTTTTGGAGTCTGCTAGGCCTGGATTTAAGTATTATCCCTTGCATATTCCCAGCTGTGTGTCTGTGACAGGTCACTTAACCTCACAGTGCCCCAGGCTCTGAATTCGTAGAGAAGCTACCTCATTAGAGACCTTAAAAACTGAAATCATAAGTCTGCCTCCCACCATCCCCATAAAAGCTTCACTTTATTTAAAGTTCTAATGTTTTAACTTTCTGAGACATTTTTTTATCATGATTCTATAATCTAGCATGTGAAGGATTTATTCCAGATATATATGCCGTCTGTAAATTATATAAGCATTTAACTTTCAGTAAAGATATTGATAAAAAGGAAAAATAAACTACATTTAGCAGACCAGGGACAAAGCTAAATCCCTGGGATATCCTACTAGAATCCTTCTTCCAATTTAATTATATATATTAAACATGACTCTTGGTCTAATCATTTAACAAGGTCCAAATCTGGATCAACTATACAATTATGTGGCTCTTCCTTTGTTTCCTTCCTTTCTTTCTTTCTTTTCCTTCCTTCCTTCTTTCTTTCATTCTCTCTCTTTTTATCTTTTCTTTAGTATCAACCCTAAAAAAAAAGAGTGGCAAGGGCTAGGCAATTTCTTTCTTTCTCTTTCTTCCTTCTTTCCTTCCTTCCTTCCTTTCTTCCTTTCTTTCTTTCTTTCTTTTCCTTCCTTCCTTCTTTCACTCTCTCTATCTTTTCTTTGGTATCAACCTAAAAAAGAAGAGTAGCAAGGACTAGGCAATTTCTTTCTTTCTCTTTCTTCCTTCTTTTCTTTCTTTCTTCCTTTTTTCTTTCCTTCCTTCCTTCCTTTCTTCCTTCTTTCTTTCTTTCACTCTCTCTATCTTTTCTTTGGTATCAACCCTAAAAAAGAAGAGTGGCAAGGAATAGGCAATTTCTTTATTTCCTTCTTTTCTTTCTTTCTTCCTTTTTTCTTTCCTTCCTTCCTTTCTTTCTTTCTTTTCCTTCTTCCTTTCTTTCACTCTCTCTATCTTTTCTTTGGTATCAACCCTAAAAAAGAAGAGTGGCAAGAGCTAGGCAATTTCTTTCTCTCTCTCTTTCCTTCTTTCTTTTTCTTAGTATCAATTCTAAAAGAGAAGAGTGGCAAGGGCTAGGCAATTGAGGTTAAGTGACTTACTTGCTCAGGGTCACATAGCTAGGAAGTATCTGAGGCCAGATTATGGTCCACATCTTTCTATCTCATCTATAACAATATCATCAGAGACTCTCAAGTTACTTAATAGAATCCAGATGCACTATGTCAACATCATTCCCCAATCTAATAACCTTACAACAATAACCTAAGAGGATCTAGTAACAATGTCCAAAAGAAAGTGAGATTAATCTGACATGTTACTTGAATCCATGTTTACCCTTAGTGATCACAGCTTACCTTTCTAAGTGCTCACAAACTATCCCTTTAATATATTCTAGAATTTGGCTCTCAAGCTCACCAGTGTATCATTTAAAGACCCTAGCCTCTTTCTCTTCTTGCAGATTGGTGTTTTTCCCCATATCTAGTCTTCCAGCAGTCCTGCCATCCTTATGACTCCTCAGAGATCATTGACAGTGGCTCAGCTGCCATATTAACCAATTCTTTCAGTACCTTGGAGTATAATTCATTTCTACTTCATGACTAGAAATCATTGAAAGGATTTATCTCTCCCAGTCAAAAGATCACTCTTCTTGGTAGAAAAAGAAACAGAGGCAAAAGAATTGAGTATTTCTAACTTCTCTTTGATATCCATTATCACCATTCCACTCACTCTAAGAAGTGATCCCGTTTCTTCCTAATCTTCCTCTTTCCTTCTTTGGAGCTAAAAAAAGTCACTAGCGTACCTCAAAAGCTTTAGTTTGTTTGGGCCTTTAGTGCTCTTGACATTATACTTACAGTGCAATGCTGCTGTGTGTTTTATTAATCTATCTTCTGTGTGTGTCTTTTGAAAATCTAAGTTGACCAGTGATAACTGTGCATCCAATCAAATGATTTAAAGATCTCGCTCTTCCTTGGAGGTATTTGTGCATATTATCAGAATTTTGTATTTTTCTGACCTGTCTTTCCCAAAATCTAGGTATATCACTCTATTTTTTGCTTATATTATGAACACTCAGATGAAGTAGACAGAAAACTTCCAAGGTCACTAGCAGTCTAATTTTGGCAATCATTTCCTCCTTACTGGTCAGAATCAGGTCTACAATAGCAGTTTCACATATCATTCCCTCTACCTATGGAAGAACAAAATTATCACAAAGGTAAATTGTAAATTTCTAAGCTGTTTTGCTTTTAGAAGACAGATAAATCCAACAAATATCTTGAGTTACTTTATCAGGTCTTCATACTAGACTTGGGATCTATTTCCCTAAAACTCTTCATCTCTTTCTTCCATTAGTTTGGTGCAATAATTCTACCAATAGTGCTTTGCCCTCTCCCTTCGTTGACCTTTACACAAGTTCTTTCTATCATGCTTGTTCCTTATCACATTTTGATATATAAAGATATTCCACTATCCTTTTAATCTAATTTTTTCATTTCAAATAAGCTTTGTCCTTCCAAAGCCATATTCTAGTCATGGAGTCACATTTATTATCTGAGTAATATCTCTGCAACCAAATTTATCTCCATTCATTAAGGTGTCTAGTTCACCTTTTTATTTTCCATAGTCTATGTATTTTTTTTAAACCCGCCTTAGAATGGATATGAAATATTGGTTCCAAGGTAGAAGAGGAGTAAGGGCTAGACAATTGGGTTAAATGACTTGCCCAGAGTCACAAAGCTAGGAAATGTCTGAGGCCAGATTCAAACCCAGAACCTCCCATCTCCAGGCCTGGCTCTCTATCCACTGCCTGCCCCTACTCTTTGCATTTATACATAGTTACCTAATGTTTTTGTTTTTGTTTTACTAATTCTGTGCACTGTGTTTGGCTCTGAAATGGCCTTTATCCCTGTGACCTTCTCACCCTGGAACATCCCTCCAGTTCTGTGTCATTGGCGAGTTCCTTCCATAACCCCCTTTTGAGGAAGAGCTCAGACTAGCCATCCTTCATTCTTCTGGTGGCTCTTTCCCACTCTCCAGACATCACTACCATGCCTCTATCTGGGTATCTTCAGTCACTATCCCATTCTTTTCAGCTCCCTTCCTTGTACTGACTTACCCTATTTAGATATAAACTCCTTAAGGACTAGGATTCTTTTTACTTTTACTTGCATTAATACCTATGCTTAGCACTGTTCTTGACACAGAGTAGACACAATAAATACTTAAATTGACTGAATAGTGACCTACTGATACTCTCCAAAGACGTTACTCTTCTTTTTTTTGTCTATTACGTTCCATGGTATCTAGATCAAATCTGGCCTCAGATACTTCCTAGCAATGTGACCCTGGGCAAGTCATTTAACCCCCATTGTCTAGCCCTTACTGCAATTCTGCCTTGGAATCAATACATAGTATTGATTATAAGACAGAAGGTAAGGGTTTAAAAAAAAAAAAGAAATCCATTTTCCATCTACTTTTTGTTTCCTTTAATCCCTTCTCTCCTATCACTTTGATGATTAAAAATGAATGCCTAAGGAAGCATTTATTAATCATATGGATTAAATTAAGAGTGAAAAATAATTATTTAAAAATAATTATTTTTTGCAATATAAAAAGCAATAGAGGAGGTAGCTCAGTGGATTGAGAGCCAGGCCTAGAAATGGGAGGTCCTAAATTCAAATCTGGCCTCAGATACTTCCCAGCTGTGTGATCCTGGGAAAGTCACTTAACCCCCATTGCCTACCCTTACCACTCTTCTGCCTTGGAGCCAATACACAGTATTGACTCTAAGATGGAAGGTAAGGGTTTAAAAAAAATTAAATTAAAAAAAAAAGTAATATACTTTAAGGATACAATGGAAAAGCAAGACATTCCCTAATGTCAAGGAGTTCACATTCTAAGGGGAGAGAGGATTCTAAGAGGGAAATAGGATTGAAGCATTTTGGAAGCTTAGAGAGACAGGCAGGAGCTGAGATTCCAACTGGAACACAGTGAACTCTCTCAAAAGGCAGTTGGGTTTTTTTTTGAAGGGTTTTGAGAAGCCACTGACCTGAGAGACCTGTGGATTTGGTGTATCTCAAAGCAAAATACCTCAAACCTATTTCCCTCTTACAGGATATATATAAGAGGTTTCAGCTACAAGTCAGATAGAAAGGTCCTATGGTCCTTAGGGTACGATGGCAATGCATCTACTTTAATATTATATCAAATTGGTACTGGACCATTTGATAGTGCCAAGAACTTTCTTCTCTCAGTCTTCAGCAACAGGGACTGTAGCACCTACAGAAACATTTTTCAGGTCCCATCGCCACAGGAGAAGATAGCTGGGCTAGGAGCAGGATTGATACTCTGGGAGGCTTTTGCCAATCCTAAAGCAATTTGATTCCAAATCCACCAATATTTTTATTACTATATACACCGTTCTCCTGGTGCTGTTCATTTCACTTTCCATCAGGTCAGATAAGTCTTTCCAGGTTCTTCTGAACTCATCCTGTTTCTCATTTCTTATGGCACAATAGTATTCCATTACAACCACATATCACAATTTGTTCAGCCATTCTAAAAGACAAGGGTTTAAAATTCAGAACTAAAATGAGCAGGTCTAGAATAGTCTCAGACAGGGATGTTCATGGAGATAGAGACAGAACAGTCTATCCTTTCCCTATATTCTGTGAACTTCTGCTGCCTAGTCAATAAATGCGGGGGGCTCCCTATTACCTCCAAGATGTATAGAAAGTCCTGTTTGCCTTTTAAAGTCCTTAGTAACCTTCCCCCTTTCTACCTTTCCAATTTTCTTACATACACTTAATATTGTATTAAGTGTATATAAGTAACTCTGTGCTATGGATCCAGTAACGCTGGCTTTCTAGCTATTCTTTGATCAAGACATTCCATTTCTCGAGATAGTCTTCTCATCTCCATGCATTTTTTCTCTGCCTCCCATACCTAGAATACTCTTCTTTCTCATCTCCACCTCCTAGCTTCTCTGAATACATTCAAATCTCAACTAAAATCTACTTTCTACAAAAAAGCCCTTCCTGGTTCATCTTCAATGCTAGGGCTTTCCCTCTGAGATGACCTACAATTTACCCTATATCTAGGAAGAGGTTAGATTAAATGATGTTATTTGCACAAAGTATTTTGTGTATTGTCTTCCCCCATTAGAGTTTGAAACTCTTTTTACCTTTTTTTTTCATATCTGCACAGTGCCTGGCACAAAGAAGACATTTAATAAATATTTGCTGACTTGTCTAGGTTGTCACTCCTTTCCCCTCTCGCATGATGATCACCCCTTCCCATGACCACAGCAACAAGGGATAGTCCTCTGGGTATGGGAATCCCAGAATCTCAGAACTAGAAGGAATCTCGGACGCTTTCTTATCTAACTCTTTCATTTTATAGATGAGGAACATGGAATCCAGAGAGATGAAATAAAAGACTCCAAATTCCAAAGGTGTGAAGTAGCAGAGCTGGGATCCAATCCTACTTCCTCCAACTCCAAATCTAACCTCCCTTCTCTATGGTACAGGTATAGTACTGTTCCTGAACAAGTGTCCCCTCTATCATACTTCTTTTGTAAATACTGATTAGAATTAAATAATGATTCTAAGGCAATATATAAGCAAATGTATATATATATATATATATGCAGAAGATATTCCAGAGCTCCTTTGTCTTAAGCAGGGACATTTGGCCTCCTTATATAAAGTTCAAAAACAGGGCAAACAAGGGCTCCACTCAGGATTTGTCCCTTGGGCAATGGTTGTGCCAACCTTCTGCCCCATGGAAGCATGCCCAGTGTTCAGGAAAACCCCACCCTCGTGGCTTCTAAGTAGGTCCACATCCTTAATACCAAGTTGATCCGGGTGAAGTCATAGTCTTATATTGTCTTTCTCTCAGTACCTGGGTCATCTACTCCTGTCCACATCAGCATCTCCTGGGGTCTAGAGATCTGAAAGAGTCCCCCATTTCCCATGAACTATGGAAAGAAAACTTTGCGGTCCCTCAATACATAAAAACTCATATTTATAAAGCACTTTCTGGCTTATGATACACTTTCTTCATTATAACTCTGTGAGGAAGACAGCATTAATATTATTATTTCCAAGTTATAGTTAAGGAAACTGAAATACATGAAAGGAGAATAACTTGCCCAGGGTTGCACAATTATTGTGTCAGACATAATAGATCTGATATTAATGTCTTCTGACCAATAGGTCTTCTAACACCAAATTTAAGTCTTATTCTCTACTACACCCTTCTGTCTCTTAATAAAATCCAATGAAAGATTTTTAATGCTAAACTGAATCTAGACTTGTTCTGATTTGAAGCATTAATTTAAAGCTGTTTGGAGAGGAATGTTGGGAGAGTTTGGCTTGGTTGCTGCCTCTCTGTGGCCATCTTAACTCCACCCTCTACAATTTTTTCTGAAAAAGAACAGGCTTCTTCAAAAACAATCAACTTCTTTAGGTTCTTAAGCAAGAAAATTATATAAGAGGAACAACAGGTTAGGGAGGTCACACTAGCATAAGTGTTCAAAGCCGGAGCTTTAAAGAGCCATGACAGGTAAGAAACGAACAAGGTCCTTAACCAGAGTGATGACCTTAAGACAAGGTCCTTGACCAGAGAAATGAAAGATAGAGAGACAGTTAAGGAACATTTTACTGAGAATTGATAACTAGATGCAGGAAGGAATGAAATTGAGCCTAGCTGGACCATGAGAATACTAATGCTTTTGACAGATATAGGGAAATTGGAAAGGGAAGTTAGCAGAAGAAATGAAAAGAGGTAATGAGTTCCATTTAAAACATGTTGACTTAAGAAGTTCTGGGAATATCCAGGTGGAGATAACTTTTGAAATAGCCAACTGGAGACACAGGCCCATGGCAGATGAAAGATCAGACTTGAAGATACAAATGTGGGAGTCTAGGAGAAAAAAAAAGGATAGATGAAGTTCTGAAAGTATATGAACATTAATAGTGAATATAAAGAGAAAATAGAATTTTGAGGACTGCTTCTCCAGAATTGTCTCCATTTAAGGGATGAAAAAAAGACCATGAATGAAGGAGCTTGCATCTTCTCCACGGCATTTACTGCTTCTTTATTCATATTTACAATGCAGTGATGGCAATTGCTCCAGTTCTAACCCTACTGCATTCTTGAACTTTCTGTCTGGGTTCTGAAGGTTAATATATCATAAAGTCAGAAGCATTCTCTTGGGAACACTTCTGATACTTCCACCCTGAGTTTCAGAAGCTATCTTTCATTCTGAATTTCTATACTTCCCTGAAATGAGTATCAAACTCACCTTTCCAGCTTTAAGACACACTATTGCCCTTTGTATTCCCTATGCACCACCCAAATTAGAGAGCTTACCTTTCCCTGAACAATGTCAGACATTCCTGCCTCAATACTTTGCTCATCTCATTTCTTGAGCTTGGGATACTGTCTCCTACATTTTGCCTATCAAAATCCTGCTCATCCTTCAAGGACCAGCTCATTTCCTCCCACTAAAAGTCATTTTTCTCATCTGCAAACTCAATGGTATTGAGCTTTTACCTTTCTTATGGCATTTTCAATTCTCTACTTTATGACACATTTATTTGTATACATGCCATGTTTACCATGTTATCAGTTCCTTGAGATCAGGGACCATGTCCTATTTCTTGTTGTGTTCTCCTCAGCACCTGTATTTTGCCTGATTGTGAGAGACATTTAATAAATATTCATTCAACTAAATTGAATTCATTGAATGAAAACAGAAATGACTGAATAAGCCAGAGCAGCAGTCTGGGAAAAGGATGGTAAAGGCGCCTCCTATCCTCCTCTGTTTTCATGTACCTCTGTTTGGGGGAAACCCTCAACTGAAATGTTAAACCCTACCCGCTCCCTGCCTCCATCTCCCACATGGGGTCCATGCCAGACATATCTAAGAGAAATCAAACCATGTTCATTAGCTGCCAAAGCCAGCAGGGAAAGAAAGATATTCTGCCTTAAAAGTTGAAGACTCAATTCGGAGCTGGCTGGACATGAAAGAAGTCTTTAAAAAATAATCAGCTAATGGCGAAGTCTCTCTGATTCAGTCAGTGTGCATCAGAACTGGTCTCAGATTCTTTATCATCCTTGAAGTCTTTAGGCTGTCTCTACATTCTCAGCGTCTGACAAGAAGCGTCCCAGAAGCTTTTAGATTCCATCAGTAGAGCTTTGTTAGGAAAACCAACACTCGCTTCTTTTGTAACAAATTCAAGGAAAGGCCATGATCGTAGCCAAGAATTCTCTTGAGTTTTCATTTCAATATCAAGTGAGCCAAGAAAATGCCAAATTGAGGTTGGTGGAGAAAAGAAGGTCCAGTAAGAATTTGAACCAAGCTCTCCAGATAATAGATGGATGTGCTTCTATAAGGTTGCTCTCCACATCCTGCAGAGCAGACCCAGGTGAAGTGACTGGAGAGTTTCGAGGAAGGTCACCTTGGCAAAGCCTCACCAATGTTAGCTCTATTGCCTGTTCGCAGGATTTAACAACTTTAGCAATCCATTCCATTCTTTGCTTGGAAGTGGAGGGATAATAATGCCTGCAGTAATTACTTCCCGGGAGCGTTATGAGATTCAAATGATTCAGCATACATAAAAGACTTTGCAAAAATTATTTTTGGGGTTTCTTTTAGCCAAGATCTATGATTTTTGTGTAAACAAAAAAATTTTTTTGTGTAAAATTATTTTTGGGGTTTCTTTTAGCCAAGATCTATGATTTTTGTGTAAACAGAAAAAAAACTTTGTGTTAAAAAAAAAAAAAGCAAATCCTCTGAAATGTATAGTTTTTTAAGAGACACCGAGAAGTTTGTGATTTGTTACCTCTAAAGCTACTCTGTGTCCGGGGCAGAACTCAAATCTGGATCTTCCTTACTCATTTGCAAATCTTAAATATCAACAGTCATTACTATCATTTGTTTAACTAGTTAGTCATCTAATTGGTTTTTTTGGCCCCAAACTGTAATTTCATTGGTGAAAGAAGTTCCTTTGTGAGGAATTCAGTGCAGATCAGCAACTGTTTTGTTAACATAGTCTTAGTTGTTTGGAGGATTGAGAGGTTAAAGGACTTGCAACTAGGTGGTGTGGTAGACAGAGCACCAGGCCTTGAGTCAGAAAGACCTGAGTTC
This sequence comes from Gracilinanus agilis, assembly GCF_016433145.1. Classification (NCBI taxonomy): domain Eukaryota; kingdom Metazoa; phylum Chordata; class Mammalia; order Didelphimorphia; family Didelphidae; genus Gracilinanus; species Gracilinanus agilis. The sequence goes on along the minus strand of NC_058132.1, from coordinate 124,573,854 downwards.
AAATCTAGTCTCAGGCACTTATCATTTTAACCTTTGTTTGCCTCAGTTTCCTTATTTGTAAAGTGGAGATAATAATAGTTCCTCCCTCTCAGGGTTGTTTGAGATTGAATGTAATAAAATTTATAAAGTATATATATATATATATCTCGGAGGTCAGACCAAAACCTAGGTATCTTAGGTCCAAGGCTGGCCCTTTACTCACTACTCTGTGTTATTCCTACTGGTTTTTATCATTGTTATTATTATCTTGAAGCCATTTAGGTTTTAGTGATTACCCATTAGGTGAGATTACCATTTTAGGTAGAAGTGGAATGAAAGTACTACACCATACAACTTCTTCATCTAACATTTTAGTAGATAATAGTTTAATTAATGCTGAGAGCAAGGGTCTATGGGAGTCGGTCACAGGACAAAAGAGATCGGGAGGGAAACTAAAAGAGGAAATAGGAGGATATTCACCCACCAACCAATTTGTTAAAAAGTACTACCAGCATCACTAAGAAGACAACATTTCTCCAAACTTGGTTTCAAATGGGTTTTCATGAAGCCCAACATGGGTCCGAACCATATTTCTGTTAGAGCATGATCATACAAGAATACTGTCATCAATAGTTCGACATCAACTCAAGGAAATCCATCATATTACTAGCACGTGTGTGAAGGAACAGAGAAAGAGTAGGCAGGGGGCCCTTGTTCAAAACTGTGTAAGAGAATTCAGTACAGGAGAGACGGTCTCTTTCAAAGAGTGGCATCCTGGTGCTGTGATGAACACAGTGTGAGAATTTAATATTCACATACTGTATTAATACCTGTATATTAGACAGAATTCATATATCTTCCTATATCTGGGATCTGGATCAAAGATAACAACCAGTCTGCTGCTTTTTGCATTTTTTCTGACCTTAGGAATCCCCAAGAATGTCTTTTCCTTTTTTTAACTGAACATGGTTAATAAATAAGGAGACAAGGATTCTTTTCCTGTGTCGGGTGCTTCCCATGATGCAGGTATGGGGAGAGGTGAATAGTTATGGACCATCTCTTAATTAGCTATTTGTCAATTAAAGATGTCTAGGGATAGTCAAGGGAAGGGCTGAATAAAGAGCTCCTAAAAATCTATTTGTTAAACTGCCTGATCTAGCTCCAGAGAGCCATGAAGACCTATATTGCTTTATCAGTTATGATGCCAGTCTAACCAATAAACCTGATGGAATCAATTTATATTCTTACCCAAAAATCAGTCACTTGTGTTAATTCTAATCTTAACAACAGACAATTCCAACAAGGAAGAAAAGGGCTAGCTATCTAGAGAGATACACCTGAGTCAGTTTAGATGGCAAGTACAGAGGATAAAAGAAAGAGCAGGTAACCACTGATGAACTCATATGTCATAAATGACAAAGGCAACAAGAAGGGTGGTTTATTTTTTTAGCTGCACTGGGGACAAGAGAAAGGGATAGGGCCATTCATCACTCAGAATTGGTGGGATGACAAAAAATGATGAAAAGGAAAAATCATAGTCACTCAGCTCCTCTTTTGTGTCTGTTTTCTCTAGCAAATAGAACCATTCTGCAGTCCAGGTAAGAAAGAACAAAAAATATTTACAAGGAGTTAAACTCAAGATTAGTTAGTCTTCGAGGTTCAAATCTGGCTTTAGACACTTCCTAGCTGTGTGACCCTGGGCAAGTCACTTAACCCTCATTGCCTAGCCCTTACCACTCTTCTGCCTTGGAGCCAATACACAGTATTGACTCCAAAACGTAAGGTAAGGGTTTTAATTTTAAAAAAAAATTTTTAAGATTAGTTAATCTACCTAATTAGAATTACTAGATCTGGATGATAGGACATTCATTCATTCAACAAGCATTTATTAAGGGAATACCATGTGTCAGGCACTATAGCAGAGACAGCTTACAAAGCCAAAAATTAAACAGTACCAGACTTTTTTATTTTAGATTATTTTAGTGAAAATAATCCCAGAGGTCTAAAATTTGCATTGCAAGATTTGATTTCCAAGCTGCAATAAATGAGCTTTGAAAAATCACGAAGCACAGGAGAGATATGGCCAATAGGAAGACATTCAAGTGTCCTGATTTTCGTAGAGGAGAAGAGCATGAATTCTTCAGACTCTAGACCAATGAACTTGACTTTGATTCCTAGAAATTTTTTAGAAAATGGGATTCGTGAACATTTAGAAAGGGAGGCAGAAATAAGTAACAGCTAGCCTAGATTCCTCAAGAGGAATTCACACCTGTCTACCCTCATTTCCTCTTTTGAAAAGGTGACTGAACTAATAGACCAGTGATGGGCAAACTACAGCCCATGAGCCAGATGTGGTCCCCTGAAATGTTCTATCCAGCTGCCAGACATTATTCCTCATCTGACAAATACAATGAGTAGGATACAATACAATGAAACTTCCAAAGAGTTGCCTTAGAAACAGACTGACAGAGGAGCATTTCCTTTCCTTTGGCCCCCTCTTTAAAAAGTTTGCCCATCACTGTACTAGAACAAAAAGGTTTTTGTGGCCATGATATGCCTGAATTTCAGAAAAGCATTTGGCAGAGTAACTTGGGATAGCCTTTTTGTCTAAAAGGAAACGTGTGAGCCAGATGATAATATAGTTAGGCATATTCTGAATTAGTTAAATAACCAGACTCAGAGAATAATCAGTCAATAATGAATCAATGAAGGTAGCGTCCTGGAACAACCTTTAGTAGAGCGTCCCAGGGATCTGTCCTTGAAATTATTCTGTTTAGCATTTTTCGAGTATGCTTATTAAACTTATGGATAATATGAAACTGAGAGGTGTAAGATTTTAACATCTTAGAACAATGGGGAAAATTTAATAAGATAAAATTTAATTGGAATAAATTAACTAATCAACAAGTATTTAGTAAATGCCTGAGATGTATCAGGCCCTGGCCAAGGCATGGTGGATATAAAGAAAGGCAAAAATACATCCCTGCCTTAAGGAGCTCAAATTCTAATGAGAAAGAGAGAGAGAGAGAGAGAGAGAAAGAGAGAGAATATATATACACACACAATATATATGCAATGCAAAATAGATATATACAATATAAATGCATTGAAAATGGATTATAATCTAGTACTATCAGTTGGGAGGAAGTGGGGAACTGGAAAAGACCTGAAAATGGTGGAATTTGAACTCTTTCTTAAAGAAAATTAAAAAAACCTAAGAGGTAGAGGTGAGGATGAGAATGAGGATGTAAAGCAGGAGAATAATTAATACTAAGGCTTAGAGATGGGAAATGGAGAATCATTGATGAGAGGCAAATAGTCCAATGTAGCTAGATTGTAGAGGATGTGGAAGGGAGAAAGCATAAGAAGACTGGAAAGTTGGGACTGGACCAGGTTGTAAAGAGTTTTAATAGCCAAATGAGAAATTTATATTCGATTCTGAAGATAATAAAGAGCCACTGGAATTTGTTGATTAAGGGGAATCACACGGCAGGGAAATCACTTTGGCGACTGAATGGAAGATTGATTGAAGGAGGAAGAGACGAGTCAGGGAGACCAACCAGAAGTTGATCATAATAATGCAGGCATGAAGTATTGAAGTCTGAAGCCAAGCTCACAGCTAGGTGAGTAGAGAGAAGAAGACATACAAGAGACATGTGTGATGACAAGACGAGGCAACAGAGTGTATATACAGGGCAAGTTCAAATTGAGGATGACACTTAAATTCATAAGTTTGGTCCCTAGAAGTCTTATAGTGCACCCAAAAGGAAAGATGAGAGAAGGCAAAGGTTTGGGAAGGAAAGTAATAAATTGTCTTTCGGATGTGATGAGCTTGAGATGTTTACAGAAAATCCCGTTCAGGGGAGAAGTTAGATCATAATGTCTTGTGTATGGCTTAAAAAACACCCATTTCACAAGCATAGGATGGCTAGACAAAAGCTCCCGTGAAAAAGATCTGGGGAGCTCATGTGTTTAAAGTTCTGTATGAGTCAATAGTGTGACTTGGCAGCTAAAACTCTCTCGAGATCTTAGGCTGCATTAACAGAAAGTTGGTAGCCAATAAGGAGGTGACTGTCCTACTGAACAGACCATATATGAAGTATGGTACTCTGTCCCACATCTTTCTTTAGGAAAGACTTAGGAAAGGAAAAACAAATGTTCAGAGGAGGACGACTCACCAAAAAGGTGAGGGGAATGGGAAGCTTGCCATGATGATAATAACTTGTTCTGTTCTCTACTGTTCACAAAAAGTCAAGTTGTAAAATAAAAACGTCTGCTGTCTTCCACCCAAAGCAATGAGTAATAAATTGTGGAACTGTGAACAACATTCAGGAGCTTGCTACATCTTACACTACCACTTTTTTTTTTTAATCATGCCTTGAGAAAAAGGATTTGATGTTCATGATGAAAATAAAATCTGGACAGGACTTCCCGGAATCACAGAATATAGAAGATGAAAGAATTTTGGAGATTATCTCATCCAACTCTTTCATGGTACTTAGAGGAAAACAAAGCCTTGAGGTTAAATGTTTTGCCCAAAGCCACATGGGTAGCAAGGAAGAAATCTGAGTTTCAAATGCAGGTCCTAGATTCTGTGATTTTTTTCTGAAAGTTTATGTGATTCCACAACCAAGGCTTTCTCCACTTGAAGTGTGATCTCATCAAGGATATATTGTGTGCAAATGTTTAACAACCAGCTCTACAAAAGAAATAATGTGCATGAGACATCCTCTTAAGTTTAAATTGCATTGTTAACTTTTCCTCCATCATTTTCTTAAGTCTAGACAATCAACAAAACAAAAAATAAAGCTCTGATTTGGTAGCATTTGTAGCCATAGAGGTTCACACTGAAAATTTAACAATCATCTCTCAAGAATTAGTTTGAACTGGATCTAGTACACCCAGACCTCACTCAGGTATTTATTTCCATTTTAATATACTTGTCTAGAATGTTAGAACTGGAAGAACCTTGAAAAATTATTTAGCCTGGACTTCTCATTTTACAGATTAGGAAACAGACCCACAGAGATGAAGAGTGCTAAAGGCATAGAGTGTGAAAAAGTGAGATCAAACTCAGGGCTCCTGCTCTAACTAAATGTGGGATTTTAGGTTTGCATCAACTCTGGGAAGTTTACAATCCCCCACTTTCTCTACTTGAGACATTTCTCACCCCGTCAGTTGATAGAGCCCTGACAAGGGGGTCACTCCTACATAGGCGGCTCTATATCTGAAAAATGTATCAACTGTAGAATTATATCATTCATGTTTAGGGAATCAGGCCAGAAAGCAATTGGGGAGGAAGGGAAGAACCAACAGGCATGGAATCACACCCCCTGAGTTTCATGTCTCCCTCATAACTCACTTTATTAACCTATCCCCTGATCCTCTCAGCTATGACTCCTACATATAGACTCCTAAGCCCTCCATAGCCCTCTCTCTGCCATTCTCAAGGAAATGAAGAGAGATTAATCAGTCAATAAGCATTTAAGAACCTTCTGTGTGGCAAGAGCCCATTAGTCTGTTCATACTGTCTGTCCAGTCTCACTTACCTCAGTACAAGTGATGTCTATCGATTTTAGAAAGAGTTAGGAAGGGGGTAGACCTGGGGCTACTGTTGATGGAGAGACACTTTCCATGAGTTCTCCCTTTGTGGCATTAGGTCAGGGGTTGGCAACATATGGCTCTCGAGCCATATCTGACTCTTTTGAGGGCCAGATACGGCTCTTTCTGCAGGAGCCATAAAGTCCATATTTTTCAGGCGCTGTTACAGGAGCCGCACTGTGAGCACTGTACAGCTCTCACGAAATGACATTTTAAAAAATGTGGCATTTATGGCTCTCACGGACAAAAAGGTTGCCAACCCCTGCATTAGGGCAATCCCGCCATCTACTCAGTCTTCTGATTAACCAGATGTCCTGTTCTCCATTCATCAGAAGGTACATCCATTCTTTAGGGAAAAAAAAAAAAGAAAAACTTGAGACATCCAAGTTTCAGAAGTTTCATATGACTTCAGATTAGATTGGTCATTTTGGTGAAATGTAAATTTCATTTCATTTAATTAATAATTAAACAATAATTTAAATTATTATTTTATTATAATTAAATTATACTTAAATTTAAATTATTATTTTATTATAATTAAATTACATTAAAATTAAACTTAAGTTTAAATCATACTTAAATATAATTAAATTTAAACTTAAATATATTTAAATTGTATTTAAAATAATTAAATTTAAATTGTATTTAAATATAATTAAGTTATATTTAAATCTAAAACATTTAAATATATAATTTACTTATATTGCAATTATTTTATTATAATTTAATTATATTTAAATTAAATTAAATATATTTAAGTAAATTATGATTGTACACATAATTAAGTAAAGCTTTAAATTAAATAAATAATTTGAGAGGGATTAAGATTAATTATTTAAATTTATATTCAAATAAATTATAATTAAATAAAATTTCAAGTTAAATAAATAATTTAAGCTGG
>NC_058132.1:124493607-124562821 GCF_016433145.1 Gracilinanus agilis | reverse complement strand
AGGAAGGAAGGAAGGAAGGAAGGAAGGAAGGAAGGAAGGAAGGAAGGAAGGAAGGAAGGAAGGAAGGGAAAGGAAGGAAGGAAGGGAAAGGAAGAGAAAGAAAAAGAAAGAGAGAAATAGAGAAAGAAAAAGAAAGAAAAGAAAAGAAAGGAAGGAATACTATTGATGAAGTAATTAATTAATTCATAAGGGTGAAATCAATCAATCAATCAATAAGGCTTATTAAGTGCCTATTGGGTTCCAGATACAGTGGTAGGTCCTAGGGATACCAAGGCCTGTGTTAAAATTAAAGTCATTACTGGTAATCAAGGAAACTAAGAAAGAGAAAATGTATGTCCTTTGTTCCACCATAGATTTCTTTATTTTTCTCCCTTTGATCTAAAATCCTCCTAAGATTCTATATATTCAGCTATCTTTCTTCCACTTATAAATGCTTAATGGTGTTGACATCAACATCCTTAAAGATTACCTGAATAAGAAGAACCTGCCAATCCCAAGAGGCCAATCAAAATTCCAGAAGAATAGGAACAAAGAAAGAAGTGAGTGGTCTTTGGAAGCATGGCAGCCCTCAGGCACCTCACCTCCCTCCCTCCTCTGCTTACAGATGTTGAGAAGAAAAACAGAACTTAAAGAAACAGCATTGCACCCTCCTCACATGCTTCACTTCTTCCAAAGTGTCATTTTTATTAGGCAGTGATGTTAAACATTACGGAGGGAAAGCTTCAGTCCCTCACATTCCTGCTCAAATGTACAGGAAGTCACCCAACAACATAGTAATAAGACTGTCTAATGTCAATGTTATTTTCTTAGTCTTTAGTGATGTTTTCTGAGGGAAAATCCTTAATAATTTGCAGATCAAGAACGCTATCCTGCCATGGGAATTTGTTGGTGAATTAAGTAGTTATAAGTTTAAAAGGTAAAGGAATTACTCATCAAAGTAAAGAATTGAACAGGGGTTCGTGACCAGTTCAGAATGATGATATCAGAATGTTATCTAAATCTAGAATATGAAAGTACAGATACAGACCTCAGCAAAGTATAAGCCTGGAGGCCAAATCCACTGCCTCTTTTTGCATAGGCAATGATTTTTTCATTCTAAAATACTGTATTATTGAATTTTATTGTATTTATCATAATCCAAAGACATAGGAGAATTATCTAGTCATGGAAGTTCATATAAACTAACTAGTGAATAAAAAAATACTATATAAATGCTCATAAGGACAGGGATGAGACCTATGATTTCTTTGATGTTGGAAAATTCCCTCAACCAATGCAGGCTAGAACTTTTCTCTGCAACTTGCAGTTATGGAGAGCTACCTAGAATCCTAAGAGATCATACAGCCAAGATATGTCAGAACCACGACTTAAACTTCCTGACTCCAAGCAATGTTCCTGACTCTGGGGCCATTCCTCTGGCTACTACACAACATTGTCTCTCTAACTAATTCATTAACCAGCAATCTCTTCATTTCTTTATCTTTTTTAAAAATGGGACCTATTGTTTCATTAGGAACTCTAGGTAAAGAGCTCTTTCCACCAAGGCAAATCTTTATCTTTCTGAAAACGAGATTCTTAGAGAGCAAGGAGATGGGGAAATGACTTGCCCAGGATCACACAACCAATATTTGTCAATAGCAAACCTTAAATCCATCTTCTGAGAGACCAATTCTCTACCCACTGTACCACACTGCCTTTTATGCCTTTTAAATAGATATCATTTATTAGACTTCTAACATTTTTTTCTTTATAACTAGTTAATGGGGTAGTTTCCATTAGCCCATAGGAACATCTATCCTCAAAACTTATCCCAAGAAGAAATGGGTCTTGGGGAAATACTTGTCATTTTTCCCCTAAATTAAGAGTCCCTAGAGAAGATGGTAGGCAAGAAAAAAGTCTGTGTGCCATTTTATAGCTTCATAGAATTACAAATCTGGAGCTAGAAGTATTCTCAGAAACCATCTAGTCCCGTGTTGGCAAACCTATGGCACACATGCCAGAGGAGGCTGCTCCCCTCCCCCTCTTCACCACACCTGAGGACATTTCTCCCATCACCTGCCCCTCTGCCCAGCAGTCCAATGGGAGTACTTCCTCCCTCCCCTGTCTGGGGAAAGGGGAGGAGAGGCTCACCTGTGGCGTGAGGGTTGCAGTTTGGTCACTCGGTCTCTAAAAGATTTGCCATCCTGGGGGCAGCTGGGTAGCTCAGTGGATTGAGAGCCAGGCCTAGAGACGGGAGGTCCTAGGTTCAAATCTGGCCTCAGACACTTCCCAGCTGTGTGACCCTGGGCAAGTCACTTGACCCCCATTGCCTACCCTTACCACTCTTCCACCTATAAGTCAATACACAGAAGTTAAGGGTTTAAAATTAAAAAATTAAAAATTAAAAAAAAAAAAGATTTGCCATCCCTGAGCTAGTCCAACTCTCTTCTCTAACTAGTGACTTTACTGAGGCCAAGTCATTTGCTCAAGATCACATTGGAAGTGAGTATTACAAGTAGGATGTGAATCTCGATTTTATTTTCTAAGTGTTAAGTATTTTATTTTAAATTTTATGGATATTTTTAGTTCTTATGGGACATTCCATTTGGAACCTATCCCTATATCTCTTCCATCTGGTTAGTCATCCTCTATAAAAAAGGATAAAAAAAATGACCCCCAAAAGCAGGTCAGCATAATAAGCCAATACAACAACTGAGTTCCCCATCTCTGCAAAGAAGCGAGGGAGATTCTCTGACTTCTCTGCATGACCTCTCCATGTGAGAGCTGATAAACAAGGACAGCACTTCCCAGAAAGAACAAAAAAACACAAGAAGTCACAGCTGAGAAGGCTGAGACTAATCCAAGAAGGCATAAATGGAAACCAGAGGCCACTAACGTCCTCCTCCCTTAAAGACAAACTGTGAGAAGCCTTTGCAGTGCTTGAACCTAAAGGAAACTCAAGAGGCAAGCCAGCAGCCCATCGGGTCCAAGGAAAGAAATAGGTTCTGGCTTCTGTGTAGACCAGTGATTCCCAAAGTGGGTACCACCGCCCCCTGGTGGGTGCTGCAGCGATCCAGGGGAGCTGTGATAGCCACAGGGGCATTTATCTTTCCTATTAATTGCTATTAAATTTTTAAAAAATTAAATTCCAGGGGGCTAAGTAATATTTTTTCTGGAAAGGCCAAAAAAGTTTGGGAACCACTGATGTAGATAGAATCTGTTCCTCCCCCCAGCTCGTCCCTACCTCGCTGCATGGCTGGATGTCACGTGAATGCTCCAAACGGGTCACAGGTGAAAAGCCCTAGCAACATGACCCAGAACTAAAGGTTACGGGTCTGGGTTCAAGAGAAAGGATAAAGGTGTCGGGCGAGACACCCTCGCTTGCTCTATTCTCCTGGAGGCGGTGGGGAAGGACCATGGCTGAGCGAGTTAGCCATGTGGAGAAAAAGTGGTCAGGATTAGGTTAGATTAGCCTTAAATCTCTGTCTATCTGCTTTCTCTACTTCAAGGGATTATTAATAAATTCTATAGAAAATAAGAACCTGGAGTTATTTGTTTTAATCTAACACTTCCATGATCACACTGTTTCCATTTGCTCATTCACGATAGAGCGTTCAGCTGGAGCTGTTGAAGTCCATCGTCTGGTCAGTGGTTGGCCTCAGAACCTGCATGCGAACAACTTCTGGTTTCTTAAAGCTTCCTCACTTGAAGATGGCCCGGATTCTTCATTGAGCCCATCATTACTAGATGCTGGAGTATTGAAGAAGGACATCAAAGGCTAGAAACAAAGAAGGCAGGGGAAGCTAGGTGGCTCAGCGGATGGGCAGCTACCTCTGGATCAGAAGGACCTGAATTCAAATGGACACTTCCTACCTGTGTGACCCTGGGCAAGTCACTTAGCCTCAACTGTCTGGCACCATTCTTCCGCCTTAGAATCAAAACTTAATATCAATTCTAAGGCAGAAGGTAAGGTTTAAAACAAAAATGAAGGTGGTAGAAGAATACACACTGAAATTATTTACCTTCCTCCAAAAAAGCCCCAACAAAACCTAGAAATTATCAAGATAAAATCCCACTGGTAAGCAAAATAAAATCCTATGAATTGTGAAAATGAGCACCATAATATTAAAAATAATTTAGCACATGGAATTGAGTCATGTACAATTAGCATGCCCAAATTTGACTCCAGGTAGGTGATGAAGCAAATAGAAGCCCGGATTTATTTGAGTTATATACAATCTCTGACACTGAGCTGTGTGACTGTGGGTAGGTCACTTACCCTTTGGTCTGCCTCTGTTTCCTCATCTATAAAATAGGAATAGTAACAGTACCTACTTCACAGGGTTGTTGTGAGGATCAAATGAGATAATAATTGCAAAGCAATTAGCACAGTGTCTAACACATAGTAAGTACTATATAAATGTTAGTTATTATTATTATTAGGACAAGTAGTTGGCACAACGGATAGAATGCCAGACCTGGAGACAGGAGGACTTGAGTTCAAAACAGCTTCAGATACTTACTAGCTTTGTGACTGAGCAAGTCACTTAATCTGGTTGGTCTCCGTTTTCTCATCTATAAAATGAGCTGGAGAAGGAAATGGCAAATCACACCATTATCAGCCAAGAAAACCCCAAATGAGATCACAAAGAGTCAGACACCCCTGAACAAAATTATTATCACTATTTTTCTCCCTTATGCTCTTAACTTAGTTGGCCCTTTAAATAAATTATATACCTTTTTGTCCCAACTTGTATTTTTTTAATTAAATTAAATTTTTTAAAATAGAAGTTTCACATCAAGTATTGTATTTTTCAGATGGAATTTAATTTTTCATTTTTAAGCAGACTCTTTGTTTTTTACATCACTTTCATTTTTTAACGTATACCTATCCTCCCCCATTCCTTGTAATAAAAAATAAAAAAGAATACTCCCTCTTCCCCCAAAAAGAGTTAAATAAATAAATGAATAACCAGCGCCTCAACTGAATCTTAACCCTAGAAGTACTACCCCAATAGTCCTGGAATAGGAGACTATATTTAAGTGACTTGGCCACACTGGCGCCATTTTTGTTTGAGTGGAGCTGGGATATCTTGAAATAAGATAATATACTATCTGGCCTTTGAGGATAGAATGAATACTCTCTCTCAAGAGTGACTGGGCTCTCGCTTAGGTCTGTGTCCTGTCAATGGTACATTGATGTGGGGAGGAGATGAGGGTAGGTGCTAACTGACTCATGGGTAGGGAAGCCTTACTGCTACGCCATTCGTGTTCTGTCTTGGTCAGTAGTGTCTGGGGGATACATGGTCAAGGAAAGCTGGGATAATGTTTTGGTGTAATTATGCCATTTCCTCTGAGCTGCTGCTGTTGCCAAAGTGTGCTTACACACACACACACACACACACACACACACACACACACACACACACTGCCAGCCTTGGTAGCAATGGCAAGAAAGCCACATTGCTGGTGGCATCAGTGGTTCTAGCTCATGAAGGAGTTTAGGGGCAAGAGGGGTTGGGGAAGACAGAAGGAGGACTTGGAGAAGCTCAGGCATTTATAAGCACTCCCAACAATAAGTTAGATTCCATATGGGAACACTCCACAGCACATTTAGTAAGAGTAATGGCATAAATCTTGCCCATAGCTCTGTCACACTGAGCCCATGCTGACAAGTGAGGGGAGGCTGCTGGCTTTGTGGTGGGAATCGCTGGGTCTCCTCATTAGCAGAGTGAAAATAAGGCTAGTGGGAGCCTACTTCCCATTGCATTCATCCTCAGAATTTTTCAAGGCAGAGGAGGCAGCCCCTGGCAATGTCATGATGTCTACGAGATGAAATGAAATCGTTCTATTTTCAAGTATTTTGTGAGGGCCTTTAGAATCTCTGCCTTGCTCACTCGGTGGCTTTGGAGTGGGAAGGGAGGATGTAAGGGCTAAAGGTATAGAGGGAGAGAGGAGCCAGGGATTCGCTTAATATGTGTACGTGTGTGTAAAGTAAGAACAGTTCTATTTCCTCCAGCAGAGAGGAGCAGGCTCCCCGCTGCCTTTGAGACCAGCCCGCTAGCCACTGCTAGGGTAGCTCAGCCTTTTCTTATTTTTGAAAAGCAGGCTGCAGCAGGCCAATATTTTTTCCATGCATGGTACCACCACTTAAGATATTAAAAGGGGAAATGGGTTTTGAGTAATAATACATGTATAACCCAGTGGAATTGCTTGTCAGCAATGGGAATGGGGAGGGAAAAAGGGAGAGAGAAAACAGGAATCATGTAACCATGGAGAAAATATTTTTAAAATAAATAAATAATATGTTTTAAAAAAGATATTAAAAGGGATAAGATAAAGGCTGTGTGGTATAGTCAAACTGAGAATCAGAAGTCCTGGACTCTGCCCTTATTAGGTGGTTTTACCTTCTCTATGAATGATAATAACAACAACAATAATGATGCTATTAATAATAACATTATTGGTGATAACATTATTAATAACATAATTAATAATTTTATTGATAACATTTAATCATTTAACTTACATTGATATTACTATTTTATAATTAATTATTGATAATGTTATTATCAATAATATTATTAATAGCACTATTGATAATGACATTGATATTAATGAGAATAACATTATTAATGATAATAGATTTTGAATAGTAGATCTTTAAGGTTTATAAAGTTCACATAGGGCGTGACATTTGAGCCTCATAACAACACTGTCAGGTAAGTGCTATTATTATCCCCATTTTAGAGGTAATGAAACTGAGGCAGAGAGGGTTAACTAGTCAGTATCTGAGAAAGGATTCCTGATTCCAAGTCAGGCACTCTACCCAGTGTGTGCAACCCTAACTGCTTCACTGCACTAAGTTTCCTCATCTGCAAGATTAAGTCATCTGCTTTCCTAAGGTCCCTTTCAACCATAAAAATCTACAACAATCCAGAGACTCTCAGGTTCATAGGGACAGAGGAGGGGGCAACAGGAGAGTTGGGGGAAAAGACTCTCTTAAGCTCAGAGATTTGGAGCTGGAAGGGATCTCAGAGATATCCAGTTCAATCTCCTCTTTTTTCAGATGAGGAAATGGAGGCTCAATGACTTCTATCTTAGAACCGATATTGTGTATTGATTCCAAGGCAGAAGATCAATTAGGGCTAGGCAATAGGGGTTAAATGACTTGCCCAGGGTCACCCAGCTAGAAAGTATCTGAGGCCAGATTTGACTCAACACTCTTCTAACTACAGCACTTTTAGTATCTCCTCCCCACTCTCCTTGCTTCAGTTCTGCTTTGGAATGTACAGACTAGAAGGCGCATGCTAAAGCTTTTTGTATTAAATATGGTTATTACAAGGTGTGGCCCCTGAGACATTAGCTTCTATATTATTTTGACATTATGACTTCCTGCAATATTACCGAGTCTTGTCATCTTGCTAACAAAGGCTGATGCATTTTTTTCTCCTCTCTATGAGATACTTGACATTTAAGGTATCATCAAAAGGTTTCTGAGGTTTTGGGGCTAAAGCGCTGAAAGTATTGCTTCCTGTTCCCTCAGCAGCACAGGTATTCACAGCAGTTTCAGACGTGGCCCCACCAACCCGCCTGTCCTCGTTTTCGATTGAAGTCTCCCAGTCATCTTTCACATCACTTCACCAAAAGATAAACCAAATTCAGTGAATTTAGAAAGAAGCTGGATGGCTATTCTCATCCATCCCACTTTGATTCGGAATCAGTTTCAACCCTCCTTGGAGTAGTAGAAAGAGTTCTGCTTTCGAAAGATCTCGCTTCTGGTCCAGTTCTGTCCCTATTAGCTGGGTGACCTTGAGCAAAATCACTTACCTCACTCTGTTGTGGAAATAGCATTGACAGGACTTGATAACTGATTGGATGTGGGGTGTGATGGAGAAGAATGAAAGATGACTCCAACGGCTCTAATCAGAGTGGTTTGATCATCTGAGAAAGGACAAAAAACTATGATAGAGAAAGTGTGATCAAGTGAATTTGGGGGGAAAGGTACTCCACAGATATTCTGAAAAAGGGAACAAGTAACAACAACAACAACAAAAAAAAAAAAAACCAATTACTCCCAAGGGCAAATTTCCTCTATGTACCCTAAAGCTCAGCTAGTTGACCTAACCAATACTAGTACTGCTGCATTTTGTCCACTCCTTTGCCTTAATTACATCTTACCTTGTATGATAATTATTTGTTTCCTCAACTGTCAAATCAAGGGATTAGACAATATAATCTCCATAATCTTTACCTGCCTCCAAATGCTAATGATTCTCATATTCCCAATATAGGACAATCAGTCGTTTATCTAGTGTCCTGTAGGTAAAATGATACATTTTCTATATGGAAGGAGTAGTGGTGCCAGAGTCTATTGAAAACTTTTTTAAGGGGCCTGGTTTTCCCTTCTAGGGGCAGTGATTCAGTGGACTGAGAGCCAGACTTAGAGACAGGAGGTCCTAGATTCAAATCTGGCCTCAGACACTTCCTAGCTGTGTGACCCTGGGCAAGTCACTTAACCCCCATTGACTCTCTTACCAATCTTCTGCCTTGGAGCCAATACACAGTATTGACTCCAAGATGGAAAGTAAGGCTTTTAAAAATTAAAAAAATTTTTAAAGAAGAAATGTTCCCTACCTTCCTTGTTTGACCCTGATCCTTTATTATATTTAGGTACTTTATATTCATTGAGTCACATCATTTTTTCAAGAAGTTGTCACATATTAATTTCCCTAGGACTCTTAAGAGTTCAAAGACTCCCCTTTTATTCCATGCCATTATTTCCTCCCATTTGCCAAAAAAAGGAGATATTCTCCCCAATCATTTTATACAAAAAGGAGAAAACAAGTCAAGAGGAGCTTCCAAATTATATCAGGTTCCATGGGACTTACCTGGGAGAAGGAGCACTGACAAAGCCAGAGCTAAAAGCTGTACCTGCCTGCTGTACCTGCCTGGTGTTCATGTGTTCAGCCCAGAACTGAAGAACCCTCTCCTCTGTTCCATGACCACTCTTCTGTTCTGGGTATCTACTACAAAGAAACCTGGTGGGGTAGATCTAAACCTTCTAGTCACTAGTCCCACCTTGGACAAATGGGTTCACCTAGAGCAGTGCCTGGAAAGTAAGTCCCATCATTCTCTTTGGGCCCTATTTCTTCCTTCCTATTCACTTTCAACCCTTCTTCCACCATCCAAATCAAAAGATACACAACCCAAATGGCAAGCCTACTCTGAAGTCAGGTGCCATTTTTTCACTAGAGGGTGAAAATGGGCTGATATTATTACTACTAATAATATAACTTACACGTATATCACATATTATGTGTCCAAAGAGTTTTTTTGTTAGCAACAAAATTGGAGAATAAAATAAGAAAAGCCTACTCTTTTGAAATGGTAGGGTTAGGGGAAATGAGCATAGGACTTTTCCCATTTTTTTAAACCACTAGAGCCCCTGGCAAATCTGATTCTCCTTGACAACCATGTGTAGAAGTTTATTCTGTCATAGCAACTTTTGAAATATTGATTGTGGTGCAAGAGTAGGCAGACTACAGACAAACCCTGGGGAGCTAGATACTGTGAACTGAGCTCCTTGCTGTGTGCCTGTGTGAACCCCTGCCCCCCTATACACACACACACAAACACACCTTCCCACAACCCCCCCCCAGTCTCCAAGAGAGTAATTAGATTTCTGTGTGCCTTCATTTCCTCCTAGGTAGGATGGGGCCAGCAACACTGACCTGTCCCGCTAGACAGCCATGAGTAAGAATAACTAATTAATGTGTGTAAAGCACATGTAGAAGACTAAAGCACTCCATAATAAATAACACTTTCATAAATACAGTAGCTCTGGACGGCAACAACATCCGTGCCTGGGCAGCTGTTTTTCCCAGCTAAGGTGCTTTCAATGACATCAGAGTAGTCTTAATTCTCTTTGCCACCTGAGACCTCATGTCTTCTAGGTGGATGATTCCAGAATCATTTGCAACTTCTTGAGACCAAGCATTTTTCTGTTGTATATAAAAGATCAGGAGGTGTCCAGATCTAGTTCTTTTAGATTGGGCCATTCAAAAAATCAAAATGAATCTCAAATGATTTCTCTTTATTCATCATTATTATGAAAACATCTATTCATGCTCTGTATGCATGTAGCAAATGGAATGTATGTGAATGCAGTGCTCTCTTCTATAGAGAAGTTTATACATACAGGGCTCCCCTAACCCCCTAACAAATGCCCTGGAAAAGCAAAGAAATTTGGAGCCTAGAGATCTATGCGCTCTTCCTTGAGGCAACTTCCCTTCTTTGTTGTTCCTCTCTTCAGAATACCCTAAATTCACTCCTTCAGATTACCCTTCCTCTGACATTGTTGTTTTAGGTCCTTTCTCTGATAATCAAACAACCCAGAATTTAAAATCTTAGGAGTCTTTGATTCTCTGCCCTCATACCCCACATCTAGCCAGTTGACAAGTCCTGTCAATTCTGCTCCTACAGCACAACAGACATCAGGCCTCTTCTCTACCTTCAGAAAGCTCTTTCCCTAGTAGAAGGTCTCATAAACTCTCACCTAGATTATCTTTATCACCTTCTAACCAGTCCCCTGCTCTTCTCCTCTCCAATCCATCCTTACCACAGATACCAAAATAATCTTCTGAAGGCACAGATCTGACCATTTTCCTTCCCTTACACCAAAACCTTCAATGGCTCCTTAGGATCTCTAGGATAAAATGCAAATTCCTCAACCTGCCATTTAAAGTCTTCTATAAAATGGCTCCAACTTTTCTTTCTACTGCCATTTATAAACTCATATTTCAGTCAATTGCCTTATTCAAATTTGACTAAAGCACTTTTCATGATCCTTTGGCTCCATCACATTCTATCATAATATACTTGTGTGTTTATGAATCGACTCCCTCCAACCTCCCAAAATGTAAGCTCTTGGAAGGCAGGGATATTGCCTTTTTTTTCCCCTAATTTTTACCCCTAGCTCAGTGTACTGAACATTTGTGGCAGGAAAGGAAAAGTCTGGACCTAAAGTTTCTTGATAAGACTCTTTTTACTGATGCAGATAAGTAAGAAACTTATACCTTTGTTTATAGTGTTGTTGCTTAGAACACCAAATGGGTAAACCACTTGATCAGAGCCAAGGAATTAGTGTATCTTGGAAGTGAAACTTGAACTCAGGTCTTTCTGAATGAGGTTTGTTCTCAATCCACTGAGCCAGGATGCTTTGCATATAATTAATTCTTTTTTTAATTTTTATTTTAAACCCTTAACTTCTGTGTATTGACTTATAAGTGGAAGAGTGGTATGGGTAGGCAATGGGGGTCAAGTGACTTGCCCAGGGTCACACAGCTGGGAAGTGTCTGAGGCCAGATTTGAACCTAGGACCTCCCGTCTCTAGGCCTGGCTCTCAATCCACTGAGCTACCCAGCTGCCCCCCATATAATTAATTCTTAATAAGGTCCTAAGGGAAACCCTTTGCTAAGAATTAAGAATACAGGACAAAACAAAGCAGTCCTATCTTCAAGAACAGGGACTCTTATTTTATCTCAGAGAACAATACAAACCCAGATAAGTAAATAGAAAACCTATACAAAGTAAATGTGAAGTTATAGGAGAAATAAGGAGAGTATTAATAACCAGGGCAATCAAAGATGTCTTGTCTGGAGCATCAGTTAAGCTTAGCCAGTAAAGGAGTTAGGGATTTCAAAAGGAGGAAGTGAGGAGAGATAATATTTCAGGAAGGAGAGAAAGCTGGTATCAAAGCATCCATGCCAGAGATGGAATGTCTTGTACTGGAAATGGCAAGTTTGCCATTCTGATTAGAACAGAAAACATATGAGAGGGAATAATGGGAAATGAGTTTGTAGAGAAAAGTTGGAACTCTATTGTGAATGGTTTCTGATTAAGCAAAGGTAGGAATTGAAAGTGAAAATTACATTGGAAAACACCAAGAAATAAATGAGGCCATGCTATGGGTTAGGTACACTGTGAATATTTTCTTAATGAAGAGACTCAGAAATCATTGGGAATAGCAAACAGCAAAAGACATCACAAAAATGAAGTTAATAATACCTTCACAGACAGGAAGCAACTAATTCCAGACAAAGCAGTCATCACCAGAATAAGCTATGTGTAGTCAGATCACTGACAGGTTACAGAAAAGGTCAAAATAAGAACCAATTTAAAAGAAAGGACAATCAAGAAAAGGAGATGCTTCCTCTGATGAGAGCAGCCACAAACTGAACTGTTTTAAACAAGCCGTCAACTCCATGAGATGGGGAATGATACTGACCTGATCATTTCCTAGAGAAGTTTCATGGGGGGCCATGATCCAAAAATTCTTCACCTAGTGAGCAAACTACTAATAGAGAATGAATGAATAAGTAAAAAGCATTTACAAAAGCAAGACAATCTCTGCTCTCAAGGAGCTTATATTCAAAGAAGAGGAGAGCATCCTAAGAAAGAACTGTGGGAGCAGAAACAGAGAAGAAAAACAACTGCTTGACCACATGGGTCAGTGGGGACATGATTGGGGATGTAGACTCTAAATGATCACCTTAGTGCAAATATCAATAATAGGGAAATATGTCTTGATCAATGACACCTGTAAAACCCAGTGGAATTGCTCGTTGGTTGTGGGGGGCTGGGAGGAGAGGAGGGAAAGAACATGAATCATGTAAAATTTTCTTAATTGATCAATAAAAAATTTTCTAAAAAAAGAAGAGGAGAGAAGGCATATAAGGGAATGGTAGCCAAAAAGAGTGTTTTAGTTAGAGAAGGAATAGATGTGATAAGTGGAGCCATAAAAGAGTCAAAAGATTTGTCCTTTACAATAGCAATGGTGATGTTGATTTTATTACTGTTTTGAGAGCAAGAGGTGAAAAGTGGAGGGAAGAAGTGTGTGGGTGTTGGTGTGTGAAGTTCATAACCTAATCCTTGGACAATAGGCACAGTCTGGGACCAGGAATTGTTCTTGTGACCTTCCACTTATAAAAGAACTTAAGCTTCACTGACTCAACCTTTATAATCCCTAGGGCTCTCTCCATACCACAGTGTTGCTTCAAAGTAGAGAATTTTAATTGAGTTAAAATAGTTGCCCCAATGAGGAGTCCCGAAAAGACTAGTAACGAACTCAGCTAGCAAATATGTAATTTCCTTGCCAAGTGGAAGGACATGGCAGCCAAGGGCAATACTGGATTAAATCACAAGCTCATTTGTAAGACATAACAGATGTCAGGATCCCCTGAACTCTCTGATAAAGGGATGTCTGAGAAAACAGGGATTGGTTCAGAAGACTTGGTCAAAAATGAAGTTGTAGGGGGCAGCTGGGTAGCTCAGTGGAGTGAGAGTCAGGCCTAGAGACAGGAGGTCCTGGGTTCAAACCCGGCCTCAGCCACTTCCCAGCTGTGTGACCCTGGGCAAGTCACTTGACCCCCATTGCCCACCCTTACCAATCTTCCACCTATGAGACAATACACCGAAGTACAAGGGTTTAAAAAAAAAATGAAGTTGTAGAAGATGACTTTGCCTTTGTCCTATGCCTTAGACCTCACTCAGTTTGCTGAATAGCCCATTTCAAAGACACACACCACACAGTAAAGCACATATCTAGTCACATAGGGAAAATTAATTAGTTATGACAAGCCTGTATATATGTACGTTGGGTGATTAAGTTACACCCAAAGTGTTATGAACATCCTCTTTTTGTCCACTGAAGAGTAGTGAAGGTGAAAGCATATCTACAAAAGGCATAATGCTGGTTGGCCATCTGTTTTAATTATTTTTTCTATTAAACATTTACTTTCTCTTCCTTCTGCTCTCTAATCCAACACACACACACACACACACACACACACACACACACACACACCCCAGAAAAAGAAAAACAAAACCATTGTAATAAATAGACATTGTTGAGCAAAACAATTGCCATATTGCTACATGTTCAAAGATGTGTGTCATATTCTGCATATTAATCCATAACTTCTCTGTCAGGATGAGGGACACATTCTTCATCTGACCTCCAGAATTTGGTTGATCATTGCATTGATCCAAGTTCTTCGAGTCCTTCACAGTTTTTCTTATTTTATAACGTTGTTGCTAGAGTATAAAATGTTCTGGTTCTGCTCACTTTGCTCTGCCTTAGTTCATACATGTCTTCCCAGTTTCTTTGAAAATAATTCTTCATTTCTTACTATTATAATTTGCTCAGCCATTCCCCAATTGATGGATACCACTTCAGTTTTTCATTCTTTGCTACTACAAATATTTTTGTACATGGGTCCTCTTTTCTTGATCTCTTTATGGTATAGGTCTAGTCATGATGTTGCTGGATATGCACAAGATCTACCCAGTTTAGAAACTTCTGGGACATAAAACCAAGTTTATTTCCAGAGTGGTTGGACTGATTCACAGTTCTAATAACAGTAGAGTGCCAATTTGGCTATTTTCCCCAGCATTTCCAACATTTGTGCTTTTACTTTTTTTTCAAACTTCGCCAATCTGATAGGCATAAGATGGAACCTCAGAGTTACCGAGATGCTGAGAGTTCACTCACAGTAGTTTACAGTCATTTCT
This sequence comes from Gracilinanus agilis, assembly GCF_016433145.1. NCBI lineage: Eukaryota > Metazoa > Chordata > Mammalia > Didelphimorphia > Didelphidae > Gracilinanus > Gracilinanus agilis. Next base: position 124,548,268 of record NC_058132.1, on the reverse strand, counting down.
GACCCTCGTTACCCCATTTGGGGTTTTCTTGGAAGAGACATCTCGTATTCGTTTGCCGTTTCCTTCTCCAGCTCATTTTGCATATGAGAAAACTGAGGCAAACAGGATTAAGTGACTTGCCCAGGGCCTCACATGGCTGGTAATTGTCTGAGGCCAGATTGAATTCAGGAAGATGAGTCTTCTTGACTCCAGCACTGGCATTCTCTCCACTGAGCCAACTAAAAATTGGCTAAGATGGGAACAGTAAATGTCAGAGGAGTGGTGAAAAAACAGGCAAACAGTTGATAGAGCTGTGAATTTATCCAAACCTTCTAGATATAAATCCAGAATTATGCAAGGAAAGTGACTACTCTTTGATAGAGTAATCCCACTGTTGAGCATCTATACCATGAAAGTCAAAGATAGAAACAAGGGTCCAATATATACCAAAATATTCATAGCAGCTCTCTTTGTGGTAGCAAAGGCCTGGAAATAAAGCAGATACCCAAATTTGGGGAATGGGCAATAAAATGATGGCATATAATATTCCATATATTGTAATACCACAAGAAATTATACATATGAAGAATTCAGAGAAACAGGACAAGATTTATGTATTTTACTGCAGATTGAAATAAATCAAGCCAAAAAGAATAGACTTAATGACTGCAAAAAAAACTGCATTGGAGAAAGTCACTCAAAGGAAGCTGAACTCTTAACTGAAAACCCACTAATGGTCCTAGAAAACAAATAATGCAACATACCTTCCTCCTTCCAGCAGAGAGGCAGGGCACTATTGAGGTCAAAGTATCATATGCAGCGTCCCATACAGTCCCTGGATCTAGTGTTTCTATTTAATTGTTTTTCTTTGTAACAGAGGAGACTTTCATTGACTTGGGGGAAATGAGAGTTAGAGGGAGGTGATTCAAGAAATGAGAGTGATATGAAAGCAGGGGACATCGATGAAATTTAGTTTTAAAAAGAAAACTGGCCACTCACATATTGTGGTTATCCTTGATAAGAAAAACTTAGGGGAACCGACAAGTTTTCCAGAGATGTCTTTCTACAGCAGACGACATCATCATAGTTATACCACTGGGAGATAGAATAAACTTGTAAGATCCCGTTGCATACGTGTTGTTGGTGGGGGTTTTAAGCACTTGACACAGTGGGATAAAATAGTCTTGAAGATTCTGTTCAAATAAGGTGTCAACCACACAGAGGAAAAAAAAATATTAGGTGAGATTCTATGGCAGGTGCCACTGCAGAGATAACTCTGTTCAGCAATCTGCTGAGCCTGATCTGAGATGAGGAACCAACTGGGGAGACATGGGTGCAGCTAAGATGTTTTTTTATGGTATCGTGGCAGATATCCCACTAAGAGTGCAAAGAGAAGGAGAATTCTCTTTTGACAGCAAAGTTCTCCAAGTGCTGTGTGGTCTACTTACCATCCTTGGGTAACTTCATTCAGTCTCTTTAAATGTATAATGGGGAGACTGGATTAAATTAAGCTCTAAAATGGTAACTATAACTATATAATATATATGCATATATATGCCTTTATGTGTATATTTTATGTTTATGCAAAGATACAGGCTGTACACACACACACACACACACACACACACACACACACACACACACACATTCAACTAGCACTCAAACTGGACAATGAGAGATGCCTATCATGAGAAGTAGGACTACACCAGACTGAAGGGCATTTAAGAAAGTGTATTCTATCCATCCCAAACTTCTGCCTTCATCACCAATATTCTTCCAGTAATGCTGTGAATCTTAACATCTCGTTCTCAAAAACAAGCCAAAAAAAAACAAACCCACAAAAAACCTTGCATGTAGCTCAAAGGACAATGGAAAGACACTTGGTGGCTAGGAACAGATTGCAATGGAATCTTAGCAGTGATGATTTGGATATAGGGAACTACAAAGAGGATATCCTTAAGGATATACATGATCAGAAAATGGGGTAAATTCATTTACCAAGAATGAGCAACAATATAACCACGAAAAAATATACTAAATTAATTGATTAATTAATTTAAAATTTTTTTGCCTAAAAAAAACTGAATGAGCAACAAAAGATGGCAAGTTAGGGTACTCCACAGTTACCTTGGAGATACCGTAAGAACCAGAATAGGGGAAAAGAAGGGACAAACATTTATTAAGACCCTACTATGTGCTAGGCATAGTGCTAAGGGCTTCATAAATATTATTTCATTTGATCTTTACAACGACCTTGTGAAGTAGGTTCTGTTATAACCCCCATTTTATAGTTGAAGATACTGAGGTAGACAGATGTTAAGTGACTTGCCTAGGATCACATAAATAGTAAGTCCCTAAGGCTGGATTCGAAAGCAGGTCTCTCGACTCTAGGCTCAGTGTTCTCTCAATCTTGCCACCTGATTGTCTCGAAGGAAGTCCTCCAGTGCCTTGGGAGAAACAAAATTCACAAAGGACAAGATGGATCACAATCTCCAACAAAAGACTCCATACTAAAAAGATCATTTTTTCCATTGAAGTACCTTTTCCCAACAAAATCAAACATTTTCCCATCTTTAATATTTCCTTCCTTCAATTCCAAAACCTGAATTATTGCAAATGCAACTCTTACTTCTATTCTAGAATTTTACATTCACATGTTTGCCACAGAGTCCCAAAAAAATATTCATCTTACAAACCAAATGTTTATTATGTGTCTCCCAATAACAGTAGTAAATGATAGAGTCAGGTTTTGAACCTGTATCTTCTGGCTCCAAATCTTTTCACTGAATCATACTGCTGTCTACTGCATCCTTTCCTCGGGTCCTCAGTCCTCAGCATGACTTGCTGTAGAGTATTGCTCTGCACAAAAGATTAATTGCTACTCTATATAGTGACCCTAAGCTTGGAGATCCCCAAAAGACGGGCCTCTTAGTTGTATTCTCAACAGCTGGCCTGGAGTTTGTAATCTTTCAATTCCATTCGGTTTAATTCAATCCAACAAGCACTTGGTTTGTTGTGTCTACGAGGCACAATACCCACCCAGCATCATTTTTCTCCCTGCTGCCTGTGCTGTCCCATGACTGCCTGGAACCATGTCAGCTTTGGCATAGAGGAAAGAAAGCTGAGCAAAGAGTCAGGAGACCTGAGTTCTAGTCAGCTTTGCCACTGACTCAACTTGGGCTGGAAAGACATCATACATGGACCCAGTGATGACTGTTGTCTGAGAACCAGCTCAGCTAAGTTACAAGAGGCTGGTCACTCAGAAGCAGAGCTCTAGAGATGGAGAGCAACTCAAAGATGAAGAGTTGTTGCCCTCTGTGTCAGGCGATGCTCATGCAAACAAAGTCACAGATTCCTAAAGTCAAGTCAATAACCTTTCCAACGTGATCCCTTTCTGCCTTTGTTCTCTTCTTATATGCTACTGTTTTTGTTCTAGTTGTCCTAGCCATACTGAGTGTTCCATTTCCCATCTTTATGTATTTGCATTGGTTTTTCTCCATGCCTGGAATGGTCCTTCCCACCCACCTCCTGTCCACCTCTTACCATCCCTTGTTTTTTTGAAGACTCAGATGAAGTCCAATATATATATATGGAAGCTTTCCTGATTTCACGAGCTATAGACAAGGGTATCCATTGTTACCACTTCTGTTTGGCTTGGTTCTAGAAATTTAGAATCTAGAAATCTAGAAATTCTAGAAATGCAGACGATAGCAATTAGACAAGAAGAAGAAATTGAGGGAATAAAGAGATTAAAAAAACCCAAAATGATTACTTTTCATCAGATGATAGTATACTTATAAAACCCTAGAAAAACAACTAAAAAACAATAATTTCAGCAAAGTTGCAGGATACAAAATAAATACATGCAAATGTTTAACATTACTTTATAATATTAATAGCAAGAAGTAGAAGTAAAAATCCCATTTAAAATAAGTATAAAATATATAAAATACTTAGGAGTCCAACTGCTAAGAACACAAGAGCTATATGAATGTGACTATCAAATATTGTTTATAGAAATATTTAAATAATTAGAGAAATATTAGTTTCTCTTGGGTAGGCCTAGCCAATTAATAAAAGTGATAATGTTACCTAAATTAATTTACTTATTAAGAGAGAGATAATAGATTATCATTCAAAATGGGAAACATATTTTTGGGTATAACCAATGTGGGAATTTGTTTTGCTTAATAATGAGTTCTTTTTTTAAAAAAACTTAATGTCTTTCTCTGTTTTTCCAATAGTTAGAAGGAGTCAAGAGAAGGAAAATAGAAGCTTAATGATTTTTAAAAACTTTTAAAATATTTTCTTTGTAAGTACTGGTGATAAGTGATTTTTATAATATACAATAGAGAAGAAAATTGTCTAAGAGCTTGTTTCTACATGATAGAGTGGGGAAGCACCCTATATTTGGAGTCAAAGGATTTGAGTACTAATCCTAACTCTTACTCTTGCTACTTGTGTGACACTGGACAAATCACTTAATCCTTTGGGCTGAGGTGTGCTGGTAAACATTTAATAGCTTACTTAGAGAAAAATGCATGCACCCACTACATATATTTAAATTTAATCTGCATTATAAACATTTTCCCCGTCACTTTCTTAAGTACAAACAACAAAATAATATATTTGTAGTGTTTGCCAATTTTCTAAAATGTAAATGTTCACAAAGAATATTTAATAATTGACTCTGAGACAGTAGGGGTTGGCTCCAGTATAGCCCTGTCTCTGAGCCTTAGTTTTCTCATCTGTCAAATTGAGAGGATTACAGGAAATATCCTCTAAGTTCCCTTCCATACCTAAACCTATTATTCTGTGAACCAAAGATTCTATATTTTATTATATGTGGTTGCTATAATCTATGAAAATGAACAAGGGTGTTTAATTAGAATAGTTCATGGAAATATTACTTATCTAAAGAATTCAGAGAAATATGCAAAGATTAGTATGATCTGATACAAAGACAAAATAAGCAGAACTAAGAAAAGGATAAGTTGAAAATTGCCTATAATAATGAAGCCTATTTTTTAATAATTACTTCTTATATAAACATACCTAGGAGGTCAGCTTTATAAGGGGCTCGGTGACTAGAGAGCCAGGTCTAGAGATGGGAGGTTCTGGGTTCAAATCAAACTCAGACACTTCTTAGCTAGATTATCCATGGCAAATCACTTAACTCCAATAGACTAGCCCTTACTACTCTTCAACCTTAGAACCAATACACAGTATTGATTCTATGACAGAAGTAAAGGGAAGAAAAGAAGAGAAGAGAAGAGAAGAGAAGAGAAGAGAAGAGAAGAGAAGAGAAGAGAAGAGAAGAGAAGAGAAGAGAACAGGACAGGACAGGACAGGACAGGACAGGACAGGAGAAGGGAGGACAGGAGAGGACAGGACAGGAGAGGACAGGAGAGGAAAGAAAAGAAAAAACCTATATGATAGATCTAATGTTTTTATTTAAAACCTTCTATCCTAGAGACTTAAGCTTAAATTAAAGGCTTCACCTCTGGGTCTACTCTCCATATACTCTGTATTTATATTTCTGTAGCTATATATATCTGGTATCCACCATTAGAATGTAAATTTCTTGAAGGTAGTCTCTGTTTTGGCTTTTTCTTTATGTCCCCAGTACTCAGCACAGTCCCTCAAATATAATAGTTTCTAATAAAAGAATATTAAACAATAAATACTTAAATGACTGATTTTCACTTTGATCATTTGCGCCTTATAGGGAGCAAACTGGTTAATCTTCATTTTTTTTTCCACATGAAGAAGCAGATCTTTGTAAGCAAGCAATTTGTCCAATAAGATGGAATGTCAATGATGGCTTTAAGAAAAGAATCTAAAAGTCTCACCATCAGCCTTCTGCTCAGCTCAGTAGACCATGTTTCCTCTCACTTTCAATGGCTAAAAATAAGTGTCAACAAATGTGACAGAAATACATGCTTTACAAAAATTGAAGTACCATTCCTAATTCATCTCTAAAGATATATAAAATCTCATTCCCCAGGTCCTACCCCCATACATTCCATTAAGTGGAGGCAAGGGCTTCCCACTAATTGAATATCTGACACTGGTCTTCCTTGCCAATCATAACTCCTTTTTTTTTCCTCATCGGTGAGTGAGCAACAGTGGCACCATTTGATTTTTTTAAATTGTTTTTGTTTTTTTTAATCCTTACTTTCTGTTTTAGTATCAGTTCTAGGACAGAAGAGTGGCAAAGACTAGTCAATCAGAGTTGAATGACTTGCCCAAAGTCATACAGTAGGAATTATCTAAGGCCAGATATGAACATAGGTCCTCCCCACTTCAGGCCTGGTGCTCAGTCCACTGTGTTACTTAGCTGCCCTTGGATTTCATCATTCTTTAGGTCTCTGTACTTCATTTTCCTCATCTCTAAACTGAAGAGTTCAGATTAAATAAGATCCCTTCTAACAGGAAAATCTCATTCTAGCATCAACACTTAAATCCTACTTGGATCCTTCATTATTGAAGGAATGCTAGGCATACTAGCAGAACTCAAGCACTGGAAGACTATCATCCTGGGAAAAAATCATCCTACAGGAATGAGGATAAAAAGACAGTGGTTAAATTTGTAGAGGCCCATCAACAACTAGTGATGGGATCTTCTCTGGCCGTACCAACTCAAGTAGTCTGTCTTCTAAGTTGGTGAAGGGGATGCCTATGCTGACAAAATCAATGACCTTTTTGAAGGACTTGGATTTTTAAAATATCATTATCAGCATGATAATTAAATCTTTATTGATTTGGAGGTAGTATGACATAGTGAATAGAATACTGATTTAATCATCAGGATGACCTACTTCAAATTTCACTTCACATACTTATCATCTGTGTGACCCTGGGAAAGTCACTTAATCTCACTTCACATATTTATCATCTCTGTGACCCCAGGAAAGTCAATCTCAGCATGCCTCAGTCTCCTTATGTGTAAAATCAAAGGGTTGGACTCAATGTCCTTTAAAATCGTTTCTAGCTCTAAATCTGTGATCCCTTGATCTTACAATATGCAAGGAACTATGTGAGGTGATGCCAATAGACGTTAAAAGGCATCTTTGTATCTGTATGATAATAACTGATATTTATATCATGCTGACAATTATTTAGAGATTTGTAGTTTGGAATGTGCTTTCCCCATAATAAACCAGAGAGGTAGTCAGGATGAGGATTATTAAATTCATCTGCAGGTTTGGAAAATTGGGAGGGCTAGTGCCTTGTTCATGGCAAGTCTCTGAAGTAGGATTGCCACTGAAGCCTCCATATCACATTGCCAATAAACCAAAAAAAGTTTTAAATTGTGGCATGACCTCTACAAAGTTGCTTCAACAATGTAGAAGAAAAGAACACTAAAAGGATGTCAAACTCTCAGTAACTGGAAAACCAGTGAAGGTGCTGGAACAGCTAATGAAACGCACCTCTTCCATCATATCAGAAAGGTGGGGGGCTCCTAGGACAGAATATTACACACTCTGTCAGATACAGTCCCTGTGTCTATAGTATGTTACTCTTTGTCATAAGAGAAAGTTCAGTTTGGAGAAGAAGCGTGGAGTTTGGTTCCCCCCTCCCCACCCTAGAAATAACTGTGATGTAAAGTCAAAATATTTCAATAAACTGTATTTTTAAAAATTCCTAAAATGACCCATCCATCTAAGGCAATGCAATAATGATGTAATTGTCCTAGAGCATAAGATATTTTATTTCTTCCCCCATCAAAAATACTACCGTGCATTTAAAAAACATTCTGTTGTTCTTAAAAACATGTTGTTAAAATATACACAAAAAGAAAGATGACTTTGTTTCATCTGGCATACCAGACCAAGCATTCATCAGCTTTAGAGCCTGGGTTTGAGTCGTCATTTTGCTTCTTGACTAGCTGTGTGATCCTGGACAAGCTCTTTAACATCCTAGAGCCAGTTTCCTCTAGTTTTCTTTGGAAGTAAGGACTTCGATCCTTGTATGGCCATCTCACAGAGTTGTTGTAAAGAAAAAGAAAAGCACTATGTAGGAGGTAAAATGCTATAGAAATAGTAGCAATCACTCTGAAAAATCTACTGGTGTTGCTTCCCTTTCACAAAATCAGCCAAGACCACGCTGAAAGGGAGACAGAGTATGATAGCTCGCAGATGCAGCATCATCTCTACTCCTTTCCCTTTAAATCTTGGCACTACCGTAAGTGAATGAGCAAGGTCTGACCATTGTGGTGATAAAGATGACAGCCTTCATGACCATCCATCACCTTTCGTGGCAATTTTCTCTCTTTATCCAGCCACTTATTCTCAGCTATTCTCCTTTCTCGCCTAACATGGCGTGTCAATGGGATGTCAGCTTGTCCTGCTGGCCATCAGATAGAACAGTCCGTACCTCGTATACAAGAATGTTCTGCCCTGTTGTACACCCATTAAACTTCTAAGCACAGAACAGCATTACGGCTTCCAGCCCTGGGAGAAGATAAACCACTGACTTCATTGCCATTTGTTTCAAAATTGACTCATGTTACAGCCATGAAAACATTCCACTGTTTTGGCCCAACTGGCTTCCTTCAGGGATATGGGTGTGCTTTAATGCAAAACCACTGGGTCAGTTCTCAGGGCTGAGAAGAAAGACACTCCAGCCACGGCAGAATTCCCAACAGCTGGTTCCACATCTTCTAGGCTGAGGACATTCACCGCCTCAGACATCGATACGACACACGTACCAATGGAGCTAAGGAAGAAACCATCTGGGGCAAAAGTAAGGACAAACAAGACCTTCAATCTGCTTGGTGTTTATACACATCCCCTTATTGAAGTTATAATGGAGTAATAAATTGTGATGTATTGAGAAATAAATGGATAATAAAATGATGTGTCAGTGTGTTGAGGAAAAGAAGGCCTCAGGAGCCAAAATTAAGAATTTTTGGCTGTAACTCTTCTTTTAAAATCTCATAGCACTGGATCATGTTTATATAGCATGGTCTCCAGAACAATCATGTGAGATAAAATGGTCAAATTTATATTATTTCCATTTTATAGAGGAAGAAACCAAGACTCACAAAAGTTAAGTGATTAAGTTAACTTAATTAAATTAATTCATTAGGTTAACACTGTTCTTTCTACTATCCTGCAGTGCCGTTCTACATGTCTCTTTCTCACTACATACAAAAGTAGTTAACATAATTCAGTCAAAAAGCTTACTTACCAAGTTGTCCATTCTCCCAAAGACCTAGCAGTGAATAGCTGACCCTTTCTATGTAAGCCATTGTTGGAGGGGCATTCCATCATAGTGAAGCACATAGTTGGCCCTTAGATTTCTCAGGATTTCCAGGTTTATTGAGATCAGGTAGTTTGAAATCTTTTGGTTTCAAAGGTTGGTGGGGAGTTTTCATTTCAACAGCTAAATACCTCTCTCCTCTCTTTTATTCCTCCATTTTTTTCCATAGCTCAGCCAGTAAGTAGTCCTTGGAACTATCAATTGATCAATCAACATTTATTAAGCATCTGCTATGCTAAACACTGAGGATACAAAAAGAAGCAAAAAATAATTTCTGCCCTCAAGGAACTTACAATCAGATGGGAGAGACAACATGCAACCAAATCTATACAAAGCAAACTATATTGAAGATAAATAGGAAATGGTTGGTTGGTCATTGTCCTTCCTACTTGAAGAAGACCAAAATGGCACCAGCACTGACTTGTGTATAAGCTGGATTTAAGTGAGGCAGAGTTGCACAAAGTCATTCTGCAGCTCTCTCTTCCAGAGCCATTAAAGTCTAGTGGCAAGACAAAAATCAAGACTATTTGAGAAGACTTGGGAGGTAGTGAATGACCTTTGCTTCTTCCATGTCTAACCTAGCTCTAAGGACTCCACGGCACCTGCTTTCCTCACCTTCATGGCCATTGGAACAAATTGTTCTCTTCCATTTCCATAAGGGGGAGTATAGGTTTGAGATCTGCCAGTTACCCTCAACCTGGTTTAGCCCACCAAGGTGTTTCCCAAGGTATGGCTCTTGGAGCCACAGATGAGACCTGAGTGACAGATGGACACCAAAGGAAAACAGCCCTGAAAAGGATTAGCAAGCCCTCATGCCAGAAGTACTAGTCTTCTCTGAATTCTGTAAACCACAAATTGAGGCAGATAGGTAGTATACTGGATACAGCATTGGACCAGGAGTAGAAAGATATGAAGTCAAATCCAGCCTCAGAGACTTATTCTTCTTTATCTCAGTTTCCTCATCTATAAAAAGAGATGCAGAAGGAAATGGCAAACCAGTCCAGTATCTTTGACAAGAAAACACCAAAAGGGATCACAAAGAGTTGGATACAACTGAATGACAAAAATGAGGCCAGGGAAGGGAGAAGAAGGTTAGTCTTAGACGATCTCTAAATAAGAAATAATTAGGAGAGGTAAAGTACTGGAATTAAGTGGGCTTAGAGAAGGAAGGCTTCCTGTAGTGGGTAGAGAAGCCAGTAATCAAAGTAGAGAAGGAAAAGCAATGCGGGCATGGGGGACAGCCAGAAAAAAATGACCAGACCGAACCAGAATAAAACTCTCTAGAATTCTCAGTCTATGCTAACTCTATGACTAATAGCAAGGCCTTGGAATTTACTTTTTTTTAATCTGACCATTTTTATTTAATTAATTAATTTAGAATATTTTTCCATGGTTACATGATTCATGTTCTTTCCCTCCCATCCTCCCACCCCCCTCCCATAGCCAGTGAGCAATTCTAGGGTGAAGTAGGGTGATCGTTTAGAGTCTACATCCCTAATCATATCCCCATTGACCCATGTGACCAAGCAGTTGTTTTACTTCTGTGTTTCTGCTCCCACAGTTCTTTCTCTGGATGTGGATAGTGTTCTTTCTAAGTCCCTCAGAATTGTCCTGGATCATTGCATTGCTGCTAGTAGAGAAGTCCATTACATTTGATTATGCCCCAGTATATCAGTCTCTGTGTATAAAGTTCTCCTGGTTCTGCTCCTTTCACTCTGCATCAATTTCTGGAGGTTGTTCCAGTTCACATGAAATCCCTCCAGTTCATTATGGAATTTACTTTCTATCACCTGATGATCTCTTTTTCTTCTTTTTTTTTTTTAACCACTTGACTAACTTGAAATACCCTTAGTAGGATATTTCATTTTAATACCTATGCTGGCCCAAGGAAAGGATCACATTATTCTCTGATTCGGTCTAGAAATCCTAAAAGTAGAATATAAATATTTACTGTATTCCTGGCCAAGGTGTAGTTAGTCAACATCCACCAATTAGAAGTATGACACTAGGAGGCAACTAGGTTGCTCAGTGGATTGAGAGCCAGGCCTGAAGACAAGAGGTCCTGGGTTCAAATTTGACCTCAGGTACTTCCTAACTGAAATGACCCTGGACAAGTAACAAACCCCATTGCCCAGTCCTTTCTGCTCTTCTGCCTTAGAACCGATACCTAGAATTGATTCTAAGATGGTTAGGGTTTAAGGGGAGAAAAAAGTACACCCCTACTTCTACAAAAGCTTTAGTTTTTAGTTATCTTCCCCTTAACTATCATTCCATTCCTTTTCTGTGGCTTGTGTGAGCAGTCTGTCCTGTGTCACAAGGTCATGATTTCAGCTTTCCAATGTCTTTTCCTTCTTAGCCATTTGACCTAGCATGCTACTCTTTTTCCAGCTTTCTTAAAGAATTTCTTTTCCTTACGTGCCTCATAAAATCTGGACTATAAGTCATGGTGCACTAGTTAAGCAGGTTTCTTCTCAAATGTCCTTCAGTAGCCAATACGACTTAGAGTATGTTTCTCCTCTCTCCCCATGAAATCCGTGGAAGCTTGAATAATTCAGCTTATGCCAAGATACCACTCACAGCTGTTGGGCTCCAGGGACTTCTGGTGGTAGGGCTATATGAAAGAAACTGATTTCCACGGCCATGAAATCCGATGTTATCACACATAGTCAGATCATTCCTAGACCATGGGTAAGAAATCTGACAATGGTAACTTTCCAGTTCTTCTGCCTGAGCTAAATATCTGCTTATTGGATCACAGGATTTAGAATTTGGTTGGGAGCCTGGAGATGATCTATCTTCAGGAAGTCTTTCATCATCACCTTCTAGCCTTTTGAGGCTTTCACCTTAAGGTTGCCTTCCTTCCATTCTGTAACTTATGTGTTCCTATTTCTTTCCATGTTGCTTTCCCCTTCGAATATAGGCTCCTTGGGGGCAGCAGGGTAGCACAGTAGGTAGAGTTTTTGTCATTTAGTTTTGTTTTGTTTTTTTGGTATCCCCAGCTCTCAGCACCATGACTGGGACAAGATAATAAGTATTTATTGTTTGTTAACTAACTGATCTAGTCCAGTCGTCTCATTTTACAGATAAGGAAACTGAAGCCCAGAGGTGAACTCAATGTCACACATATGGCAATTTAGTAGTAATTTGTAGAATCAGAATTCAAACTCAGATCTTCTGATTTGCAACCCAGTGTAATTCCTATACCACTCAACTAAATTGTCTTTTGGGTGCTTGGCCTTTAGTTCATAAATGGAATAAAATCCCATTTGTTTCTCCTCTGAAGTGGTGATTGTTGAGTTGAAAAAAAAATATATATATATATATGCCTGATGGCTCTCTCAGATATTTGGTAAACACCTGCTATGTGCTAAGCACTGTACTAATCACTGAGTATAAAAAAAAAAAAAAAAAGTAAAAGGCATACAAATAACTATGTACCAAGAATCTACATACTGGATAAATCAGAAATATCAGAAGTAAGATACATCTATCTCTCTATTTTCCTGCTCTTCGGGACAATATATTTATCTAGAAGACAGGGTAAAAGAAACCAGAAGGCTTCAGCATTTCTGGACGGCATGGGGTGTGACTCAGAATGACGTGACTTTGCCTGCCCTCAACTAAATTATATGTTCTTGAGGGAAGAGACCATTTTTCCTACCTTGTTTGGGTCTTCCAAAATAAAACCAGTGCCATGTATACAGAAGGCATCCAATAAATACTGATAGAGCAGCATAGTTTACTGGATTTGGTGTCAAAGGACCTGGGTTTCAATTCTGTTTCTGACCTTGACTATTTCTATGACCTTGGTAAGTCATTTCTTCTTTCTCCTCCTCAGTTTACTCAGCTGTAAAATGAGGAACATGGATTACATGTCTTCCAAAATTCTTTTCAGCTCTGGGTCCTCCAGTTTCATTTGAGCAAATACCAACCTACTTCTTAAGCTTCCAGTACAAGAAGAAATTTTCCATGTCTATTCCCCTTATGGGGAAATCCTTGGAGAAGTTCCTGATAAATATCAAAGGTCTTTTTAGAATGTCCCATTTCTGCTTTCAGCCAAAGGACAGTCCTGTAAGCTTAAACCGCATAGTTCTCAATTCTCTACCTCATCCACATTTGGGCATCCTTCCAAAAGGATCTTCTCGACTCAACTTGTTTCTTTCTCAGAAAATAACTGGAGTCATTAAGAAGTCAATGTTCTGTGGAGGAGCTGCAAGAAGGGCAAGAATAGTATGACAGGAAATGGTGTGTGATGAAGCAGAGTTCAAGCTCGTGAAACAACTGAAATGTTCCTAAGCCAGTAGAAAACTCTGTTAGCCTTAGTTTCTTCACCTTTAAAATGGAGACTCACAGAAGTCTTCTCAGAGTCAATGAGATAATATCCTAAAATTGTTAGAAATTATTAGGAGAAAAATAATAACATCAACTCAAGATAATATTATGTAAGATAGCCCTATAAACTCTATGCTTCATTACTTTACTTTGTACACAACTGAATTATTTCTGGATAATAATTATATTATTAATTAATATAACATCAATATGATTAATTATTATGACACTAAGTGTAATATTATTAGTTAATTATTATATTTTTAATATTGATGATTAATATAATATTAATTAATTAAGAGGCAAGATTTCCTAGCTGGGTGGCCCTGAGCAAGTCACAACCCCAATTACATAGCCCTCACTACTCATCTGCCTTGGAACCAACCCATATATGTATTGATTCTAAGATAAAAGATAAGATTTGTTTGTTACTTTGTTTGTTTAAAAAGGAGCAGGGTAGTGTGATGGAAAGGACTACTGATTTTAGCATTAGAAGACCTGGGTTCAAATCTTGGTTCTAATACTTACTAGCTATGGGCCCCTCAGTAATATATATGAACTTTTTGAGACTCAGGTTTGTTTGTTTTTTTTAACTATAAAATAGATGTAGCTAATGTTTAAATATTATCCTATATAAGTTTATTATCTTGTCTGATCTTCACAATAACCCCGTGAAATAGATTATATTTATTATTAGATTATCATACTATTATTACACCATTTTACAGAGGAGGAAACTGAGGCTGAAAAGTTAAGTCACCCAGGGTCACTTAACTAATAAGTATCCTAGTAGAGAAGCTGCTTCTCTAAAGACACTGGCACAACCTACATATATCGCAGGGACCCTGTGAAAAAAAAATCAACGCTATATAAATGAGAGCTATTATAGATGTTCTAAATATTTGTATATATGATCTACATGGGAAAGACTCATTTTTGCAACCATTTGTCAGACTTTGGATTTAAAAAGCCAAATGTTATTTCTGGGTAATATTCAGTAGTACTGAAGGTTAGCATAGCATTTGCCCTCTTGCTTATTTTGTTGTACCACTGGAAATGAAGGCAATCCTTATTTTCTTTTTTCAGTCCTTGTGATTGTATATTCCCACTTGATGAAATCTCAGATCCTTGTAAGTATCGACATAAAGAAGACAATTAAAAAAATAAATAAATATTTGTATATATGTATATAATTCATAAATATGCTACCTATGCATCTGTATCTAATTATTTAAATGTTTCTAAGTCTTTCCTGTGTATCTATTTTTAGGCATCTGTGACAGTGACCACCCCATCCCCTACTCCCTGAAGACCAGGCATTGTTATGTTTCACTTCTACTCTGGGGTATTGTAGTACCCTCACAGGAAGTTTGGGGAAATCTAATCTCTTTTCCATTAGCTCAAACCCCCACACCAATTGTATACTTATAATTTTAGAGGAACCCTGCATCCCAGTTCCATTTGACCACTAAACAGTCAGATTAATTTTTATAAGGGAATATTTACTTAAAAGATAAATCAAGAACAAACATATAAATATCTCCCCCTCCCCAACACATGGAGTATGCAATCCCTCCTCACTCCAACTCAGTCTCTAAGGAGAAGAGGGGGATCAGGTTCATAGCTTAACCCAGTTCCTATATAGCTTGATCCCACCAAATTCAAAGTCCAAACCCCTCTGGGCTTATGTGCTGGCACCCAGGCTTCTCAGGGATTCCCCACTGAGCCAGCACAGGAGCATCTATCTCTTCTGGAATCCTGCCCCCCAGGGAGCCATGGCTCAAGGTCCTGGGTCCAGGGGCTCTAATACTTGTACCTAAAACCAAAAAGGACAAATAAAACGGACCAAAAACGCAAGCCCAATTACAGGGGTCATAGAGTAAGTGGGTCTTCCCTACAATCAACTCATTGTGTCTGGCATCCACGCTTTGAGTGGACGAAACCTTCCGTTCCCTGGATGGCATCACCCCGTCTGGTGGTGTTAAAGACACACACAGCCTGTCCCAGTTATGCAGACAATGGAAAGAGACAACCCTCACCCATGTGGTAGAGAATCATTGCCTATCTTCTACCGAGGTCCCCACTGCCTCTCATGGGGGTGCCTCCATCTTCGGAAATTTGGTTATGATCAAGGCCAAGTTACAGGTGATCTACATTTGCTCTTCTTTTTGGTTCACGGTTAGTGTTATCAGTCTAGTTGCCCTCTTTAGACTAGAAAACATTTATAAAAGAGACCAGACCTTCTTCATACCTCTTCTTCACACTCACCTCGCTTGGGTTCCAATGAATCCAGTCCCAATCTCTCTCCTGAACTCCAATCTCCCGTTGATAACTTCCTCTTGTACATCTCCTTTGGGCAACTCCAAATGAACAATGTTTTCAAAAGAGAAACCTTTTCTTTTTTTAAATGTTGTCTCTCCTATTAGAATGTGACCTCCTTGAGGATAGCAACTGTTTTTGCCATCCTTTGTAGGCCCAGGAAAGTTCCTGGCACATAGTAAGAACTGAATAAATGTTTATTGACTGGAAGATTTACAAACTGTAATTAGAATGTCATACTTATGGTGAGTGCTCAAAAAATATTGTCAATAGTTGCTCATTCCATCCTCTAGTCTTCTATATTTAGCAGCACTGCCATAATATGGAACAGAACCTATTTGCTATATGGAGAGGACAAAAACCAGATTAGAAAGAACCCAAGAATCTGTCAGTGCAAATATTTAGCATTCTTCAGGAACTTAAGCGGAAAGAGGGTTTAGAATAATTAAACTTAAATTTGAGAAGAGCTTTCACTCACTTTCACCCTAAGCTCATTCTTACTCCAAAGTTAGAATCTATTTGTGCAACCCCTACCCCACAGATGCTCTCTTTCCCATAAAAAGAATGCAAAGAGCCCAGAAAATTCTGCTTCTAGAAAATGATCAGAGACCAAATTTGATTAATATCCACTCATCGTTGTTCTCCAAATCTGGTATTGCCATACAGACCCAAAGTTCCCCACATAGTTTCTCAGGACACAATGCACAGAATGCTAGCCTCAATGACGAATTGAGAATGTCATCCTCAATGAAGATTGCTGTTCATTATCCCCTCACAAAGCAACCAATGTAATAATGTCATTAATAGAGGGTTTGCAGAAAGCTTGGCATGAAATTCGACTAACCCAGATCATCCCAAGGCCATTTATAGTTGAAATGGGAAGGAAGATGCCAATTAGATGTGAAGTGGAACAGATCTGCCAGCATTTCTCTGGTGACCATTTTCTACCAGTGACACACATAGATTCTACTGAAGTACTGCGAGAAGAAGTAGCAAAGATGCTTAAGATAAATAATTTCAGTAATCAATCATGACTGGACTTGGTCAAATGCCCACAGACAAAATCCAAGCTGTTAGCATCAAGATTTTAAAGGTGTTCAGGAAATAATTTTCAGGACATCTTAAAAAAATAAGGCTCCATGGGAATAGCTAGGTGGCTCAGTAGATTAAGAGTCAGACCTAGAAGTCTTGGGTTCAAATCTGAACTCAGACCCTTCCTTGCTGTGTGACCCTAGTCAAGTCACTTAACTCCTACTGCCTAGCCCTTGCTCTCTTCTGCCTTAGAACCAATACATAGAATTGATTCTGAGACAGAAGGTAAGGGTTTAAAAAAAAAAGAATAAGATCCCAAAATAATGGAAAAGATTATGGATGGTATTTTTTATTCATATACTTATCTCAGACAGATCTGTGACCTAACCGATATGAATGGATATTCATTCCATAATCTATCTATTCCATATATACAATCTAAAGATGTAGATTGTTACTCATCCATGCCTGTCTATGTCATTCACCTTTCATTCATGTCCCCACATGAGTTTGCTAGACAGGATCCTCTGCATATATGTGAATTTTTATACACAACAGGAAAGAAAGACAGCCAAGAAAAAAATCAATAACTATTGATTCATAAATCTGCTTTCACAACTCTCTGAAGTCTTTAGGAAAATGTTCTGAGCATGCATCCTGGGTGTAAAGATGAGAATAAAGCAGAGAGGCCTCTAAAGATAATTTTATTAAATAGATCATATTTTCACAGACATATAAGTGAATAAAATGTAAAAAATTTCCCCCAAAAGGCCGCATTTTTCCCATTAAGTTAATATTTTCTTTTGTTATCAATAAACTATCTTCCTTGGGTATATTATAAACCATACAAGACTTCTTGAGATTGTATAGTTAGAAAATTTTGTACTCTTGGACTTCATCTCCCAGCATCCCTTTCCCTGTACCTCCATGTTTGCATCTTCACTTGTTGTTTAAAAGTTTGCTGTAAGCCGCATCCTCTCTCTTTTTTTCCTGCATGCGTGGCTAGGAAAGCTGGCTTTTTACTCTGACTTTTTTATTTTTGTTATTATTAATACATTTTATAAAAATATAATTCTTGGAGTATTTGAATAATATTAATTTTAATTCTCACAAGATTTATTGTTGTTCGGCCATTTCAGTCATGTCTATTTCTTTATGACTCTATTTGGGCTTTTGTTGACAAAGACATTTGCCATTTCCTTCTCCAACTCCTCAGCATTTTACAGATGAGGAAACAGAGGCAGATAGATATAAGTGACTTGTCCAGGTTCGTTTCACACAACTAGTAAGTGTCTGTGGCCAGGTTTCTACTCAGGAGGATGAATGTTCCTGACTCCAGGTCCAGCACCCTAGTCACTGCACCAACTTGACACATGCATCCACGAAAATAACTCTTTAGCTCAAGATTAAGCAAGGCAAAAAATAAACAATTGTATGCCTGCCAAAGGTATTCGTTCCCATAATTGAATACAACCTGTGCAAAATGTTGATAGAGGATTCCCTAAAAATGATGCTGTGGCTCTGATGCTCCTTTGTGTGCGAGCAAAACACATACTATGTGCTTAATAAATTTTGATTGAGGGGGCAGCTGGGTGGCTCAGTGGATTGAGAGCCAGGACTAGAAATGGGCGGTCCTAGGTTCAAATCTGGCCTCAGACACCTCCTAACTGTTTGACCCTGGGCAAGTCACTTCACCCCCATTTCCTAGCTTTTACTGCTCTTCTGCCTGAGAACTAATACAGAATATTGAGTCTAAGATGGAAGGTAAGGGTTATATATTTAAAAAAATTTTTTTGATTGATTGATTGTATAATATTGGACTTATTGCAGCAAGCCCTGGAATAGTATAAGACCTCCTTAGTGAGATCCTTGGCCACTCAAGAGATGACCTAGCAATCCACACAGGAAAAACTAAATGGATGAAGAACACGATTGCCCAGATTTCGAAATGAAGTTTTGTGGATATTTCATTGAGTCAAGTCTGCCATCAGTGATATCTATGAACAGAAATGGAGGTGAGCCAGTCGTGGAATAAGAATAAGGGATAAGAGCATCCTGAATGCTACACTGGCATCTACGAAAATCTTAAACTAGATGGAGAATGGTCTCCAACATGTATTCAGCACATTTTTCTATACACACACATCACCCTCATTGGTTTGAAGCTTCCCAAGAGTGGGGATTATTTCATTCTTTGTATCCCTAGCACTTAGTAAGAGCTTAATTAATGCCAGTTGATTGAGTAATTGATAGAGTCTTTGTGGAAGGACACAGAAAAAAATCACAGAGGATGAGAAAAACGTCTTAGGTCAGTTGCAATCTGCATCCTTGAAGGGAGAACTTACCTCAGATCCATCAAAGTACAAAAAAATATTTAAGGAGGCAAATAATATTTCAAGCAGGCTCAGTGAGAACTGTTTTTGATCACCTAAGCTAAGAGACACACCATTTCCTTTAGTCTTGCCTCATTTGCCTTTTTCCCCAGTTATTTTATTCATTCTTTTTGGTGGTTTCTTTAAGTTCACTATGAGTATTTTTTTTTCTTGTTGTGGAGAACTCATGGTATTCTAGAATCCTAGAATCCAGCAGTTGAAAGGGACTTCCAAGGTCATCCAGTTCAACCTCCCATCCCCTGGAAGAATCCTTTTACAACATTCCTGGCAGGAGGCCCTCTCTAATGAGAGCCAGAGTAATGCCGAAAACAAAGAATTTCTGATTATCGTACTCCCAACAGCATAGGCAGCTTTCATGTTTAATTTTTTTTTAGAACTCTTACCTTCTGTCTTGGCTCCAAGGGAGAAGAGTGGTAAGGGCTAGGAAATGGGGGTCAAGTGACTTGCCCAGGGTCACACAGCTAGGAAGTGTCTGAGGCCAGATTTGAACCTAGGATCTCTCGTCTCTAGGCCTGGCTCTCAATCCACTGAGCCACCCAGGTGCCCCCATGATTAAATTTTTTTAGATTCCATTTCCATACTTAGGAATCTGATTTAGCTTGCAGTCATGCCACCCATATCTTTTTCTTCCCCTCTGCTGTGGAGCTGATAGCACCCCTATCTTTGTATTTGTGCAAATTGCTTCTCTTTTAAAGAATGACTGAATCTGTTGCCTGTGGGTACTAAACTTGGCCCTCCTTATACATGTCCACTCCTAATTTTTCAGACTCATATGGAACTTTCATCTGGTTTGCCAAGGCTCAGGCTACTTCATCTAATTTGGTGTCATTCACAGCTTTCATGTTTGCACTATCTCTTTATGCAGGAAAAAAGAATCAGGCATAAATACCCTCATTTCCTCTTAAATTATCTTTTCTACTTTTCTTCTCTCGGTCTATTTGGTCCTTTTACTTCAATGCCAGGCACAAAACCAACACAAATCTTAAAAAAAAAAAAAAAAAAAACACTATACTGGAGGCATGAGATACAGCCTTTTTCACTTCAATGGCTGGCACCAAAACCCTCTCCTCCATCACCATGTTGCTTGGCAACCTGGAAAATATTGTTCTGATTAAACAAAAACTGTCAGGAGTAAATTCACAATGAAATGACTCCTGAAAAACATTATTTTATTGTGCATTCCGTGGTTCAGACCTGAGCAGCAGACACCTTGGGGACAGCTCATGCCTAAGAAAACAAACACAAATGCAGGGCCATGTTGGATCAGAGATGGCCTGGACAGGCAGGGATACGGTGGAAAGAGCATTGGGTCTAAAGTCAGAAAAACTGGATAGGACACCCTCCTCTGATACTTTTTGCCACTTATATGGCTTTGGGCAAGTCCTTTGCACTCTCTGAACTTCATCTTCCTCATCTAAAAAGGAAGGAATTAGATTAGGCTTTAAAAATACATCTTAAATCAACTTTTTGCAACCTAGCTACAAGAAGGCTGATGTCCATACTCCAAGGAGATTGTAGCATAAATCACAATGAAAGAATTCTTGCAACATCAAAAAAAAGAAACAATGCAATCTATATTTCTAGAATAACAGAGGAAAAAGAAGTCTATATTCCAAGACTCATCAATAATTTTCTATTAAGTGAGCAAGGATTTGCTATTTTCATAAATTTCCCTAAATAAATTTCCCTCGTAAATATTTCTCTAAAGTGACCACAGATTTGCTATTTTCTTCTGAGAAAATGGCGATGAAAACACTTTACTGTTCACAAATGATAGATTCTGGAGAAGCATGTAAATAGAGAAAGTCCAAGGGTACTGTTTGATATAGTAGTGAGCACTAGGTCTTTGACAAGAATGGCAGGGACCAAGAAATGCCAGCCACCAAGAAAAGCTGCTTCTCAGATTTCTGGAGTAGACGTGGAAGACTATCTTCCTGAAGAGGTACTAGATCCAGTTTTTAACAGGCTTGGAAGCACAAATAATTGTCCAATTTTCAGTATCAGCATTTACACCTTGGAAATGAAATGTTATAAATCAAGATTTGATTTATTGTTTCGTTGATTGTCTGGGCTTAGTATATATTATTTTTGGAGAGCTGGTTATTAAATATTTACCAGCACACCTCTACAAATTACTTCACTATCCTCAATTTCACCTTCCAAGGAGTTGAGGGTGGAGTAGAAGGTTGATGTAGCTCTTGCCAGCAGTTGCCAGTGTGGACAGAATTCTCCAAACCCAATTGAGGAGTTTAGGGACAGAGTAATGGCTGACGTCCTTTGGGGTTGTCTGGGTGGGGAGGGATCCATCCCCCCACTTAAAGCTCAAAAGAGTGAATTGAGAATCTAGAAATCACAAGAGCTTCCTGTATCTTATTTTCAATTTATATCAACAGGAAGGCCTAAAGGTTTAGCTTTCGTATGTGCACTGCTTTGAGGTTTAGAAAGCTTTGGGGGGGGGGGGGGAAGGAAAAGGTAATGAAAAGTACTGATCATACAAATTCCATAATATTCCAGATTCCTATGTAACCTCCCTAATGATCATTTCCAAAAATGCTGAGAAAAGAAAGGAAATCATATTAGATGAAAAAAGAGAGCCAATAGAAAATATTAACCAATGCTCATGCTCTAAAATTGAAAGAAAAATTCTCCTTTATTGCTTTTTTTCTTTATTTTCCAGCTCTTCTTCCTTTTCCTCCTTTTTTTTCTTTCATCTTTATTCTCTTGCCCTCTTAGTGACTTTTGTTTTATCCATCAGGTTTTTTAAATTTTTATTTTATTTTATTTATTGTTTTATTAGAAGCAATACTGTATATTGCTTCCAAGGTAGAAGAGCAGTAAGAGTTAGGCAATTGAAATTAAGTGACTTGCCCAGCATCACCCAGCTAGGAAATGTCTGAAGTCCAGATTTGAACTTAGCATCTCCCATCTCCAGGCCTGGCTCTCCATCCACTGAATCTTCTAACTACCCCCTAGCCATCAGTTTTTAGGGCCTAATTTTCCACATTGATCCTCAGGGTCACAAATTCAGCCAGTTTTCTATCTCACATGTTTATTAGGTATCACAGAGTGCTCTAGAATTCCTTGTATGTACCTTCTGATCTCAGCCTCCAATGATTAGTTCCTAAACTCTCCTTCCTACATTTAGCTGTCTTTGTCCCAGAACTCTCCTATTAGACTACATCAAATTTTCATTTTTCATATACCATATTTCACCCTCATGGCATTGCTACTGTCACCTCACAGTCAATGTCATTGTTCCCTTCCTAAGAAGGATTCCATCCCACTAGGAAATGTTATTTTGATGTATTCAACTCAATTCAATTCAGCAAGCATTTATTAAACACCTCCTGTATGGCAAATGCAGGGAACAACAAAGACAAAAAAAAAAATGGAACAGTTCCTTCTCTCACAGTGCTTACATACATGCAAAATAAACATAAAGCAACGGGAAAAATTAAGAAAGGCTTCTTATAGGAGGTAGCACTTGAGCTGAGCCCTAAAGGGAGATGGAAGTTTCAAAACTTAAGCGCATGGGAAAATACATTAAAATACATTTTTAAAATGTTTTTTTAATTATTTAAAAAAGACAAGGGCAAAGAGAAGAATTGTGCGAATGGGGTGTATAATTAGAGAATTTTTGTACCTTTTGAACTATGTTCCCCAGAATTCCTTTCATCTACCAGAATCCTGTTCCCTTCCCTCTCATTTGTGTCTTCACGTTTATAAGTTCTGTGACATTGCCTCTCTCTCTCTCTCTCTCTCTCTCTCTCTCTCTCTCTCTCTCTCTCTCTCTCCCTCTCTCTCTTCTCGCAACCAAGGCTGGGTTAGCTAGCTTTTTACTTTAATTATTATTAATAAGCTTTATAAAATATAATAGCTATTTTATATTAATTTTAATCTTTACAATTGGGAAAAGCCTCTGTAATGGATCTAAGGTTGTCCAAAAGATCAAGATCGAGTCTTGTACCAAGAATGTCAAAAGTTTAGCTGGATGATGGAAGAAATACATTGTAATTAGCTTGGAAAGAGGTTGGAGGTAGATTGTGATGGGCTTTCAATGCCAAACAGAGGAGTTTTTATTTTATACAAGTGTATTAGTAAGTTATACTGGAGGACTTCCCATAGACCTAGGCAGGTGCTCTGGCTCCTTGCTAAAGTGTGCCAGTGATCAGTGGCTCTTGGTTGATCCCTTTGTCCCCATGAAAGGGATGTGGCTTGGGAAGTGATTGTGTCAATGATTGATTGACAACCTAACCAGGAAGAGCAGCAGGTGAAATGAAAAGAAAAAAGATTCTCTCTTTTTTGAGCAAGTCATTTTAAGACTCTTCTAGAGCTCTCTTGAGGAGCTAGATGGTACAGCAGATAGAGTGACAGGCCTGAAGTCAAGAAGTCTCATCTTCTTAAGTTCAAATCTGGCCTGACACTCACTAGCTGTGTGACTCTAGGAGTTACTGGTTTGCCTCAGTTTCCTCATCTATAAAATAAGCTGGCGTTGGGAAAAGCAAACTATTCCTGCATCTTTGCCAAGAGAACCCCAGATGGAACCACAAAGATTTGAACACGACTGAAATGCCTGAAGAGAAGAGCTCTCTTGTACTTATAGCCAGAGAGGGAGGGGACATCTCTCCTCTCCCATTCCTCTACTCCCCTCTCACTTCAACCCCCAAGGTAGCTTTGAGGATCAAGGACAGGTGCTTGTTTAGGTAAATCTGAAACTGGGCTGCAGGTCTTGGCTGCCTCTTCTGCTTTGTCTCTTTCTCTGAGTCCAAGTGACCAAAGAGATAGATGGATGTTTCTGGACTGGCGGCCACTGGTAGGGTGTTTCTGAGTTGGTTTCAGTTTCCCTACAGAAGGTGTTTCTGGCAATTACATTACTTCTCAGAGGGAGAAGAAGCATCCCTGCCAGAAGGATGCAGCTGATATGGTCTAAGAAAACCCAACTCATTACTGGCTGGCCAGGAAATTCAACCTTGTGGGTTGTGGAAACAGCAAGGGTCAGAGATTATCATAAGGGTATTGGGTTATTATCTCATGTTTTAAATATTTGTCAGTGCATCTTTTTATGAGCGTTCTGTGTTCTAAGCACTTATTTCTTTTGTAATAGAGAAAAATAACTATTTGTACACTGAGTTCCTTTTCTAAAAGAAACTCTTAATATCTTTTAGGGAAGACTCCTGATGAGCCTTGCCTTAGCTTAATGTAGAAGATTTTCACACAGAATTATGTTGTGTCTGGCCAGCCCCACATCCACTTTCCACCTTCAGGTGAATTAGTTCTTTTCCTAAAGGTCAAGGAAGTTGTCACCAAGATTTGATTGGCCCACTGGTTTAAGACTGAAGATACCAAGAGATTCAATCACATCCCAACTTCTCTAGCAGATTGCCTCTAAGTTCACCTCCACTCTCTTCTCCATTTTCTCCTT
The DNA here is from genome assembly GCF_016433145.1 of Gracilinanus agilis. NCBI lineage: Eukaryota > Metazoa > Chordata > Mammalia > Didelphimorphia > Didelphidae > Gracilinanus > Gracilinanus agilis. The sequence goes on along the minus strand of NC_058132.1, from coordinate 124,523,524 downwards.
ATCTACTGGTTCCTCTATAGTCTACAAACACACTCATTCTTCTTCTCCCATCCTTAAAAAACATTCACTTGATCTTATTATCTTTGCTAAGTATTATACTGTATCTCCCTTTCCCTTATAAGTTAAACTCCTTGAGAAAATCATTAACATCAATTGCCTCCCTTTTCTTTCCTCTAGATCCCCACTAAATTTTCTGTAAACTGGTTTTCAATTTTGTCTTCTAGCTGAAACTGCTCTCTCCAAAATTACTGTGATTCCTTAATTGCCAGACCTACTGATCTGTTCTCGATTTCATCCTTCTTTACCATTCTTTAGCATTTGTCTGTGTTGAACTCCTCTCCTTCTTGATGCCCTCTCTACTCTAGGTCTGCATGACACTGATCTCTTCTGGCATTTCTCTCTGTGACTGATTGTATGAATGAATGACTTCTCAGTCTCCTTTGAAACATCTCTCCCCTTCCTGTGACATTGCCACCATTCTGGTGCAGGCCCTCATGGCCTCATGCCTGGACAACCGCAATTGTCTTTTGTTTGGTCTCTTTGCCTCAAGTTTCTCCCTCTTCAGTTCATCCTCTATCCAAGTTTTTTGTTTTTTTAAACCCTTATCTTGCAATTTAGAATCAGTTCTGTATATTGGTTCCAAGGAAGAAAAGTGGTAAGAGCTAGGTAGTGGGAGTTAAGTGACTTGCCCAGGGCCACACAAAAAAACTTAAAAGACTTATCTCCTGGATCAAATATAAAATTTTACATATATATATATATATATATATACATACATATATATATATGTATATATATATACACACACACATACATCCTTCATAGTCTGGCCCCCTCCCTACGTTTCCAGTTTTCTTACACTTTACCCCCTTCCAAATATTCTATGATCCGGTGACACTGACCTCCTTTCTGTTCCTTCCACAAGATATTCCATCTCCCAGTTCCATGTTTTGTTTTGTTTTGTTTTTGCTTTTTACTTTTAAAAACCTTACCTTCTGTCTTAGAATCGATACTTACCAGTTTCAAGGCAGAAGAATGGTAAGGGCTAGGCAACTGAGGTTAAGTGACAACTAGAAAGTATCTGAGGCCAACTTTGAACCCAGGATATCCCATCTTCAGGTCTTCAGGTCTGGTTTTCTTATCCACTGAGCCACCTACCTACTCCTACATGTATTTTTACTAAGTTGTCCCCCCTCGTCTGAAATGATCTTCCTCTTTATCTCTGCCTTCTGGTTTTCTTCAAGTCTCAGCTAATGCTTCAACTTCTTTAAGAAGTTTTTGTGGGTCTCTCTTAATACCAATTCTTTCCCTCTGATATTACCTCCAGTTTATTCTATATATCTTGTTCATTTGTTTGCATATTGTCCCCCTACCCCCCATCCCATTTGACTTTGAGCTCCTGGAGTGTAGGGACTATTTTTTACCTTACTTTGTATTCCCAGCACTTGGTATAGTATATATGGTACATAATAGGTACTTAATAAAGGATTAATGAGTTGATTTTGTTCTTCTTCTAAAAAATTTTTTTGGGGTTACGTTTGAGTTTCAAGCTATTTTCCTTCCTCCCAGACTCACATTAAAGAAGGCAAACATTTGACACAAATATATATATGAAACTATACAATACCTCATTCCATGTATCACTTCTTTCCCTGGAGGTAGATAGCATCTTCCTTCTGTGAAAGGGAACTCTTTATTCTCTTTGTCTATTTTGAGTTAACACTTGGTTAACACTAACTTAAGTACTCCTACTTAGTATCTCACCAGTCTGTGAAGTGTGAATCAAACTTTCTTTTAGTATCCCTACTTAGCTAAGTAAGAGTGTTTGCAAATCATTTGCTAAAATGGGTAACAACTCAATCAGTCAGGAAATTGTGAATCTTTTTGATAAGAGTTTACACCTCCAGAGGATGAGAAGTGGATCCTGCAAGACACTGCACCCCCTACATGTGATTGGCATCTGGGAAGAGGGAAAGCACAAGAAATCACAATAAAAGCCCTAAATTTCTGGGGCTAGAGGTCAGTTTCAGGAGTTGTCCTCAACAAGTCGTCTTCAGCTCAATTCATCGTCTTGACCTATCTCTTGGAGGTAATTTGGTACTTGGACTGGCTCTTGGGTGAGTGAATAGCTGGCTTTCCTTTCCTGACTCTAGAGAGAGATTAACTTCAGACAGGGTTAACAAGTCATGCCAGGCTAATTTGAGTACCGGAGAAATATTTAGTGTGATAGGCTAAATATCTTCTCTACCCTCTTTTTGTATTTCTCTTTGTAAATAAAAACTATTAAAAGTCATTTTGACTTGAACTATAATACTTTAAATTGATGGCCACAATATTAATTTGGAATTTTCATATATTTAGTCAAACCCATTAATTTAATTCCTTACACTTCATAGGTCCTTAGTAGTTCATTTGAATAGCTTAGTCATTCAAATTTACTTTTCAAACAAAATTACTCTTACTATATACAATATTCTTAGTTCTACCCATTTCACTGTTCATAATCCTGTGTAGTTGTTTCCAAGTTTTGTTTTTTTTTTTAAATTAGGCTGATCAACATTTTTTATGGTACAGTGGTAGTATTCCATCACAATCATATACCACAATTTGTTTAACCATTCTCCAATTAGATGGGTGTGACCTTAATTTTTGGTTTTCTGCCACCACAGAGGTACTATAAATATTTGAGAAATATAGTTTCTTTTCCTTTATCCTTGATCCCCTTGGGAAACACATCTAGTTGTGACATTGCTGTATCAAAAGATATACATAATTTTATAACTCTTTGGACATAATTCCAAAATGCTTTCCAAAATGATTGGATCAGTTCACAGTTCCACCAAAGGTATATTAATGTCCCCATTTTCCCCATATCTCCTCCAACATTGTCCTTTTCTCCATCTATCATTTTAGTCAGTCTGATCATTGTGAGATGGCAGCTCAAAGTTGTTTTCAGAGAATTGGGATGCTGGATGGGAAGATGGCGGCTTAAACAGAGCAAGTCTTAAAACCTCCTCACCCTTCCACACCGAGAGAAGGCTTGAATTCTTGAACTATTAGGTCTGAGGGTATAGAAGGGGAATCCCAGGACCCCTCCCCCACGTGCTGTGCAGAGTCTCCAGCGGCCCCTGAAATCTCCAGGCAGGCCAGCCTGGAGAGGGGGCCTTGCTGGCGCCATACTTGGGAAGTTGAACACAGGCACCACGGAGGTGACTAGAGGAGAAAGCCAGAGAAACACAGCAAAACACGCAGAAAATGGCAGATTAGATGGAGCCAAATCTCAGACTGCCTGGCTTTATCAAACCAAGATAGAGAACAAAGGGCTTCAAGAGGAAAGAAAACCAGGAAATAGCAGGACAGAGCAGGGAGACCCTACTGCTGGACAGCTCAGGGAAAACACTCCATCTTGTCCCCCCACTTCTTTTTTTTTCCCCCTCTGGAGGTTGTAGCCTCATGGCACATTAAGCAATACAGACTAATCCAATCAATACATGCTTAATCCCATCAACTGGACAGACAAGAAGTCTTCAGAGGGCAGGGAAACTCCAACAACCCTACCCCATACACTGCAGAGAAAGTAACTACAAACCTCCATTGCCAGCTGAGGGAAGATCTTTCATCAAAGTTCATTAAATCCATCTGCTTAAATTAGCAGATCAAAGTTGTTTTCATTTTAATTTCTCCAATCAATAATAATTTAGAGAATTTTCATTTAACTATATATCTCTTTGATTTCTTCCTCCAAAAATTGCCTGTTTGTATCTTTTGACCATTTATCAATTAGGGGATGACTCATATTCTTATGAATTTGACAAAGCTTTCTACATATTTGAGATACGAGGTCTTTATTCCTCTATACTTTCTCATTTGGTTATCTTATCAATTGTTATGGGTTCAATTACTATCTCTATGCAGATGATCCCCAGAACTAGATATCTATCCCTACTCTCTCTCATGGATTATAGTCATTCTTCATCAGTCTCCTTTTGGATATCTTAAACTAGATACCCATAGGTATCTCAAATTCAACATGTCCAAAGCAGAATTCATGTATTTCTCTAAACTCTTTCATCTCAACTTTTCTATGATAATTGAAAACACCACCAACCTCCCAGGTACTCAGTTTTGAAACCTCGATGCCATCTTTAACTCCTCATTCTCACTCAAATCACATATCCAATCTGCTGCCAAATCCTATTAATTCTACTTTCACAATATCTCTCTTCTGTGTCTCCTTCACCTCATTCATTCAGCTATCATCCTAGTCCAGACCCTTCATCAAGACTGGACTATTGCAATAGCTTTTCAACTGGTCTCTCTTCCTCAAGTCTCTCCCCACTCCAATCCATATTTGACTCAGCCCATAGCCTGGTATACAGAAAGCACTTGACAAATGCCTGCTGATTAGGGCTGAAAGAGAGGGTTGCACTGAGAGAAAAGGGAAGGGAGAGAAAGAATAGGGTAAATCATATAAAGAGGTGTGAAAAATCATTATAGAGAAGGGTGGTGACAGGCAATGCTTAAACTTTACTCTCATTGTAACTGGTTCAAAGAGTGAAAAACAAGTATACTCAGTGAGGTATAGAATTCTATCTTACCCCACAGAGAAGTAGAAGGGAAATAAGACAAAGGAAGAGGAAGGTAATTAGGGGGAGGATGGCAAAAAGCAAAACTGGTGAAGAGGATCAGAGAGAAAGGGAATAGAGCAGGATCTAAAGGGATGGAGGGAAATACACAGTTAGTAATTATAACACTGAATGTGAATGGGATGAACTGACCTATGAAACAGTATCGGGTAGTAGAGTATATTAAAAACCAGAATCCTGAATGCCTGTCCTTTGATCCAGCCATACCATTGTTGGGTTTGTACCCCAAAGAGATCATAGATAAACAGACTTGTATGAAAATATTTATAGCTGTGCTTTTTGTGGTGGCAAAGAACTGGAAAAGGAGGGTATGTCCTTCAATTGGGGAATGGCTGAACAAATTGTGGTATATGCTGGTGATGGAATACTATTACGCTCAAAGGAATAATAAACTGGAGGAATTCCGTGTGAACTGGAAAGACCTCCAGGAACTGATGCAGAGTGAAAGGAGCAGAGCCAGAAGAACATTGTACACAGAGACTGATATGCTGTGGTAAAATTCGAATACAATGGACTTCTGTACCAGCAGAAAGCAATGACACAGGACAGCTCTGAGGGATTTATGGTAAAGAACGCTACCAACATTCAGAGGAAGAACTACAGGAGAGGAAACATATAAGAAAAATAAATGCTTGAACGTTGAACGCATGGGCTGAGGAGGACATGATTGGGGATGTGGACTGGAAACGACCACACCAATGCAAATATCAACAATTTGGAAATAGGTCTTGAACAAGGACACATGTTAAAACCAGTGGTAATGCGCATCAGCTATGGGTGGGGGGACAGCAGGGGGTGAAGGGGAAAGTAGGAGCTTGAATCATGTAACCATGTTAAAAATGAATATTAATAAATGATTTAAAAAAAAACAGAATCCTACTATATGTTGTCTACAAGAAATACATTTGAAGCAAAGTGACTCACAGATTAAAGGTAAAAGGCAGAAGCAGAATTTATTATACATCATCTAAAGCAGTGATGGGCAAACTTTTTAAAGGGGGGCCAAAGGAAAGGAAATGCTCATCTGTCAGTCTGTTTCTAAGGCAACTCTTTCAAAGTTTCATTGTATTGTATCTTACTCATTGTATTCGTCAGATTAGGAATAATGTCTTGAGGCTGGATAGAACATTTCAGAGGGCAGCATCTAGCTAGCAGGCTGTAGTTTGTGCATCACTGATCTAAAGTAACAATTATGATACCAGACAAAACTATAGTAGAAATTGATCTGATTAAAAGAGATAAGGAAGGAAATTACATCTTGCTAAAAGGTACTATAAACAATGAATTGATATCATTACAAAACATTTATGCACCAAAAGGGATAGCATCTAGATTTCAAAAGGAGAAATTAAAGGAGCTCAAGGAGAAAATAGATAGTAAGACCATACTAGTGGGGGATCTCAACCTTCCTCTTTCATAACTAGATAAATCAAACCAAAAAATAAATAAGAAAGAAGTAAGGGAAGTGAATGGAATGTTACAAATGCTCAATGATTGATTTATTGAATCAAGTTGGTAGCCAAAAAAGGAAGGATGGATGTTCCAGGAGGAAGATTTTGTGGATGTTGACAAGACTTGACAAGAGCTTGGATGTGGGCATGAGAGAATAGATAATCAAAGTTGACTAGATAACACCTAGGTTGTAACTCTAGGGTCTGAGTGCCTGAAAGAATGGTGGTGCCAAAAAAATTATTTGAAGGAGTCTTAGTTAATATTGAATTATATTATTTATTATTAATATTTCTGTGGGAAATCATTCATTTTACCCAAGCCCTTTGGCCTTCCAAGAAATAACCCACGTCTCAAGACTGGGCTGGGCTTCAATAGCTCCCAGACTTTCAATTTCTTAACATGCCAGAGGTGGGTGGATTGACCATGTTTCTTTAACTAGTGAGTTTTCTCACCCATTTGAAATCAGGGTGGGTCTGGCATTTCCCTTATTTGGGTAAAGACCTAACTCCCCCAGGATGAAGTAATAAGGGAGGAGTTAAGATCTTTAAGTCTACCTCCTCTTTTAAAATATCCGCCAATGGGGACTGCCAGGGGACGTCCAAGGAACAAACTGTCAGGCCAATCAGAAAAAGGACACTTTATTCAAGAGAGTGTCAGGGTTTACGTAGCATCTTTCACATGAGAGGCAGACACAAGGACCCATTCTTTGTTAACAGACCATATGTCCTGTTAATAAACAATGTTATTTCTCAAGAAAATGGCCTCACATCATTTATTGATGTTGAAAATTCAGGGTACTATACTATTAGCCTATAAAAAGTAATGGTAAATCTCTAGTCTTTGTGCCTATTTGAAACTTTATTCCCAGATTTTCCAGACAACTCTAGTTTCATAAAAAGAAGGCATACTTCGGTTTTACAAAATAAATTCCAGAAATGCCCCACCTATATAACCAGTCTCTTGTCAAATCTGTGTTCTCATTTATAATATGGAAAGATTGAACTGTACCATCAGTGGGGACCATTCAAACTATTAGATTTTATAAAGGGGAATGGCAGTGATTATTCAGCTTAGAAAATGAGCAGCTAAGATAACAACAACCCTGGCAAAACAAAGCACTTTTCTGGAAATATCCCTTTTTAGTAGTTAGTAAAGGATTATTGGGTACCTAGTTGGATAGAGTGCCAGGCCTGGAGTCAGGAAGATCTGTGTTCAAATCTAGCCTCAGAAACTTGCTAGCTGAGTGAACCTGGGTGAGTCACTTAACCCTTTTTACCTCAGTTTCCTCATCTGTGAAATGAGAAGGAAATGGCAAACCACTCCAGTATCTTTACCAAGAAAATCCCCAGTGGGGTCACAAAGAGTCTGACATGACTAAAAAATAACTGAACCAAAAAATCCCAGAATTATTATTCCCATTTTATAAGTGAGAAACTTGGTCCTTAGAGAAGTAGATTGACTAAGCAGAGGTTACAAGCCTTGGAGCCAGGACTTTTTACTCCAAGTTAATTTTTCTTTCTACCACTTCATCTCAACTTTAAAGCACAAGCAGAAAAAAAAGTATGAGAGCTGGAGAAGGCCAAAAGTTTCTTCTATGGGCTGGTAAATGAGAAGAAAATCCTCCCTCTGAGCCACACATGAGAAATCAATTGGTAGATCAAAATCTGTCTTCTGAAGAGCCATAGACAAAGGTGTGGATAACTGAGTTTGGAATCACCCTTCTCTGTCTCAATCTCTCCATCTTTAATAAAGAGAGTAATAATGATACTTCTCTTATTCCTTATGATCATTATTTTCATTTTCTTTTTCATTCAGACAAAGGATTTTATTGATGGAGGGAGCTCTTCAGTGAGGAAGCTTCCTCTACGGCTGCAGACCAAGAGCCTGTTTTGCAGCTTATAAATAGACTTAGAGAATTGCCTGTGGCCCTGAGAGATGAAGCAACTTGCTTATGCCACTCTATATATCATAAATAAAAGTATAGGTGTTGAAAAAATTTGGAAGGAAAAGAATTATAAAGATTTAATATAGTATTGCTGTAACCTGAGTCCAGACTTTCTTCTCATTTGTGGAGAGGTAGATTGCTTTAGATTAGAGTCTCTTGACTCTCTTCCAGCTCTTGGATCTCCTTGGGCTTTGCAATCCCTTTGGGCACCTCTGGCTTCCAGCTTCAAGAGAGAAGATGGAAGAAGCCAACACCATTTTAGATTCCTAAAGAGAGAATAAGACTCTGGGAAGAAGCCGACATGGTTGGAGATGGCAGTCTCTATCACGTCCCTATCTCTTGCTTGTTACGGCAGAGACTTTGGGGAATTTCCCCTTGGGTGAAATCTGGGATTTTTTTGGTTGACCAGAGTTATCTCACTCCCAATGGGAGAGCTCCTTCACTCTGTACTGTCTGGCATACATTCTCCTTTGTATACTTTCTCTGATTTCTCTTTTACTATCAACTTGGGTAAATGGATTCTTCATTATTTCCTGTGTATTCATTGTGGATCTGTTATTTGGTAGAAAGGGAGTCAAGTCTTGGGCCCTCCTTTCCTCATTAAACAAATAACAATCAGAAATTTAGCTTGAGTCTGAAAAACACATTCTCTAAACTAAGAATATATAAGGGAGCAGATACATATTTTTTAACCTAGTACCTTAGCTCTCAGAGGAGAGCAGAGTGGCCAAATATTTGGCTCCAGCCTCCTACTTCCTCTCCTGGCAGGAATTAAAGTCTCCTTTGGAGAAAGCTTAGAGGAGAAGAGGCTAGAGATGTCTACGCTGCCTCCCTTTGAGCCACTTGAAACCCCCATACTACCTATTTTTATCATTTTCTTTTCTAATACATCTTCATCCTGTTGGTACCTTTTTCTTATTTTACAGAAAAGCAGATTCTCCCAATTCTTAAAAAAAAAATTTTTTAACTTCCTCTATTTTTTTTTAACCTTTACCCTTCTCTCTTAGAACAGAACAGTGGCAAGGGCTAGGCCATGGGGGCTAAGTGACTTACCCAGGGTCACGCAGCTAGGAAGTGTCTGAGGTCAGATTTGAACCTCAGGTGCTCCTCATGCCAGGACTGGCAGTCTATCCACTGTGTTATCTAGTGGTCCAAGTTCTTTCCTATTCTTAAAAAAAAATGTGTTACATGGGCTGATGGGGATATTATTGGGGATGTAGGCACTAAACGATAACTCTAGTCCAACTATCAAGAATATGGAATTAGGACCTGATCAGTGATACATGTACAACCCGGTGGAATTATGCATTGGCTAAGGGGGATTAGGGGACTATTGGGGAAGAGGGAAAGAACATGAAACATGTAACTAGGGGGAAATATTCAAAATAAAAATTTAAAAATAAAAAAATAAAAATATGTTATTCCATTGGCCCTATTATGCTGTCAAGCTGTTATCTTATCTCTTTCTTCCTTTTCTAGAAACAGCATTGAATCACAGAGAGGATGCAGAACCCAGAGCCAGGAATGTCTGAGTTCAAATCCATCCTCCCTATGTGACCATAGGCAAGCCATTCAACCTGCATGAGTCACATTTTCATCATTTCTAAAATAAAAATAATAATATCCATTGTATTTCCCCTTATAAGGATAGTCATGAAGCTGAAAAGAAAGAATAATTTTTTAGTTTTTCTAAAATCCAGGTAGTATTATCAGTGACTGGAATAGAAGCTCAATAGATAATTGCTAAATTCAACTGAATAAAATTTCCCTACCAAACTTCTATCAAGTAGTCTATATTTGCTGCCTCTATTTCTTCACCACTCATTTACACCCCAATTCTTTCAGCCTAATTTTATCTCCACCAACACCTGCTATCATGCCTTCTATGGTAGGTGTTCAGTAAATGCTGATATAATTTAGACTGACTTGAATTACATGCTTCCAATACCAACTTCGTTTTCTACTAAGAAAAGTAAAGGTAGCTAGGTGGCACAGTTGGAATCAGGAAGACCTGAGTTCAAATCCAGCCTCACATACTTACTGGCTTCGTAACCCTGGGCAAGTCACTTAGTCCCATTTGCCTTGGTTTCCTCATCTGTAAAATTAGCTGGAGAAGGAAATGGCAAACCACCCCAGTATCTTTGCCAAGAAAACCTAAAATGGGGGTCAGGAAGAATCTGAAAGACTAAAACATCTGAACAACAAGATAAGTCAGTCTGTTCTTGAGACTAAGAAATACTTATTGGATTGGAAGGGATTAGACAGAAGGCTGGTTAAAGAATAATAATATCCAACATTTATATAACGTTTATCTGTGCAAATCACTCTTAGACACCTCATCTTATTTGATCATGAAACGGGAGATTTAGGCTTCTTCCACCACACCCACTTTGGCAAGGGGTTGGCTCGGCTAAGATTAAATCCCCTCTGGGTTGTCTCAGAGATGAAGACCCACAAATCGTAAATGGTTGCTCTACCACTCAAGCATCTAGCCACTAGTGTCAGAAAGATGCTCAAACCCAAAGCTACCATCAGCAGAGACAATACACACAGACAGAACCAACATGGCCCAGCTGTAAAAGGATTACGGAGCAACATTTTAAGCCCCTTTACATAATCCATGTTTAAAATAAACATGTATTTCACATTCTTGGCTCAAGTTCCCAGAGGTCCATCGGCAAATAAAAAAGCAGGAAAGAATTAAAGGATGGAAGTTCAGGCTAATGGGGGGACCAAGGAAGGAAATTTACAAAAGGCTTCACCCCTTCTTCCCTGGGACTCACTAGGAAGGATTCCACCTTGTTCACCACCCACCCCATTCCCCTCTCTACACAGTTTCTTAACTGGAGCTGTAAAATTTTTACCTTTCCTGAGAAAAGAACAGCTGGGGCTCAAAACACTCAGAGAAGTCTGCATCCCTCTGAGCCCAATCAGCCAGGCTGGAACGACTGGTAAAGATTTGAAGAGCACCCCAGGTAGTTGTTCCAGAAAACTCACAGATAAATGCGTTGAGAAGCTGACCCTGGAAATGTCACTCCCGTAACATGGCTCCTGCTTCTTGGATATAGGGATGATTAGAGGCTGAGTTGGGGAAAAAGAGCAACTCTACAAAGCAGAACCAAACATAAATAAATAAAAGCTCTGATCAGGGTCGTGATTGGTGTAGGGCGGCTGTCCACCATGGAGCAGGGTGCATTCAGGCTGACTCCCACAGGTAGCTTTAGCAGGCAAGGCTGGAATCTGAGGATTTGACAGTCAAAGGTTCAGAGCTGAGCTCGTTGCTCTATATTTTTGCATTAAAAGAAAAGTATGAAAGCGTCAACTTAATTTCTCTGGACCTGAGTTTTCTGATCTGCAAAAAGAAATAATGAGACTCGCTCCTCTCTAACAGTCCCTGAATGTCTTGGGGGGAGGGGAGGAGAGGAGGAAGAAGAGGAACAAACATTTACTTGTGTTCTGCAAACCCAGCACGTTGACATCTATATCTTCTCAAGACCAGGGACAACAGCCAGAGAGGTGAGGCAGTTGCCTTTCTTTGAAGAGCAACGTCAGGATGACTGAGAGGGTGATGGAGGAGCCTCACTCAGAGACAGATCCAATAAGCATTTCTCCTTCTCCAAGGGCCAGACAATCGATGCAATCCATGGGCTAGGCTACCTAGCTGCCTCTTCAGCTACATTACTACACATACAAAATATTGCTTTTTAGTGGAGCTGATTTGAAATGCAAAAGGAGGTGATATTTCTATGGACTCGTTTTAAAAGAGGGACAACGAGATGGTGTAGTGGACAGGGCATGTTGTAAATAAATGCTACCCTCACTTTCTCTGGTTCAAATGCTACCATGTCTATCTTTACACATACCTCATTTAGCTAAAGGAAAGACTAAAATAAGCTCGAGGATGCTGAGTGATAGTGGAAAGAACCTTGGCCTTGGAGTTAGAAGTTCTAAGTTCAAATACTACCTCTGGCCCTTACTACCTACAAGGCCACGGACAAATCACTTAACTTCCTTGGGTCCCAATTTCATCATCCATTAGATGGCCTCTGAAGTCCTTTCCAACTCTGGATCTATGATTCATACAAGGGTTTGTTCTTTCTTTTTCTTTCTTTTATTTTTTATATGCAGGGTAGCTAGATTGCCTAGTGGATAGAGTGCCAGGCCTGAAGTCAAGAAGACTCCTCTTCTTGAGTTAAAATCTGGCTTCAGACAACTCACCAGCTGTGTGACTTTGGGCAAGTCACTTAATATTTGCTTCAGTTTCCTCATCTATAAAATAAGCTAGAGAAAGAAATAGCAAGTATCTTTGCTAAGAAAATCCCAAAAGGGGTCACAAAGAGTCAGACCTGACTGAAAACAACAGAAAAAGAGTTGATTTTATTTTATTTTTCTCAATTACATGTAGAAACAATTTTTAACGTTAATTTTTAAAAATGTTTTAAGTTCCAAATTCTTTCCTTCTCTCTCTCTCCCTCCTTCCCTCTCAAGAAGACAAGCAATTTGATATAGATTACCCATGTGTAGTCATGCAAAACAGATTTCCAAATGAGCTGTTACAAAAGAAAACAGACCAAAAGAAACAAACAAGAAAAATCAAGAAAATAAAAAAGGATGTTTTGATCTGCATTCAGACTTCATCAGTTCTTTTCTCTAGAGGTGAATAGACTTTAGAATTATCTTTGGATCATTACTTTGCTAATAACAGCTAAGTCATTCACCGGGGATCATTGTACAATGTTGCTGTTACTGTGTACAATGTTTTCCTAGTTCTGTTTACTTTACATCAATTCATGTAAGGCTTCCCAGGTTGTTCTAAAAGCATCCTGCTCAATCTTTCTAACCCAGTAGTATTCCATCACAATCATATTCCATAATCCAGGCATTCCCTAATTGATGGGCATCTGCTCAATTTCCAACTTTTCGTTACCACAAAAAGAGCTGCTATCAATATTTTTGTTCATATAGTTCTCATTTTTGTTTTTTATCTCTTTAGGATACAGACCTAGCAGTGGTATTGCTGGATCAAAGGTTATGCACAATCTTATGATCCTTTAGTCCTAGCTCTAAGGTGCTCTCCAGAATAGTTGAAACAGTTCACAACTCCACCAACAGTGTCCCAGTTATTCCATATTCTCTCCAACATTTGTTTTTTCCTTTTCTCTCATATTAGCCATCTGATAGGTGTGATGTGGTACTTCAGATTTGTTTTAATTTGTATTTCTCTAATCAATACTGATTTTGAACATTTTTTCATATAACTATAAATAGCTTTGATTTCTTTTTCTGAAAACTGCTTTTTCATATCCTTTGACTATTTATCAATTGGATAATAACTCATATTCTTGCGAATATGACACAGTTCTCTATATCTGAGAAATGAGGTCTTTATCAGAGAAACTTACTATAAAAGTTTGCCTCTGGTTTCCTGCTTTCCTTCTAATCTTGGCTGCATTGGATTTGTTTGAGCAAAACTTTTTTTTAATTTAATGTACAGATAATTTAAATTATCCATTTTATAAGTCATAATGCTCTCTCCTTTATCTCTTGTTTGGGCATAAATTCTTCCCTTATCTATAGATCTGACTGATAAACTATTCCATTCTGCCCTAATTTGTTTATGATATCACCCTTTATGTCTAAATCATGCGTCAATTTTGACCTTATCTAAGTGTGAGATACAGTGTGAGATATTGGTCTATACCTAGTTTTTGCCAAACTGCTTTCCAGTTTTCCTAACATTTGGGAGGGAAACTGAGTTTTTGTCCCTGAAGCTTGGAACTTTGCATTTATCAAACACTAGATTAGTGTGGTCATTAACTACTGTGTATAGTATTTTCCTATTTCTATCCTACAGATCCACCACTCTATTTCTCAGCTAATACCAGACTGTTTTGGTGATTACTGCTTCGTAATATAGTTTGAGATCTGGTGTTACTAGATCACCTTCCTTCACTTTTTTTTTCATTGATTCCCTTGATATTCTTAACCTTTTGTCCTTTAAGATTAATTGTTATTATTTTTTCTGGCTCTATAATTTTGGGTAGTTTGGTATAGTACAGAATAAGTAAATTAATTTAGGTAGAATTGTCATTTTATCATATTGGCTCAGCATGATCACGATCAATTAATATTTCTCTAATTGTTTAGATCTGACTTCTAAGATTTGTCCTAAATTGACTATTTAGATCTGAAATGTATTTTCTAACTGTGTTCATATAGTACCTGGATTTGTCTTGGTAAGTAATTCCCAAGAATTTTACAATGTCTGCAGTTATTTTTTAAAACTATTTATTTAATTAATTCATTTAGAATATTTTTCCATGGTTAAATGATTCCTCCCTTCCTCTCTCCCCACTCCCGGAGCCAATGAGCAATTCCACTGGGCTAAACATGTCTCGTTGTTCAAAATCTATTTCCATGTTATTACTTTTATTACTATTTGCAATAGAGTGATCATTTAAAATCAACATCCCCAATCATATCCCCATTGAACTTGGTGATCAATCATATGTCTTTCTTCTGCATTTCTACTCCCACAGTTCTTTCTCTGGATGTGGAGAGCGTTCTTTCTCGTAAGTTCCTCTGAATTGTCCTGGAACATTGCATTGCTGCTAGTAGTAAAAAAAAAATTCCATTAAGTTTGATTGTGCCCTAGTATATCCGTCTCTGTGTACAATGTTCTCCTGTTTCTGCTCCTTTTGCTCTGCATCAATTCCTGGAGGTTGTTTCAGTTCACATGGAATTTCTCCAGTTCATTATTCCTTTCAGCACAATAGTATTCCATCATAATCAGATACCACAATTTGTTCAGCCATTCCACAATCAAGGAACACCCCCTCATTTTCCAGTTTCTTGCCACCACAAAGTGGCTATAAATATTTTTGACAAGTCTTTTCCTTATTATCTCTTTGGGGTTCAAATTCAGCAGTGGTATAGCTCGAAGGGCAGGCAGTCTTTAAAGCCCTTTGGGTACAGTTCTGAATTGCCTTCCAGGATGGTTGGATCAATTCACAACTCCACCAGCAATGCATAAGTGCCCCAATTTTGCCACATCCCCTCCAACATTTACTACTTTCCTTTGCTGTCATATTGGCCAATCTCTGCAGTTATTTTAAATGGAATTTTCATTCTAACTCTTGCTGTTGGACTTTGTTGGGAATATATGGAAGTGCTGATTATGTACATTATTATGTATATTATGTATATAGATGTATTATGTATATATTATGTATATTATGTATTATGTATATAGATGTTTGTGTGTGTGTATTTGTTTTATATCCTGCAACTCTGCTGAAGTTATTATTTCAACTAGTTCTTTTAGTTGATTATCTAGGGTTCTCTAAACATACCCTCATATCATCTACAAAGAGTGATAGTTTGCCTATTCTAATTCTATCTATTTAATTTGTTCTTTCTATATGACTTCAAGTATTGCTTAACCCAGAAGCAAAGGGATGAGATCCCTCTGAGTTTAGATTACTATGGAATCTAGAGAAAGCCTAGTGGGATCATAGGACCATACATTTAGATCTGAGAAGGGTCTTAGAAAACATCTAGTCCATCCCCTTCATTTTGTGGATGAGAGAACCAAGACGCAGAGAAGTAACATGATACTCCCAGTCATATAGGAAGTAATCAAGAGAACTAGGATTCAAACTCTGGTAACAAGACTAAATTTAGTACTCTTTCTCCTATACCACCAAATTCCTGTGACCCAACTTCTCTAGCTGCAAAAGTATATCAAAGCTATAGCTACCTCTGGGCTTTAGAGAGGATTTGAGAAATGAACAAGTATTCTTCTTCTTCTTTTTTTTTCTTAAACCCTTACCTTCCATCTTGGAGTCATTACTGTGTATTGGCTCCAAGGCAGAAGAGTGATAAGGGCTAGGCAATGGGGATCAAGTGACTTGCCCAGAGTCACACAGCTGGGAAGTGTCTGAGGCCAGATTTGAACCCAGGACCTCCCAGTCTCTAGTCCTAGCTCTCAATCCACTGAGCTACCCAGCTGCCCCCAAGTAGTCATCTTCTGTAGGCAAAGGGATTGCTAAAGTAATAGCCCAGATGTGTTTCAGCCATATTTTACATGCAGGCTGAGTTTCCTAGTGACATGGGAACTTGGAAAAGCATTGTTGACCACATTCATGCCAGCAAAGGCAGATCTATGAGCCTCACAGAAAAAGCTCCTTTTGAACTAAAATCTTTGAAATTACTTCACCAAATCTGGAGTTCCTACAGCCTTTAATAATGTTAAAGTAACAAGAGTTTGAGTGAGAATGAATTTTCCTAGCAAAGTTTAGTAAAATAGCCCTGAACAGGGAGATCTGACTTGATTTTGCCTTCTCCACATAATAGTTGGTTATTAGTTAATATAGCTTGTTTTTTTCCTTTATTTTCATCTGAATTGTGTATATGACATTAACTCCAGGAAAAAAGACTACGGGGTATATTCAGGCTACCACAATTTTAATATACAAAACTATCTTTAACTCTGTGGGACAACAAAAGCCTATTCTATGTTGGATTTACTCTTGTTAAATTTGAATATATATATATATATGGCAGCCATGAAGAAACTTTCTGAATTTTTCCATTGGGTCCATCTGAGTGAATGCTGGAACTTAAATGAGGGTGAGCTGGAGAGAGACCTGAAGTCTGCTACAATTGGAAAAAATGCTCTTGGATTGACTATTGACCTGGCAGCAAACATTTCAGACAAGCTGAATTTTCCAGCGATAGTTCTGAAACTTGCAAAGATGTTTAAAAGATCTACATAAAATGGCAACCATCTCTCCATGACTCAGGTCATAATGACCTCAGAAGTCATCCTCCTTTCATTCTTTCACTCACTCCTTCTTTCTTCTTTCACACATGTACATACACACACACACACACACACACACACACACACACAGCCTCATAGAAGCCACGCTCCTTAAGACTCTGTTTAAATTTAGGTATAAATTAGAAGAAAGATGGCCTGAAGGAGTTCATAGAGTCTAGTTCATTTATCTCAAATTCCTAAACCCAAGTCTTCTATGTGCCCTGAGTCTTCTTGAATTATAAAATACCAAACATGTCCAAATTGGCCTTGTACAATTCTATATGTATATGCTATATGGATAATCACTTTCTCTGATAGGAAATATATAATTCATATTAAATACATCTAGAACACTGATTCCCAAAGTGGGCAAGCAGTGATGGCCACACTTTTTTTTTGTATTACATTCTATTCTGAGTTCAATAAATAGTTTCATAATTTCCAGGGGGCACTAAGTAATATTTTTTTCTGGAAAGGGGGCGGTAGGCCAAAAAAGTTTGAGAACCACTGGTCTAGAAGGTGAATATGGTGGGCCCAAGAGAGAACAAACCATGCTAGAAGTTTGATTTTCAGATATGAAAATAATATATCAAGAGCACCTCATTGTATGAAATAGTATTGCAAAGGCCTGATCAAGTCACTCTTCTCACTGCTCAAAAACCTTCAGTGGCAGGGACAGCTGGGTAGCTCAGTGGATTGAAAGCCAGGCCTAGAGACAGGAAGTCCTAGGTTCAAATCTGGCCTCAGACACTTCCTAGCTGTGTGACCCTGGGCAAGTCACCTAACCCCATTGCCTAGCCCTTACCACTCTTCTGCCTTGGAGCCAGTACACAGTATTGACTCCAAGACAGAAGGTAAGGGTTAAAAAATAAATAAATAAAAAGACCTTCAGTGGCTCCCTTTCACCTCTAGAATAAAATATAATCTCATTAGCCTGGTAAACCCAGCATTAAGGTTTTTCATAATCTCCTCCAAATGAACTTTCTGGCCCTGTTACCTTTTCATATACCCTACATTCCAAGTGACTACTATTTCCTGATTTCATCCTGCTTCCAATAAGGACACCCGCTTTATACCCAACCCAAGCCTAAATACATCTCTCTTCATCTCTCTACTTCATCTCTCTGTTAAAATCCTTTCCCTCCTTCAAGACCAAATTTGAGTTCTATCTCTCTCATCAAGTCTTTACTCATCTCTCCAAATAAAACTAATCTTCCCCTTCTCTAGTGAGTTGTTGCTTTTTAGCGTCTTGTTTGGATCACCCATTTACCCTCACTAAGTTCTACTGGGATCCAATTCTGCATCAACCTCTTGCTAGGGATGTTTTCCCTGAGTAAGTCACTTAATTTTTCTGTGCCTCGTTTCCTTTGTCTGTAAAATGAAGGGGTTGGTCTCAATGACTTTGAAGCTCCTTCTAGCTCTAAATCTGTAATCTTTGAACCTCTGACCTTTTTCATGCTCGTTAAGGTAGAAGTCACATCCTCCTTATTAGATTGTGAACTCCATGAGGGCAACAACTATAGAGTTTTCCAGTTCTTCATTCCTATAACCTAATCCTGTGTTTTGCACTTTGTAGGTGATGTCGTGGATTGAGTGCCAGACCCGGAATCAGAAAGACTTGCCTTCCTAAATTCAAATCTGTACTCAGACTCTTACTCTCTGTGTAACCTTAGACAAGTCACTTAACCCTGTTGGACTCACTTTCCCCATCTGTAAAATGAGCTGAAGAAGGAAATGGCAAACCGCTCCAGTATCTTTGCCAAGAAAACCCCAAATGGGGTCAGGAAGGGTCAAACACAACTGAACAACAACAACAACAAAAAAAAAAACCCTTGTGCTTCATAAATTCAGCAAAATTATGCTGGAGAAAAGCAAAGCACAAGAAGAACAAAATTTAATAGATCTAAGTCTATTCCGGCTATTTTCAGGTTTATGTCTTTCCATTTAAGGTGATGAGAAGACTGCTTAGGTATATTGGTATAGGAAATATATGTTAAAACAAACAAACAACCTTACCTTCTGTCTTAGAATCAATTACTATGGTAAGGGCTACGTAATGGGGCTTAAATGACTTGCCCAAGGTCACAAAGCTATGAAGTATCTAAGGTCAAATTTGAACCCAGGACCTCCCATCTTTAGGCCTGGCTCTCAATCCACTGAGCCTTCCAGCTGCCCCTAATATAGGAAATATTAAGAGAATATAATTGCAAAGTGTGGTTGCAGAGGTAGGGAGGCCTGGGCTCCAGGCCTGCCTCTGACCCATACTGAGTCACCCCAGGGAAAACCACTCCACTTTTCAATGTTCTGAATAATCTGAGACTGAGAGATGCAGAGAAGATGTTGACCTGCCTCGGTAATAGAAGCTTCCTCATCCAATGAAATCTTAGGTTCAGTCCTTCTCCCTTAGTGCAAAGGGCTGAGCCATAGGTTCTCCTCTGGGTTTTGTTTCTGACTTATTCTACAATGCTTGCCTCTGAGGGATTCATTCAGCAAGGCCAAGTTAAAAGATCCAGAATCTTCTTTTAGGGGAATTCCAGGTTTGGGAAGAGTGGTTCTAGCTGTAAGAAGCAGAGGGGAGAGAATTCCAGCTATATTAAAAATCCATTTCCTCATTTAAAAAAAAAATCAATTAACGGATTTCTGCCGCAGAGAGGGTCTCTAGACAACAACCCTCACAAGGAGCTTAACAGTTTAAATTTTCCAGCAAATGTGGTCTCATGACTTAAACTCTCCAAGGCTGAGGTTGCGATCCCAAGACACTTAAGCTAAGTCCAAAGGCCCTCCAGTATCTGATATGCCACACAGCTGCTGAGCTTTATGGCCCGTTAGCAGACAGTTCAAACAGAGGACATCCATCCGCTTCAGAAAAGCAGAGCAAAATAATATCCCGACGCCGCCTGTCTCCCATGGATCGAGTGATGGGGGCACAATTGTGCCAGTCACAAAACTGTGTCTGAATTGGTCATTAAGCGCCCCAGTGTGACTGGCTGCACCTGTCTCTGTTGTGCTTGACTCTTTCCTTGGGGACTGGGGGTTTTGAGCAGGAAAGCCAGAGTCATGGACAGGGATGAGTCAAAGTTTCCCCCAAGCTCCTGCCACAACCCGGGAGCGAAGGAAAAGGGATAGCGAGGACACAGAGCAGGAGCGTCTAGCCATGACATAAGATGGCAGGCAGAATATGTTTTTAATATTTATATATTTATACATTTATATATTTGCATATATTTAAATGTATGAGTATATTTAAATAAAAATAAATATACCTAAAAAGCACTCTTCTCATCACCTTAAATGGAAAGACTTAAACCTGAAAATAGCCAGAATTGTCTTAGATCTATTCATCTCCCAATCTCCTTCACAAACGCTTTGAGAAAATGCTTCCGTGGTACCATTGCCACGAGGAAGGAAAGCGTCCCTCCTCGGTGAGGAATATCTTGAATGAGCCAGGGTACCGTAGCCTGACCGCTGGCACTGGAGCTCTCTAAGCCAGCCCTGCTAACCATCTGGTGATGTCCAACGAGTGAAAGAGTCAAAGTAGAGGATGATTTTCTCAACTGGTTTCTACAGCTGTCAAGGAGTGGCACCCAAACAGTCCCTCCCTGCTCCTTGCCTAAACAGGAAACTCTGTGGTGTCCTATGTGGGGCTTGAAGCAGCTGGTAGCTAAAGCCTGAGACCCTAGGGGCAAACCACACTTTATTAAATGACTCCCAAGGAGAAGGGTCTTTCTTGACACAAATTTCCCTTTTGGAATGCAGCTCTCTAAACAAAGAACTCTAAACAGATACTAGTTGGCCTCTTCCTTCTATCTATAAGTTCACGAGTCAAAATGAAGCCTAGAAAAATGTTACCTATTCATCAGCCTCCAGTGGCTTAGATTTTTTTGGTTAATTTTTATTTTTTTTGGTTTTATTTATTTGTTTTTTTAATTTTTATTTAATTAATTGATTTCAAATATTTTTCCATGGTTACAACTCATGTTCTTTCCCTTCCCTCCTCCCACCCCCTTCCAGTGTATAATTCCACTAGGTTTTACATGTATCATTGATCAAAACCTATTTCCATATTATTAATATTGCACTAGGGTGATCATTTAGAGCCTACATCCTCAATCATATTCCCATCAATCCATGTGATCAAGCAGTTGTTTCTCTTCTGTGTTTCTATTCCCACAGTTCTTTCTCTGGGTGTGGATAGTATTCTTTCTCATAAGTTCCTGGATCATTGTATTGCTGCTAGTAGAGAAGTCCGTTATGTTCTCTTGTATCACAGTGTATCCATCTCTGTGTATAATGTTCTTCTGGCTCTGCTCCTTTCACTCTGCATCAATTCCTGGAGGTCGTTCCAGTTCACATGGAATCCCTCCACTTCATTATTCCTTTGAGCACAATAGTATTCCATCACCAGCAGATACCACAATTTGTTCAGCCATTCCCCAATTGAAGGGCATTCCCTCGTTTTCCAATTTTTTGAAGTGGCTTAGATTTTGTTAAACCCTGGTCACCACTTCAGAAGTGGAACATATAGCAAGAAAAGAATACATTGTTAACAAGAAGGCTGCTAAATCTTGCCATTTCTCCCTGCCACATCTGTTGCTGTCATCT
The DNA here is from genome assembly GCF_016433145.1 of Gracilinanus agilis. Taxonomy (NCBI): domain Eukaryota; kingdom Metazoa; phylum Chordata; class Mammalia; order Didelphimorphia; family Didelphidae; genus Gracilinanus; species Gracilinanus agilis. Next base: position 124,502,055 of record NC_058132.1, on the reverse strand, counting down.
CTTTCTCTTTACTCATGTTTTTAGCACCTGAGCTCAGGCCTTCATCATTTGTTACCCCAACATTTGAAAGAGGCAGCCAGCTGGCTCAGTGGATGGAGCAACAGGTCTGAGTCAGGAGGACCTGGGTTCAAATCTGACCTCAGATACTTCTTTCCTCAGATAGGTCCCTGGGCAAGTCACTCGACTCTGTTTGCTTAGCCCTTGCTCTTCTGTCTTAGAATTGTTACTAAGACAGAAAGTAAGTTTTTTTAAAAATAACAATTTTTTTAAAAAGAAAGCCTTTTCACTAGACTTTCTGGCTCCAATTTCTCTCCTCTCCAATCTTTCCTAAGCTGCAGATAGTTTCCTAAAGCACAAAGATGTAAGAAGCAGTTATTCTATGTTTAATGGACTGAGGAAAGAAAGAGAAGCAAAAATGGTCCCTGATCTGAAGGGGTTTACATTCTAAGGGGAAAGGTGACTTATGCATAACTTTGTACAGATGAGATGTAATCAGGGGAGAGGGAAGGTAATCTCCAAGAGGAAGCTGAGGTGGCTGAGAAAGTGGGATTGGAGCTGAGTCTTGAAGGGAGCCAGGGAAATCATAAGATGGAGGGAAAGCATGCTAGGCATGAGATGAAGTCAGGACAAAGTCACAGACTTAGAAGATAGAGTGTCAGGTATACAAGGAACAGAAAATAGGCCAACATACTAAATCAGTAGACTGAAAGCCAAGCCAAGAGTGGGGAGGTCCTGGGTTCAAATTTGACCTTAGATATTTCCTAGCTGTGTGACCCTGGACAATTCACTTAACCTCCACTTCCTAGCCCCTACTGTTCTTCTGCCTTGGAACCAATACTTAATATTGATTCTAAAATGGAAGGTAAGGGTTTAAAAAAATTATATCTGTGGGCAGCTGGGTAGCTCAGTGGAGTGAGAGTCAGGCCTAGAGACAGGAGGTCCTAGGTTCAAACCCGGCCTCAGCCACTTCCCAGCTGTGTGACCCTGGGCAAGTCACTTGACCCCCATTGCCCACCCTTACCAATCTTCCACCTATGAGACAATACACCGAAGTATAAGGGTTTAAAAAAAATTATATCTGTTTTATAAACATTTTACATATTCTTATATATGTGCTTGTGTTCTCTCCTATGAAAATATATTTCTTAAAAAACAGAGGAATATGTTCTATATACTACTTTTATTGGGGTAGCCAGGTAGTGCAGTGGATAGTATACCAGGTCTGGAGTCAGGAAGACCTGAGTTCAAATCTGACCTCCGACACTTACTATATCCCTGGGCAAGTCACTTTTCCCTATTTGCCTCTGTTCCCTTATTTATAAAATGAGGATAATAATAACCACCTATCTCCCAGGGTTATTGTGAGGATCAAATGAGATAATAATCGTAAAGGGCTTAGAACACTGCCTGTAATATAGTGAGTACTATATAAATGTTAGCTATTATTATTATTATTATATCCCTAGGACCTAGCATAGTGCCTGGCATATAGTATGTGCTTAAAATAATGTGTGATGACCATGTGGCTCAGTTGATAGAGCACTATTCATGGACTCAGGAAGACCTAAGTTCAAAAATGGCCCCAGACTATTACTCGCTATATGACCTTGGACAAATCACATAACCTTGTTTTGCCTCAGTTTCCTCAGCTGTAAAAGGGAGATAATAATAAATAATTAATAAACAAGAATTATAAAAAACAATAGCTGATAATTACAACAAATAACAAATATAATATATTTTATTTATAATAAACAAAAGGGAGTACTTACCTCCCAGAGTAGTTGTGGGGATCAAATGAGATAATATTTATAAAGCTCTTAGTACTTTATAGTAATAGTATGTAATAAATGCTAAATGAATATTTATTTCCTTTCCATTTCCTTCCCTATACTTTGGTGGAACAGCTATGACAAGATAATATATTTGAATTTGGAAAACACCTTAGAGAATATTTAGCCCAAACTCTTATTTTACAGATGAGGTGAAATGATCTGCCTAAAACTTCTAAAACTGGCATTCTTTTCACGGCTCCATAGTGCCTTCACAGCCATTCAGAACGCAGCTCTTTCTCCTTCTTCTTTTATGTGTTCTTAAAACATGCTATTAATCTTATATTAGAAAAAGCACTTACTTCAGCAGCTTCATCACTGGACAGCCCAATGACCACTGCCAATACAGACCCAGGTGAAATGCCCTACAGGTTATCGGTAGCCCGTGTACTCGGTCTTTTGCAAGTCCTACACTGAATTCACTCCCCATCCTGTCTAACCAGTAGAGGCAATCCTAGTTCACCATTTTTACAGTGCGGAGACACCTGCCTAATAGGCAGAATCACCAAGCATCACCCACTCTTTACATTAATCCTGGTATCCCAGCCCACAGGATCCGAATAGGTTTCTGTGATGGTATCTCCAAGCTGTGCACATCTGGCTTCATTGTGCAGGTGTTTCACTTGGGAGTGGTGTGACTGGTCTAGTTATGCTGAGTTGTGACATGTTGGTTGCATTATTAAGAGAAGAGTCAGGACCAAATGACCTCATGGTTAGTTTAGAATGGCTCACCCTGAATGACAATCCTCTATTGTTATCAGATGGAGAAGTGGAGGAACAAAGAGGACATCTGTATGTAAGTTGGAGCACCTATGTCAAGTCTTAGGATGTTTAACTCCAGCGATTGATCAATCTCCCAAGAGTGGTCAAATAGTATCTCCAGGAGTCCCGCTGAGGCTTCTTCTCATTTCATCTGCACCTTCCTTCCCTAGCCAATGGCTTAACCAGACAACATAAACAACTAGAAGGAAATATAATGGGGAAAGTGTAATATATAAATATAAATATAAAGTGTAATAAATAAATATAAAGGGAAAAAAGTTCTTTTGCTAAGAAGCACAGTGCATGAACTAAAATGATTAGTAAAATGGTGCCTTTTTACTTAATACTTAATTATTTATTTGTTATATTATATTATTTTTTATTTAAATTTAATTAATAGAACATACTTGCAGAGGCTCCAAGGAAACACAAATTGGAAATAGGGACTGGACCCATGATTTCATTAGTAGAGAGAGCGATCACCAATGCAGGTTGCCACCTCCTCTGCAACTTACATAGTCCTAAAGAGTTGACTAGGCTCTGAAAGATTAAGCATCTTGCCCATTTTCCCTCAGATAGAGGGATGTCAGAGATGAGGCTGGAGCCCAGGTTCTCCTGGCTGCAGAGGTAGCTAGCTATTTGCTACCCAGAGTTGACTCTCACAAAAAAAAAAAAAAATTACATTAAGTTACACAGAGACAGAAACTACTAGGTTGTAGGAAGACTTTTTTGATAGAAGAAAAAGAGAGGGAGAGGAAGGACCTGGGAGCTAAAAAAAAAAATAAAATAAAGGGAGGAACAATATAAGATGGACAATACCTCACTGGAATGAATGATCAAGTACTTTGGTGTTACATATCCTTCCTCCCAAGGACCCTGCTGAAAAGTGGGTGTCTCTCCCAAGAATGAGTTGTTGCTATGAAAATTTACCTACTGAACTTTGAAAAAGCTACTTCTAAAAGAAATTTTCTAGAAGCAGAGACTTGTTTCTGGTGTCTTCTTCAGGAAATGCCTCCTACCCAATCTTTTCTCAGGGTATACTTAAATTTACAGGAGAATGATATCCAGTTGCTGGGATCACTTTCTCTCCCTCAAATAAAACATAATAGAGATACAGACACAAATGAAATAATACCTGCTCTCATGAAGCTTATCTTCTCTCCAAGAACCTAGTCTGTACATAAGTGAACATATACAATACACACGTGGAATATGTATACAATATACACGCAAGTATATATGAGTGTTCCTATCATATGTAAGCAGTTTGGCTCGTGAAAGAAGCAGAAAACTAACTTTTATGTCAAGAAAAAAGATGGAATCAACTTGCAAATTAAGTGAAGTAAATTCCCCTTTCATCTGGGAACAGTTTGGTCACCAAAAGGGTCGGAGGAAGAACTTTGAATGAAAAACTGAGAAAAATCCATGCATGAAGAAACACAGGGTTTGATTTTTTTTGCTTTTTTATTATTTTTAATAACAAATTTCCACATAAGTTTGGAAATACAGTTTTTCAATTAAAAAGTCAGATGTAAATTTTATTTGTTCAAAAGGCACCAATTGTGAGGAGATTTGGATAGCAAATTGTCTCTCTGGTGAATGGACTTGGAATTTTTTTTTTTTGGTGAGGGGGGAAGAAATGTTTGAGGCTTTCGAGTATTGTGGCCCCTCAGTTCATCTGCCTATGACTGTAGATTTTTAGTTTAAAACTGACAAAGCCATAAATCAAATAATAGTTTACTGAATGTTAGAAGATTCCATAAGTGACAGAAGGTTAGATTTCATGAGTTTTTACCTAATAAGGAAAAGATATCAATAGGAGGCTCTGATTTAAGCCATTAGGGAAAATGAAGAACCCATCAGGAGGGTTAAGAGCCCAGTAGGGGAGGAGTAAAAAATATACCAGCCGGAGCTGTCAACTAACTGGAATGCTTCAGTATCTGAACTTGAAAGGGAGGTTTCTGATTGGAAAACATGCATTGCTTTGCAGATTAGCTGAAGAATAGACTGGAAGTCTATTGATTAGTTTAGCTGAAATCTGTGTCAGTATTACAAATAGTGTAAGACAGTGGTATCAAACTCAAATTGAAATTGATACACGTTGGCTACCTACTGACTTAGAAAACCACAAATTAACATTATCTAGGTTGTTATATTTTTATTTATTTTTGTTAAACATTTTCCAATTACATTTTAATTGGGTGCTCAGGAGTTTTGCAGGTTGTGAGTTGGAAACATCTAGCTTAAGTGATGTGAATCTTCTCAGAGGTGCCACTACTTCCTGTTGCCTTCTCTGGCTTGAGACATAAAAGCAGAAAGGGAAAGACAAGATTTGCATCTGTTTTGCTATAAAACGAAGTTGGAAGTTGATTAGACAATGCACTATCCCATTCAGTGAAGAGTTGGCTGGGTTTGATTGTACCACCCAGAAAGCCAACCTGAGGAGATTTGCAGTTCTCTGACTTAAAAGGAACTGTCACTAAAGCATGACACTTTCTCAGAACTCTTTTAAAGGCTACTGTGAGCAAAAAGAGCTTGTTGCAGTTTCACCAGTTCAAGAGCAGAACAGAATAGTAAGCGCCAAATGGGAAGAAGCTAGCAGAGATGCGGCTTTGTGTGGAAGTATGTATTATTTTGAAGGAATTAAGGACTTGAAGCCTTGCAGACTGGAGTTGAAAACTGTCCTGTGTACATGGGTTTTTCCTCATTTGTATACCTCCATGCTATATTTCTGTGTGTATGTCCTTTTTTCCCCCACCAATACTGCATGTATTAGAAGAGTATGATCCAGGTTTATGTTTGGACTGTGATTTATTGACTTTCATTTGCTTTACCAAGGAACTAATGCAATAAATATTTGTGTTTTTTGCCTTAGTATTAAGTAAATGTTTTCTATTAGTGAACTAATGTGTCACGATGGCTGATTTAACATAAATGGGAATCACAGTATTGGTAACTCAGGGAGTTAAAGTTGCAAGTAGTAGGAATGGATTTCTCTTCACACACACACACGCATTTCAGTTACCCTTAGAAACTTGAGAGATTTTTGAGCTGCAGAGTGATTTATCTATCTCTGGAAATCCCAGACCTACTCGTTGAGGGCAGGTTGGCATAAATGAGCCAGCCCAGAGAGAGAGAGGAAGTGGTCACACCTGCACATATGTGAGTATATTTATGTCTATACATATTAATATTTGTATATACACATATAAGGATATGTGTACATGTAAGGTAAATTGGAGGGGCAGATACACTAGCATTGAGGGGAATCAATAGATTTCTAAAGGAGACTAGGGATTCTAATAGGCAGAAATGAAGTAGAGGTATATTCCAGGGATGGGGGAAAAGACGGTGTCAAGTCTAAATATGCCTCAAAATTGGCCATGGAGTGACTATTCTCGGGGATTTTAATCTCTTCATTTATTAGGAAACAGAAGCCACACGACTTTGTTCAAGGTATCTTGGTTAGTCAAAAGTCAAACATTTACTGTGTATGTGGGTAGAGGAGCACCATATTAACAACAGGAAGTAAAATGCCATTTCCCAGTGAAGAAACTGGACTTTCTTAGCAAGGGTAAAACAATAGGCAAAACTTCTTGCCATAAATCCGTCAATAACAAGAACTGGAATTGATAATTCAACAGCCATGGCCCTTCTCCTATGACATATTTTAGATGTAGTTTAGAGAATTTACACTAATTAAACAGTGCTATGTTTCTCCTTGGTTTAGGTGCTTTACACAGAATGGGGCATTTTCTACAATAGTGTAGATTTGGGCATAAGCTTTTCTGAATCTTGAGATTGTGAAAAAGCGCAGCCTTGTATTTATTTAGTTCATACAATGGACTAAAAAGAATACGTAGGATGAGAAGGTCAAAGGCCACAGAATTGAGCTATAATCTTGAGTTTCAGCATGAAACTTTTTCATGACAAAGCTCAGAGGACTTTTATAGGGCCTTCTGCAGAAACTCCAGCTAAAAAAATGTCAAGAACATGTCATTACCCTTTTCTCTCTCCTATTTCTGTCTGTCTCTGTCACACACACACATACACACACACACATACACACACACACACACACACACAGAGTAGTCAAAGGCCAAATCTATTGTTTTTTCTGCTACCCCTATTGCACCTTCTTAAACTGATAAAATAAAAACAAAACAATTTTGGTGTCCTTAAAACAAAAGGGCAAAAGTTTTGTTTCTTCTCAGAATGATAGACCCTTGTTCTTTTCTTCCCATCCCCACTACCCAGGAAAATAGGATTAGAATGAGATCTGATCTATATATTTTTCAACCCTCTGATTAAAGAGATAAACTTTAGCAGAAAACTGCCAAAATGAAGACTGAATTAGAGAAAAGGTACTCAATTCATCATTAATTATTAATATTCCTACAGTAAGACTTTATTTATCCAGAAGTCACTTATCTGGCAACCTCACCTCCCTGAAATACAACCAAGATCCAGAAATAAGCAAAGAAGACTTCTTTGGAAGCAACTACCTATATCATCAAGTTTCTGTTCTGTATTCCTTTGTGTATTATATTCACTGTCTGTTTCCTCTTCCTAATTAACCAAGATCTCCGATTTCTCTTTTCACTGGAAAAGCAATGAATTAGAAGAGGGTGGGACTGGTGGTAGCAAGGAAAGATAGAGGAAGGGAGAAGAATGAATTCATATAAAAAGCAGACACAAGAACTTGAAAGTCTTTCAAACCCAGCCCAACTCAATAGTCCCAAGGGATATTTTAGTGCAATCAAAGGATCTTAGAACTAGAAAGAATCTTGATATTCATATAATCCAGGCCTATCATTCTTAAGAAGAGGAAGGTCCAAAGAGGTGGTCAATAAATCTTGTCAATGCTTAATAAGCTTTATATAATCCTTACTATATGCCAAGCACTGCACTAAGTGCTGAAAATACAAAGAAAAGCAAAAGACAGTCCCTGCCATCAAGGAGCTCAGTCTCATGGGAGAGATAACATGCAAACAACTACTATATGTGCCAATACTTGGTAAATTGGAAATAATCAATGGAGGGAAGGTTCTTGAATTAAAAGGGGTTGGGAAAGGCTTCCTATAGAAGGTAGGATTTTGATTGGGACCTGAAGGAAATCAGGAAAGCCAGTAGGTAGAGGCGGAGGGCATTCCAAGCATAGAGACAGCCAACGAAAATGCCCTGTGCTCTGAGACGCAATGACATTGGAATGAAGAATATGTGTTGGGGAATACAGTGGAAGAGAGTCTGGGGAAAAGTAGGAGGGGGCTAGGTTATGAAAGATCCAATGCCAAACAGTATTTTTCATTTGATTCTGCAGGCAATAGGAAGCCACTAGAGTTTGTAGAATAAGGTGGAGAGGTGAGAAAATCACTTTTGTGACTGAATAGAGGATGTATTGGAGCAGGGAGAGACTTAAGGCAGGCAGACTCATCGGCACGCTGTTTCAATAGTCTGTGCCATAATAATAAGGAAAGTAGGGGTGAAAGGGTGAGGGGGAAAGATAACAAGTTTTATTTTGGATATGTTGAGTTTAAGATGCCTACTGGAATCGATTTCAAAATGTCTACAAGTTGGGGATACAAGACTGGAGGTCTGTAGAGAAGTTGGAGTAGAAAAGGTAAATTTGAGAATCATCAGTAAAGAGATGGTAACTGAATCCATGGAAGCTGATGAAATCGCCAAGTGAAGTAGTACAGAATGAAAAGATAAGACCCAGACCAAACACTAAGGGACACCTGTGTTCATCTGGAAGTAGATCTAGCAAAAGGGACAGAGAAGGAAAGATCAGATATGTAAGATGAGAGAGAGAGAGAGAGAGAGAGAGAGAGAGAGAGAGAGAGAGAGAGAGAGA
>NC_058132.1:124385216-124493209 GCF_016433145.1 Gracilinanus agilis | reverse complement strand
AGAGAGAGAGAGAGAGAGAGAGAGAGAGAGAGAGAGAGAGAGAGAGGAACCCCAAAAACCTAGCAAAAAGAGAATATCAAGTTGGAGAGGGCAATGGAGACAGCAGTTTGGGTAGAAAGATAGGAAGATAAAGTTGGAAGACAGGTTAAGAAGGAGTTTAGCCACAAAGGAAAGAAAAGACATAGGATGATGGGAAGGATGAAGTGAGGGTTTTTTAGGATGGAGGAGACATGGACATGTTCATTGGCAGTAGGAAATGAGCCTAGACAGGGAGAGACTGAAAATGTGTGCAAGAACAAGGATAACAGAAAGCACAATCTATTGAGGAGACAAGATAGAGTGGATCACTTCAACAAGTAGAGGTGTTTGCCTTGGTGAAGAGTAAGACCACTTCATCAATGTGAGACAAGAGTCTCATGGGAGAAAGTAGCAGAAGGCATCTTAGTCATTGGAGATGAGGAAGAGAGGGAAAGAGGGAGCTTACAGTGAATGGTCTCCATTTTTTCTGTAGAATATTAGGCAAGGTTCTCAACTGAGAGAGTTGAGGTAAAGGGAGCCATGGGAGGTTTGAGAAGAGATGAAAAGGTTTGGAAGAGCTTCTGTGGTTGGTGGGATAATTAGTTGATAAGGGAAATAGGGTAGGGTTTCTCAGTAGCAATGAGGGCCCAGTTGATGTTGGGTAACATAATAGTTGTAGCAGATCCAGTCAGAATGGTTGCGTGACTTTCTCCACCTTCATGCAGTACCACATGTATAGAGGAGTGAGGACAGCAGATGGTGGGAGTAATCTAAAGCTGAAGCTTGGTTCCATATAATCAGGGATATAAAGAATTCAAGAGACTAGGATAACATCGGATGGGACTGGTTCACCGAAGGGTCAAGATGGGGAGAAAAGGAGAGCATGGCTAGTCCAGGGGAGAATTTAAAGGTCAAGGGATTAGAAGGTGACTGTGCAGACAAAAAGTAGGGCTTTGTAAAGGAAGTTAGAAAGAAAGAGGTGAAAAGTCCATACATAACAGCTTGATAACAGAATTTTGGAATTCTTGCACATAGAGGTAGTACATTTGTGGCTAAGGTCAAGATCAAAGGTATGACCAAGGTATGAAGTGAGGGGAAAGAGTAGCTCGTGGGAATTGAGTAGGGTGAGAAAATGAGTAATTAGGGTACTTCGAGGAAAGTCAAGATGAATGTTGTGGTCAGGAATTGGGGAGGAGATAAAAACTGTGAGCCATGTACCAAACTCAGGGAGGAAGGGAATGACTTGGGGATCCACAAACATATCTGCTATTAGAATTTTGATTGTGTGGTAGCTATGAATAGCATGAGTCACAAAGGAAAAGTGGTTTCTGGTTGATGGAGATCTGCACCTTCTGCAGAAGGGGCATTTCAACTGAGTTCTTCAAGGATTTCAAGGAAACTTGGAGGGGAGAAGAAGAATATTTCAGGCAGGAGGGACAGTCAGTGCAGAGTCAGAGAGTATTGTTGTACAACCTAAGAGGTCAGTATAACTGGATCATAGAATATATGAAAGGGGATGAGGTTTTAAAAAGCCTAGAAAGGTGGGAAGGGACTAGACCATGTTGTGAAGGTCTTTAAAAGCCTGAGAATTTTTATTTGATCCTATAGGGTAATAGGGCACCAATGGATTTCCATAAGTAAAAAGATAAGAATAGACTTGCACTTCAGGGCTTTGGTGGCTAAGTGGAGGATGGATCGGAGTGGGGAGAGACTTGAGGTCGGGGTGCCAATTAAACAACTATCATAATAGTCTAGGCAGGAAGAGGTGAGGAACTGTGTAATGGGGAATCTGTGGGAATAAAGACAAAGGGACATATATGAGAGATGTCACGAAGGTATGACAATAAGTTGGATATTGGGTTGATGCAAATGAGGAATCAAGGCTACTCAGGTCTGAAGCCTGTGTCACTGGGAGCACAAAGGTATCTTTGAAAGTAATAGGAAAGGGGGCAGCTGGGTAGCTCAGTGGCTTGAGAGCCACGTCTGGAGACGGGAGGTCTTAGGTTCAAATCTGAACTCAGACACTTCCCAGCTGTGTGAGCCTGGGCAAGTCACTTAACCCCCATTGCCTAGCCCTTACCATTCTTTCTGCCTTGGAGCCAATACATAGTATTGGTTCCAAGACAAAAGGTAAGGGTTTAAAAATTTTTTTGAAAAAAAAAAGTAATAGGAAACTTGAGAAGAGAGGAGAGGTTGAATGATAAATTCTGGGTAGAATATGTTGAGTTAGAGATGCCTGAGACCATCCAATTTGAGACATTTAGAAGGCTACAGGTGATATAGAGCTGGAGATCAGGATTAAGATTAGGACCCAAAATAGAGATCTGGGAATCAACTGCACTGAGAACTACTTCTAGGGTGAAGAAGATCTCATTCTACTTAAGTATGCCATTATGTGAAATAATATTAAAATGGGGCAGTTAACATTCATTGGAATAATCTTACAACTAGGTCATAAGTCAAATTATATTTTGTTAGGCTCTGCAATATTTACTTTGTTACAGGCATTATGGTGAAATAATGTTGGTTGGAATATGGCTGTGCTTCAATAAAATTTTGTTTAAAAGAGCTGACATTCCCTAATGTAATATCAATTTTCCTTCTAATGGTATAAGCTAATGGTATAAGTATATTTCCCACCTCCTTCCCAAAGGGTAATTACAGGAATGACTGAGTCAGTGTTTGCAAAGTGATCCTAGCATCCTCTGAAGGGGGGACAAAAAAGGTATTACACATACATAATATTATTCTAATAACAAAAACACCTTGAGTTAAAAAAAATAAACTTTTCTGGGGTAGCTGGGTAGCTCAGTGGATTGAGAGTCAGGCCTAGAGACAGGAGGTCCTGGGTTCAAATCTGGCCTCAGCCACTTCCCAGCTGTGTGACCCTGGGCAAGTCACTTAAGGTATAGACTCCAAGATGGAAGGTAAGGGTTTAAAAAAAATAAATAAAATAAACTTTTCTAATAATCCACTTTTCTTAGTTTTCCTTCCATAAAGTTTTCTAGTTAGTCTAGAAAGAATATGCTCCATCTTATCTCACTATGCAACCAAAACCCTCAACGCTAGCTTTGTGTCCCATCTCAGGCTCTGAGCCTTTCTATGCCCTTCCTTTTCTAAATTTCAAAGGTATATAAAAAGGCTTCCCTAAAACCCAAGAATTAGAAAACTCTCTAAGACCAAACTGCAGCTACATCAAATAATAGTATGTGGAGAAAGCACTAGATAAGGTGCTAAATTTGGTGCATGAGGAACTAGAAGGGCAGCGAGATGGCTCAGAGCAGGGGTCGGCAACCTTTTTGGCCGTGAGAGCCATAAACGCCACATTTTTTAAAATGTAATTTCGTGAGAGCCGTACAGTGCTCACAGTGCGCTCCTGTAACAGCGCCTGAAAAAAATGGACTTCATGGCTCCTGCAGAAAGAGCCGTATCTGGCCCTCAAAAGAGCCAGATACTGCTCGAGAGCCATAAGTTGCCGATCCCTGACTCAGTGGATAGTGCCAGGTCTGGCCTTGGGAGGACCTGGGTTCAAATCTCACCTCAAAAACTTCCTCCCTGTGTGCCCCGGGCAATTCACTTAGTCCTGATTGCCTAGTCCTCTCTGCTCTTCTGGCTTAGAATTGATTAAGAATTAATCAATTAATCGATTAATAATTAACTAGAATTGATTAATGGATTAATTGACTAAGACAGAAGGTAAGAGTTTAAAAAATAATAGCACCTATCTCCCACAGTTGTGAGAAGCAAATGGAATAATATGCAAAGTACTTTGCAAAGCTTAAAGCATCACATAAATGCTATTATTATACTTGGAATTATCGAGAAAAATTCAAGTTTCTTTTTGGCATTAGGAAATCTTAACAACACAAGGTTGAATAAATGAAAATTCAATCTAGATTACATTATCATTCATTCAATTCCTATCTGTTTCTTAGATGCTCATAAACAGCAGGGAAGGAAAACTGGATGGATTTTGATCTAGTGCTTAAGGCAGAGTTAGGAAATGCAGACATCTAATTTGTTATAAAACAAAAGGCTTTCTATAGGAAATGTCTCTAGGTCCTTCAAAGCACAGTGACAAGGGTGCCCAGGGATGACAATGAAAATTATTTACCCTGAGATAGTCTGGTGAGCCATCCCATTGGTGAAACCAAAAAATTAAAGAATTCATTTCTCTGTCTTCTAGTAGCCCCAAATTATTTACCTTGGGACAGCTGAGTCATCCTTAAGCTTTCTTTTTTTTTTTTTTTAAACATTCGGTTTTCTTGTAAGACAGAGACAATGGCTCAGCTTGTAGTGTGCCCCATCCACCTCCCCCCCACTGGGGAAAAAAAAAAAAAAAGAAAATTGATGATTACATGATTTTCCATTCAACTGTTAATGCTTCCAACTTCTATTCAAGGTTGAAAAGAGTTCCCTTCTTTTTAATGGGGGTATCATGGAATAACAATGACACAGACAGAAGTAAGCTGGAAAGGAACTAAAGCTTTGGAGATGATCATCACCTCATTAAAAAGTCTAGCCAGTGGAAGCCCAAGGAGTTTCTGAGGTCTCTGGTGCTGTATTTACATGCATAAATGGAGCTCCTTAATAACTGTTTTCAGTGAGAGGAATCCTGGTCACTCTCTATACGGTCATGATGGCTTTATAGTTGGGGTGACCTGTCGCGGGATTCCAGGTGAAGCCCCTTCATTCCAGTGATTATCTTATTCCTTTATTTCCCATTTCTCCCATATATACTTTGTTTGCCTCTCGTCTTCATGTGCAATCATTGAGAGCAGAGGCTCTCCTTGGCTTTTCTTGGAATTGCTAGGGCTTAGTCTGCCCGGCACATAGTTTTTTATTTTTTATTTTTTTTATCAACTGACTTTAAAAGAAATTCTTGCTTTTAGGAGACAAGAAGAGAAACAGGGAGACATAATTCCAGCTACTTTCAAAAGGAAAATCTGCTACCTTCCCTTCAAAATAATTGTCTAAAAATCAAATGGTCAGTTAGAACTGGAAGGGGCCTTAGGAAGCATCTCGCCAGACCCTCTCTTTTCTTTGGTGAAGTGGCAACTAAAGTCACTCAGGTAATAATGTGTAATCCAGGATTTGAACACAGGTCTTCTGGTTCCAAAGTCTGTGTGCTTTCCACAGCTGTCCTCAATCTCATTGGACTGGTGAACATGCTCACAAATAGATAGAACTAAAATTTTCATTAACTATTTCATCTCCAATTGTACTGCTTTAGAAGTGTGTGTGTGTGTGTGGGGGGGGGAGCAGCTGGGTAGCTCAGTGGATTGAGAGTCAGGCCTAGAGACAGGAGGTCCTAGGTTCAAATCCAGCCTCAGACACTTCCCAGCTGTGTGACCCTGGGCAAGTCACTTGACCCCCATTGCCCACCCTTACCACTCTTCCACCAAGGAGCCAATACACAGAAGTTAAGGGTTTAAAAAAAAAGTGTGGGGGCAGGCAGGGACCTGGGTGGCTCAGTGGATAAAGCATCAGGCCTGAGGATGGGAGGTCCTGGATCAATAGCAGCCTCTTCCTAGCTGTGTGACCCTGGGCAAGTCATTTAAGCCCAATTACCTAGTCCTTACCTCTCTTCTGCCTTGGAACAGATACTTAGTATGAATTCTAAGATGGGAAATGATGGTGTTTTGGGTTTTTGGTTTTTTTTAAGTGTATGGAGCTGTTAAAACTAGGCTAACTTGCCATTGTCATTGTCACTGGGAAAAATGGTAACCGCTTAAAAGATGGAGCATTAGCAGATAAGCATTTTGGCTGAATGAATCATTTGTTTGCCAGCAACTCAACTGCCAAAAATAGTAGAGAAAAATGGAGCCCAAAGACCAATTTATCTTCATGTGGCCAGAATCTGGTGACAGCAAATATGGCAAGTGTCATTTTAATTGTCAGAAAGAATGGCATTGGTGCCATTTCACAAAGCAGTTTATTGACCCTTAAAGCATTTCTCCTCTTGAAATCAGGTGTACCAACATTCCTGTTTTGGGACCTTCTTAAGGGAAGTGCCTGACAAGTAATGTTTTTGCATTTCTCTTTGTATTCCCAAAGTTTTGTATAGTGTCTGTCACATAATAGTGGCTTATTAAGTGCTGATTGATTGACTGATTGATTGCAAACTTCCTCATTTCCTTAGTCTCTTTCAATTGGACTCAGAATAAAAAGGATCCTGTTTCCCATGCTTGGTCTTCAAAATGTACAATAATGTTTATGCAGGTAAATTTGTATCATTAGTAACACTGTTCTACAGATAGTAATTGTGGCTAAGATACTTTGTGGGGTCTCTTTGTGAGACTTTAATGGTGGGCAACCTTAAGACCAAAGCCAAAGCCAAAGCAAAGGATGATCAACCTCCCTCCTAAAGCTGAAATTTGATCCAAAATCCTAAATATATCCCACTCCTAATAATCCATGGAAAAAGTGGGCTCCATTTTTTCATTTCCAAACTCATAACTGGATCTGTGAGAACAGAAAACAAATCCATACCAACTTGGCCGTTCCTTTATTTACCTTCTTCTGAACTTTCTCCCTGGAATAAGATACGACATGGGGGCTGGAAGTAATGGATGTATGTGTAATGATGTAAGGTATCAGAGATGTACTCTTTTGTCTTTGGAAGGGGAACGGGGCTGCCATTTGGGGGATCAAAAGAATCCTTGGACTGTTGTATGAGAGGCATCATTTTTTTCTCCAAAAGAAGTCATGGAAAAGTACCTTAAGCCTCTCATAAAATCTCAAAGGAAATAATGGAAAGTTAATACTGCTGGAAATTTGGCACCATAAACACATGTCTACACAACAAGTTTTCTGTCATAGAAAAGAATACCCACGATATTTGTTCACACTTTTTTTCTGTATACATTATGCTTGGGAGACCTTCAGAATATAATTCAACCTGTCAAACATGGGCATACTGAAGGGGGGGGGGATTCTCAGTTCTCAGTCCTAAGATCAATGATAGAGTTTTCAATATTACTGAAATTCAGTTGTTGGAATAACCTTGGAGGGGGAAGGGGAGAAATGAATCTAACTTGGGACTTGTCTTTGAATCAGCCTTTAACAGCACTGAAATCATCCTACATTGTCCCGCAGGCATGGGCACAGTGAAGACTGATGCTTTGATCCTTGTTTTGGTCTCGCATTAGACAACAGTCAAACACTTAGCTCTTCCAGAGATAGACAAACTAGATAGACCAGGCAGACAAAAACAAGAGTGCGAAAGTGATAGAATGATAGAGGAAGAGAGAAGCGTTCCATTCTCTAAGGGAAAAAAATGTGTTTTGAGCTTTGATTGCTCCATTGCATTGATTCACCAAGGAGTCAAACTCTTATAGCTATTAATTTATAAGGCCATTTGTAAAGATGGCAAGTAGGTAAAAGTGTCTGGATAATCTGGGCTGAGGCCATTATTCATTAAAATGTACTTCTTTTTTCCCCCGCAGAGTCAGTCTTCTCCTAGTACGGTGATGGCAAACCTATTACAAACGTGTCAGCACTGAAGTATGGGGCCGCATGCCAAGGATGAAACATTTGATGTAGTGTAGTGTAGACACTCTGTGCACCATAGATGACAATTCTACCTATATTAATTTACCTATTTTTGTTTATTAAATAGTTATATATTACAATTATACATTTTTTGTTATTTAAACTATAAATATCACAAAAGTATGGCTTTTTTCTCAAAGTGACACACCAGCTGAGTTATGCTTGTTTTTTTTGGCGAATTTTGACACACCAAGCTCAAAAGGTTGCCCATCACTGGCCTAGTAGAATGTAATCTCTTTGAAAGCAGGAATTAAGAAGTGCTTTCTTTCCCTTTTTTCAACAGGAACTTCTAACAGGTGGATTCCTAAGATCTGATAAATGAATAGTAATCAAGCGCCATTAATATATGCAGTCTTGGATCTTGGAGGATCTTGGGAAATGTTAATTAAGCTAGTGAGGCTGAATTTTTCTTTGTAAGCTGGAGAGGAAAGCAGCTGAAGTGGAAGGGGAAATGATTCAGTTTAATTAGCATAATACAGGACACATAGTAGGCATCTAAAATGTCCTCATGACTCCCACCAAGTTGGGTGTCAATTTATTCAGAAAAGAGAAGCCAAAATTCAATTCAAAATATTAAGAGGAAGGGAGCCTCCTGGGTCAATAGTCATTTGTTAAACATCTCCCAAGTGCCAAGCACTGTGTTAGTTTCAGGATGGTCTCCTCATACCTCTGGCTGGATGATGAAAGGACAAAAGGAACTGAACAAATAGTGGAAGAAGAATTTTAAAAAGGAAGATTTACTCTTTGGCTCCAGCTTCAAAGGACCTGCTGACTACTCAGAAGTTCCACACAGGAGACACTATCATCTGAGGAGGTAATAATACCTACCACCTTGTATTTGTCAAAGGCTTTCCTCAGGGGCACTGGAAGCCATTTTCAGACATTACCTCATTCTCTAATCTTCACATCAAACCTGTGAGGCAGGCAGTGGTACATAACCTTGGGCCCTGCCTTAACTATGTGGAAAAGAAAGCTTAGAGGTGAAGTGCTCCCAGTTCTGGATTTTCAATCAAAAATAGCTCTTTGGAAATGTTGAGGCATCTGATTCATTGGGGAAGAAGGAGAGCGATTCTGTAAAGCAGCACACTATACACAAACTCCTGGCAAGGCAAAAACATTAGAAATATGTCCTGGAGGGAGTCAGGAAGATCTAGATTCAAATCTGGCCTCTGGGCAAGTCATTTTACCCGATTTGCCTAGCCTTTACCACTTTTCTGCCTTGGAACTGACTCATATCAAAGATAAGGGTTTTTAACAAAAAAAAAAAAGGGGGGGGAAGGGGGGCTAGGGTGGGATATAAACTAGAGTCGAATCTATTCCAATGTAGGTCCAAGGGAAGAGGTTTCAGTTTACCGAAAGAAATCCACCTACCTGATCTCTCCCAATTGATTCTTCATTTGACCACACTCTACTGCCAACCCCTTCATTGCAACCTCTTCCTCTGCTTCCATAAGAATTCGGGCAGGTTGAATGTAGTGACTCAGACCCATCGGAAGCCCAAGGCAAAGTTAAATCCAAGCAAAGGGCAGCTTTTCTCCCCAGAAGACAAAAAGACACAAGAGTGGGTTTCCTTATTGTAGTCACCTTAGGGCTCAAGTAAAAACAAGCCCCAATTGGGCAGACACAAGATATACATGGCAAAGATGGGCTTATCCACATGCCTTGAACCCAGCACAGTAAAGGGGGAGAGAATAACTTGGCTTCAATTAGACATTTTTAAAGGATTCTTTCCTTCACAATGGCATATCACCAAGGTAGAATCATGCCTTATAGATTTGGGGCTTTTATGTACTATTCGTGTTTATAACACTGACTTCATAAAAGAGATGCTAGTCGAGCCTTTCTATTTTTTAACTAATTCTAGGTTTTTAGCTTATGTATATTACATGTAGGACTAGAGACTAGACCTGCAATCTCACTGGAGAGAATTCCTAGGGAGGAAACTCCCTCTACCAAATGCAGGTTAGTAACTTCTCTCCAACCTAAAATCTTAAGAGAACTGTCTCTAGAGCACTCTCCGGTCCAATGATTTATCAAGAGTCACACCACCAGGAGATTCCTCTCCTAGTAAGCATTTCTGTATCATCACACATTTGAGAAGTTGCAAAACCTTTTAGGTGATCCTGTTTTTTCTATCTGTGGAAAAAAATGCTACTGGAAAAGAGAAAAAGCCATTAAAAAGACATCTTTCCATAGGATGGTGTCTGCTTGTAGCAGAAGCCACAACATCGAGTTCTAATTAGTTTGTCTTCTCCCATCGTGACACCGAGGAGTAGTATGTGGGGACTTGTTCTTACTTTCTTATTTCTCTCATCTCTACAGGAGTAAGGCTTATTTTCCTCAATTGGTCCAAATGATACTTTTAGAAGTAGCTTGGTATAATGGAAAGAACTAATAAATAAATAATGGCTAGAGGTTAGATACGGTGGAAGCCTTGGGTTGGAATCCAGTCTCAGAAATTCAACCCTGGACAAGTCCCTGAACACCTCTGGGCTTGCTGGATCCATCATTGGTGAAAATCGAGGACATGGGAAGTCCCCTTCCAGTTTTAAATCCACGATCCTATGAACTTGTAGTAAGGAAGCAGAGATCTTTGTCTTTAGGGAGAAAGGCTAGTTGATACTTGGTCTTACCCTTTGCCTTATTCCTTTCACGAGTCTTTAAGTCACTTCGCTTTCAGCCTTCAAAACCCAACAGAAATGTAGCTAGATAGGTTTGGGAGCAGCGGTCAGATGAGGAAGAGGAATCCCTCCCTTTGACCTACGTCGATTGTCCAGTTCACACTAGGTGCTGGGTGTCCATTCTCAGTGGGATGCTGAACTTTGCCTCCACCCCCGCACTCACGTTTATGTGATGGAGACCCTCATTTCATTACCCTACATCCCTTGGGCCCACCTGGGGACATCTGCTGTGCCATTGCTCCAAAGGATGGGAGGATCCCTACTGTTTAAGCACTGGCCTTTTCACCAGCAGTAAAGCTGACCTTTTGTAGCTGTTTCCTTTCACTAGAATCTAAGTTCCTCAAGAGCTCCTCAATCCTTTATCATATCCTCGAGCTCAGAACACAGAGGTATATCTAGTAGAGAAAACTACCAGAAAACCACCAATTGGAAGGTTTTCCATCCTGGTAAATTTTCCAGAACGTTTCATGTACGAGTGTGGACAAATGGACCTTGCCATTACACGTCTTTCATTAGCTTTTTCTTTTTAAACCCTTTTTTGTGACTTAGAATTGTGATGACATAACAGTTCCAAGGCAGAAAAGCAGTAAGGGTTAGGTAATATGGGTTAAGTGACTTGCCCAGGGTCACCAAGCTAGGAAGTGTCTGTGGCCACATTTAAACAACGCAGAACCTCCCATCATCTGGCTGCCCCTCTCATTCACTTTTAAAGGCCCAATCCATCCCATAGGATCCTCCATCCCAGGAAGGCATCCACAAACCTTGAGTTGACCCTTCTGATTCTTCTCCAAATCGTCTTCCATTCCTTGTCATTTTTTTTTTTCATCTAAAGAACAGCTCAATCCTAGGAACACAAACCTCTCTTCTTCTTCCTGAGGTTCTCCTACCCTAGTATCTTCTCTTACAAGCTTCACCTGAAGTTTGACTAGCATTAATCCTTCGAGGAGACAACCTTCTACCCATATAAATAGACATCATTGAAGTGTTTTTTAACATTTTTATTCCTTTGACTTCAGCTGTTCCTGAACAATAGACATAAAGCCACATTTGGAATTCTCCTTCCCTTGCCTATGGGCCCAGGTCAAAAGCACCAAGGTGCACGTTCTCAGGAAGCACCATTTTACCGTTTGAAGTATGACTGACTGAGACACTTGATGCAGTAACAGCCTCCCTCGCCCATCCGCCTTTGGACCACTGATCATTAGTGTAAGTTTAACTGGTAAGGATTTGCTGTAGATCCCTGAACCGTTCGAGAAACAAGAGCCACAGAGGAGTTCTCAGGCTTCCCTGGTGGCACCCACTATCAGCATCAGCATCTTCCTGGCCCGGTTTGTCCTATGTGTCAAAGAAATAAGACCCGAGTCAAAATCCTCATTTACTACCCCCTTCCCCAAGCAGGAGGAACAAGTGATTGGGAGGCTCCGAGTAACTTCCCAAACTGGAAGTCTACCCTCTCCCCCTAAAGTCTCCATCGGTGGAATGGGCAGACTCATTGCAACTGACAATTGGGCAAAAGCAAGCACAGGTGGTGTAGCACTGCCGGAACCTTAATTGGAATAATTAATTTTTTAACTTCTTAAAAATGAGATTGTGTTTATGTGTATGTCCTCATCTAGGGGAACTCAATTATTTCCCTGCCACCTTAATTCACTAAGCTAATAAAAAAGGCCAGGGATATTGAATAATAATAAGGAGAGGGCTTTTCATTTTAAAATGAAATTAACATTTTAACCAGTCAGAACTAAATGGCCTTTCAGGTATCCTCTGTAAAATGCATATGTACAAATCCTCCCTCTAAAGCCATTTCAAGAAAAAGTACAATTCTCCCCTGAACCCTAGGCTTCAGTGAATGAGAATTCTCAAACCCCAATGATCTCTGAAGGCTACGGCTCTGTAGATCTACATGCTTTCACCATGTACGGATACCCCTTACATCCTACCCCCGAAGGCTTTCAAACTATTGCCTTTAGCACGGTGTCCTCTGGCAGAAGACTTAAAACAGGTTCAGTCATTTAAGTACCATATGTTGTTTGAGAGATTCATCCTTGGCAAATCTCTAAACTGTGGCACTCCAAAGGTGGTTTGTTGTTAGGGATTCTACTTGTCTGTGATCTATCCTGGGGCTCAAATTTGACCCCAGGAAAATCTTTTCCCAACAGAAGAAGCTACAGAAAGAGCGAAGAAATTTTCAGAGTTGAGCTGACTCTACAACTGTGGCCATCAGAGCCTGACAGCAATCATAATTATATGACAGTGATTTTTAAAATTCTAGTTCATCCTTCACAATGGGGAACTTAAAAAAAAAAGACACCAAACTATTTTAACATAATTTATATACATTTATGGCTTTATACAATAATAGCAAAGATTGTTCTTGTGTCTGTAAGTACATCATCATCAGGCACTTCTCAGAAAAGATCTAAGTATGAACTTGAAGTCTGCAATGTTTCTGAACCAGAGAGGGGAGCTGGAGGCTGTGACCACTGCGTGAACATATGAGTATCCATGCCTACCTCGTGTCATATGCTGGGCTGTGAACACCTTCAAATAGGAGGCCAGGTTCAATGCCAAGTTGTGTTTTGTTTGCATAAACCATGCTGCATTTATATGTAATGATTGCCATAACAAAAATACAAAACACAAGGATATACCTTATTTAAAATCAGTTATAAATTAAGAAACCAAAGAGTTGGAAGGAGGATTTTCAAATAAAGGGAGATGGAGGGGACGAGGAAGGGAGAAAGTATTGATAACGTACATCCAGTGGTTTAACAAGTGCAAATTTTATACTATTTGAAAATTGGTCCAATTTTAGATTTTCCGTTCTCTTCTTAGGGATGCTCTGTTTATTTGCCACTTAATGGGTTACAACTTTTGCTTATAAACTTAAGCATTTTGTCAGTTTGCTAAAGCAGAGCTTTCCAATTTAATGCATTTACTACCTAAATATATTCCATACATCTATTACGGAAACAATACATCTTTATATTTAAAATATCTGAATAGTTCTATAATACAATATACTTTTAATAACAGTACAAACCAGAGGAAATAAATCAAACATGGCTGCATAGGTAAGATCATTTGCACATTTCACAAAGCAATCATTTACAATAATTGACAAAACTAAATTACTCCAGAAACTCAGTATTCTTACTGGAAAAAAAATTACTAGAGGTCACATAATGTTTGCTATCAAAACAGACAAAATGCCCTTCATCAGACTTCATGATGTCCCCGAGTTGTATGGGATTGATATCAGAAATTCAAAGAGATTGAGAAAAAAAGAAATTCAAAGACACAGGCCCAAGAAAGTAGAAAGAAAAAAAAAAGTGTGTCAGTCTACCCAATAACCAAAGGTTCACAAGGTAATTTTAATTGCTTGCTTCTCTAATTAAAATACTTTTTTTTTTTTTTTGGCTCACACTATGCCGGGGGAAAAAGTATATTTTGTGGTAAATGGCGGGGTGGGGAGGTGGGGTAAGGAACATAAAATTTAACAGATACTTTGGCACCATGGCTTAACATGTTATATTTGACATAGGGAGGCTACTAATTAGGGAAGCTAAGATTTAAAATAAGCAAATAGGCACACACTGCAAATATTGTACTACTCGGCAGATGGGAAGGCCATTTTTTGGAGTGGCTACCAATGGAGATGGCTGTGTATTTGGTGATTGGGAGGATTTTCCGTGACTTGAGATCATCGGCGACTCCAATGGTGAATGCCACAGTGGGAGGTCTATAATAGAGCTGGCCTATAGACTGTCTGTCATCTACAGTGGCTGCATTTTTGTCAAGCATGGCTGAAAGGCTGAGAAAAGCCAAGAGAGATGCAATTAACATGCAAGACAAAGCAAGTGTGATTTGGGCTAAGTACACAGACAAATGCAAAGAAATCAGAGTGTTCCTAACAAGCCCAAATGAAGACTGTTGTGCACCTGGTCTTTTATTTTGTCGTCTTGGAACATTCAAAGAATGACTTGAAAATACTGATTGATTAAATGGGACTCGAGCTCCAATTAACTTAGACTACAAGTTACAGGTAATTGAAAAGTATTAAATATAGTGATGGGAATGGTGAATTAAGTTACTTAAAGCTGAAGAAATCTTCAAATTCTTGACTTGTACTAAGATTTTTCTTTTTTTGAAGAGGCATCAATTAGAGATTCTGAAACAACTCCTTTTCAGGGATGGTGTGGTTATTAAAACCCACCTGTATTATGAATACCAAGACTCCAATAATCAGTATTGCTTCACTTAAAAATCCTCACCCCCAAATTAATGTGCATCGTGCAGTAAAGTGATTTGAGGAGATGAAAAAGGGGTGGTGTGAGTGTATGTATGTGTGTGTGCGTGCGCACACACGTATGTAAACAAAACTTCAAGGGAGGACAATAGTCTCAACCTTTTGGGATATAGCAAATATGGAGGAGGGGTACGTGACCAACACATCTGGCAGGCTTTTT
The DNA here is from genome assembly GCF_016433145.1 of Gracilinanus agilis. Taxonomy (NCBI): domain Eukaryota; kingdom Metazoa; phylum Chordata; class Mammalia; order Didelphimorphia; family Didelphidae; genus Gracilinanus; species Gracilinanus agilis. The sequence goes on along the minus strand of NC_058132.1, from coordinate 124,478,487 downwards.
TTCTAAAGCTAAAATGAACGCAAACTTTTCATTATAAACTCCAGTTTGTAAAAATAAGAAAATTGCAAGTGTGGTACTAAAGAAAGAGTTTGGTTCTAGAGTCAAAGACCTGGAACCAAATCCCACCTCTAGCAAGCGCTCACCAGCTGTGTGACCTTAGTCCAATCACTTTATATTCCTGTGCCTCCAATTCCTCATTTGTAAAATTTAGAGAACTGAACTCTATTGGGCCTTGTGGGGTCCCTTCCCACTCTCCATCTATGAGTCTACGCCCTTTTGGATAAAGGTTCTGCATCCCCCCCCTTCCCCTTTTCCTGGTCTAAAACATGATGAGACCTCTAGGAAACAAAGGTGACAAAGCATTACACAAGCATCTATCAAAGAATACTCAACACTTTGTGGTACTCATTGTTAACATGGAAAGAGAAGCAGATGAAGTTTCTAAAAATGAATATATAAAAAGCAGATTAGAGCTCTTAAACACGAAATGCCAAGTGTCTATAACTATACATCACTTTCCTCTCCCCAAAATGGGACAGAAATGCTTAGTATTCAAGGCCCTAATTATGACTTCATTTCTTTTTTAGATTAGTCATGGAGATATCACCAAGTAGCATCCCAAGGTGTACAAACTAGTTAAGCACATATAAAATTAGTACGAATCCAGTTAAAAATACAAAATGAACATTATGAATGCTGCCCAATACCTGTGATTCCATAAATTTACAAGCTGACCATGTAACAAAGTAGACTCTAATTTTAAGAAAACATTATAGTTCAATATCTATTCCCTCCCCCCCACAAAAAAAATTATCTGAAGTCTCAAGAGCAATAAAAATCATTCATTTGGAAATCAGAACCATTTAAATGTTTGCACCAATGTGCTACCCACCCCATCTCCAAATAAAAAACAAAAACAAAACAATAGAAAAGACCTGTGTGAGCTGGTATTTAATCTATTGTTTCAAAACCGTTGACAAGTCAATTAACTCTGCTGATTCCTAACAGGCTATTTCTTTCTCATATGAATTACGTGGCAACCTGAATAAAGTCCGGGGCTGTCCTGGAGCTACTGAATGGAGATCTTGGTTCACTGTGAGTCATCAGTTCAGTTCAGAGGAACACAGGTAGCACGAACAAAAATGATTAACTTACGTAGGACATGAGACCATCACGGCTTTACAAAAAAGAGTATAAACTTTCCTTGGACCAAATGGATATTCTTAAAAAACAAAAACATATAAACACACACACAGGCGCACACACGCACACACACAATTCTTTATCTACTGCTTATATACAAACTCTAAAGCTCTCCATGATCCGAAAGTCTATTCTGTGATTATATGGTGTAGTGAGTTTGGCACTTCATTGTAATGAATGAAATCTCCAATGGCACAGTCCTTATCTACAGCAGCACATAACCTGCAAACATCGGGCAAACATCCTGTACAGGAAAAGTAGTTTTGCTGCCAAGTCTGACGAAAGGAAAAAAAGGAACATGGGTTTTTGCTTTTTGTTGCGTTGCGTTGTGTTTTTTTTTCTATCAAGAAAACTAAAACGAGGGTGAAGGACATCTTTGGACTGCTTTTCTCAGTTCCTGCTGTCAGACAAATCTGAAGTACTTTTAAGTGTAGCCTAGGAAAATCAAAAAGAAACAGTGAAAATATAGCCAAATTAGGATAGACTTATACTTAACACACTACAATGACAGACATGTACTTAAAAAAAAAGAGAAAAAACCAACCCACCACCCTAAAGATGAGAAAGCTAAAATTACCAAAAGTGGTTCAAACAGCTTTGAAACCATTGAATGGGGAAAATTCCACTTAAAAAAAACACCAGGGCTTGATGTGTATCAAACGCCCTCATTTACTGAAAAGCTCCTAAAGAAAGGTGGCCATTTAACTGTCAACAGAAAATCTTGAAGGCGGCTAAAGGAATCCTCCTCGCACTTAGGCTCGACAGGGATCATCCGGACGCTGCACAAAGGGCAGAAGGAGCCCTCCGGAGTGTCGGAGCCGGCACGGCCACAGCCGCCGTGGGCCGCGCCTCGGCTTTCAGAGGGGCAGGTTTGTTTTTGTTCTTAAACGTGTGGGAAACTTACCTGCTCTGCTGCCTCCTCCTCAGCCCGACACCCAGCTATGTGTCGTCGTCTTGACGCTGTGCGGAAAACTTTGGTTAGGCAACACATTGTCAAAGTTAAAATCTAGCGTGTCTCCGTCCATGAGGTCGTTGCGGATGATGGACTCCATGTCGCAGTCCAAGCCTTCGATGAACATGCCATCCAAGTCACTGGGGAGCTTCTCCTGGTGGAGAAGGCCCATCCTTCCGTAGCCGTTGCAACTGTTCACAGCAGGGTAGGGGCCCACGGTGTTCATCGGCATGGGGTGGGGCAGAGGCACTTGCAACAAGGGCTTCACGGGGGTCAGGCGGCTCAAGCCCGAGGGGTGAGACATGGCGCTGGCCACGTGGGGCAAGGCGCGCCCGTTGACGGCGGAGGTCTGCGGAGAGTGTCCCGGGTGCGGGTGGGCGCCGGCGCCCATCATCTTGTTGTGGGACGCCTGGCTGCCGTAGGCAGGCATCACCGGGCTCGGGGCCATCAGCACGTTCTGGCTCATCACCCGGCCGCCCGGCGGAGCCACGCCGCCATCGACGGGCGTCAGGATGTCATTGTGGGGAGGAGAGTCAGAGGTGAGCAGTTCCTTGAGCAGCCCCGCGGGGCAGTTATACTGGTTCATGCTTCCGTAGCTCGATTTGCCATCTTGGAGGCTCTGCATAGGCATCTGGGGGAGCGGGCTCATGGCGGACTGACCGTAAGTGTATTTTTGGTAGCTGGGGCTCGGCGAATTCATGCTCGTGTTGGGAGGGGTGAACGAGTAGCAGGGCGTCTGCTGCATCATCGTGGCGGGAGAAGACTGAGTGGACACGCTTAAGGAAGTAGGCGATGGCAAAAGGTTGAGATTATCCAAGAGGTTTTCCATGTTTTCGGGATTGCTGATCTCCGACAGGCTGGGCAAAGTGGACGCCATCTTAGTGGTGGACGAAGGATAGACCATCGAGTGGACGTCCCCGTCGCCAAGATCGTCCTGTTCGGTCATGATGGGAGAGAGTCTCCCGCTGATGGTACTAGCGTTGGAGCTCGTACGAGGGCGAAACGTGCTCCAGTTATCGAAGTCGTCGTTGCTGTGAGAGCCGGGGCTGGCGGGCCACTTGGAGAACTGTGGTCCAGGGCTGTCGCCACTCCCTTCCTGGCCAGACTGCAGAGACGCTTTTTTCTTGGCTGCTCGGCCTCGGCTCTTAGCGAACTTGCTGTTGTTGTCCATGGAGGCGGCTCTTCTCCGAGGAGATTTCCCGCTCTTCCCTCCCTCTGGATTAAGCATCCACCAGGAGCTTTTCCCAGTTCCTTCATTCTGCACTCGGATGAACTTGCTATGCAGGGACAAATTGTGGCGAATCGAATTCTGCAAAGCGAAACAAACATGTTAGAAACAGTGTGCCTTCTCCCATTCGGGAAATCTTTCCTACAACATAAAGGCATGGATGTTTTCTTTAAAAGACAGGTACAATTTAAAGGACATTACAGTACAAATTCCAAGGGCCTCACAACACAGGGACCTGTTCTCAACCATAAAAGACAACGATCCTGCGCCAGCAATTTATTGGGTTTCTATGAGTATTACAAACTAACAATGGGGATGAAAGGGAACCCAAGTACCATTAACCCCATCTTTACTTTATGCACAGAAAGATTATGGGATATTTTCATGGGGAAAAATACAGGAACTGGTACAAATGATAGATAATTCATTCTCTATCTTAGTTCTACTTAACTAGAAGGCTTATAAGACTAATAATAATACAAACAGCATAAAGACAAAAAACATTTTCATGCCATTCGATTTTATTTTTATTTTAAGTTTCAATGTAAATTCAACTCCAATGTCTAATTTATAACTTGAAAAAAGTGGATAATTTTATGTCATTGGATATGGAGGGAAAAGTGATTGAGGCAGAGTACTTTTGATAATAACAAAAGAAGCCTAAAAATGTATAAGGTTTATGAATTAAAATATACATATATATGATAAGGCCTTAGATAACATCGGGAAAATACATAAATCAAAGGAAAGAAAAAATTTCTAGTATCAAATAATCCTGTAATTTAGGAAAAGTTACTAAAAAGGACGTTGTAACCCTCATCATAAAGGTCTCCAATATTGGTATATGAGATTGGAATCACCAACTATACTACCTTTTATAGCTTTAGTGACATCTTTGGATAAGGTAAGCAGGAGAAACCAGTTGACTTTCTTCCCTCTCTATATGATTTGGGAATTGAAAAGCTAAATTTCAAAAGAAAATAGTATAGGAAGAAAATATACTTAAAAGAAAATATTGGGAGCCAAATTGACAGAGAAAAAGAAGACTATTGGATACATTCTGTCTTTTGAAGGACAAGGGAACATAACAGGGTAAATATAAGAGAACTCATCCATGAAGGCAACAACCCTAACTGGGCTTTTAGACAAAACCTTAAGTGACTTCATTTGCAATGTCCCCAGAGCACCGGAGGGAGCTACTAAGGAGTTAGGGGTGTGTGGATATGATCAAACCCAAACCCCTCAGTAGATAGTGACAGGGAACATTTTTAAGCTTCAGTTGTGTTTCTGCCTTTCTATGTGAGATACATCAGGGAGCCCCAGTTAGATTCTGCTACTAGCCAAAACTGGGCACAGAGAAGTAAGGAGGGGAGAAAAAAGACCATTTTATGGTTCTGTGACAGAGGTGGGGAAGAAAAAAAAAAAATCACTACAACTATTCAAATTCAAATTGTCCTAATATCTGGGTCTCTAGATTCCCAAGGACCCCATTGGGTTTCTTTCTTTTATTTTTTTTAAAACTCTTACCTTCTGTCTTAAAGTCAATACTGTGTATTGGCTCCAAGGCAGAAGAGTGGTAAGGGTAGGCAATGGGGGTCAAGTGACTTGCCCAGGGTCACACAGCTGGGAAGTGTCTGAGGCCAGATTTGAACCTAGGACCTTCTGAGTCTCTAGGCCTGGCTCTCAAACCACTGAGGCTACCCAGCTACCCCCTCCCGCCCACCCACAGAGTTTCTGCTAGGACTAGCAGGCAAATTTCCTGATAAACCCAAAAGATCTTGAGTTAATGTAATAACTGCACGGAGACTTCCCTCAGTCCCCTGTCTGAAGAGGGTTCAAGGTTCAACTGACCTTGTACCTTAACTCCATCTCTCTTCTTTCCAACCACAAAGAGGTTCTAGTTTAGTTTGTGGTCACTTAGGGATGTAGCCACAGTGCCCACATCCTTGTGCCATCAACTTGGGCCATAGTTTTGTCTGAAGTGAAATAATTATATTAGACCAGAGCCATTATTGAACAAGGTGACTTTAAATATTTCACTTCAAACTCCAGGATGGTAGAAAAACTAGGGGGAAAACCTCTCATACATACACATACATCCTCCGCCACCCCACCCCCCAGCTTTGCTGTAACTCAACTAAATCTAAGAAATTTTAAATTTAAAAAAATCTCTAATTTGCAATGACATACCCAAACATTACAACACAGAACTATGTATAATGATCTCCTGATTAACCACGTGGGGACTTTGGGTCAGAGTTCCAATCCTGTTTTATTTGGGGTATGATGATATCAACATGCTGAGGGGAGGAGGGCTGGAGAGGGCGGATTTCTAAGGGAGCTGCAGTGAAGATGTAATCTGAAAACTACTGATTCATCCCCACCTCCCCCCTTTAATTTCCTCTTCATATACCAAGATGAGAAAAACCATGCTTTGGGGAGGGGAAATGGGGTTTCAAAGCCACTATTACTCTGCAATGGTCTCCTGAGGCTACTATTTTTTAAACTGCCTTTAATCTAGTTTTTACAAATTTGCACAAAGCACGTAACATACACTGGCTCACTCAAGATGCTACGGCACCATCACCCTGCTCTCAGGATGACGTCCCTCCTGCTTCTATAAAACCCTAAATCCCTGGTCTCCTTTAGGATGGCATTTTGGGATTGAAAGGCATCCTAACAACCAACATTCCAAGTTTTAAATCTTGCCTTAAAGGCAGAAGCCAGACATTCTGACTATTGGAACACTTGGACAACAAATAGATTAAATCCTAGAATACCATTCTGAAACATTTTTAAAATTTTAACTTCACTGCCTAAGCACAGAGAGAGAAATTAATAAGAAATCTATAAAAGAATGCAATTTCTGTATTCGTCTTCTGGTTACAATTGGTTTAATAGTGAAGAGGAAGCAAGATTTTCCTAGATAGTAGCTTCCTGGTTTCTTACGTTAAATTAGGAAGGCAGGAAAGGGAGGGTTTGTCTCTCTTCAGCACATATGCTGAGGCAGAGTACTGAATCCCTCCCTTAACACTTCTGTTTTATTTTGCAGTCTGGTTGTGTGTGCACCAGCTACCAAACTATATCTCCCAATGTAAAGGCAGCAAGCTGGGTAGTGGTTACAGAACTGGCTAGAGAGCAAGAAGATCTGGGTTTGGGGTTCAATCCTATTTCTGACACGTATTGGTTGTGTGATCCTGGGCAAATTACTTAACTTCTTAGTACCCCTAGTCAACCCTCTAAGACTGTAATTGCAGAGCAGGTACCAATGGGCACTGGTAAAAGGAATTTATAAGATGAAGTGATAAGTCCAGTTAAAAGAAAAAAATATCCCATCATAATTTCCCCAAAGGATGTGATAAATCAACGTTTCTGAATTGAATACAGAATATGCCTGGGTGGCTTCATTGTAAAAACTGCATTTTGGAAGTATTCTCAACGTTGGGTAAAGCATCTTGGAAAAGTGCCTATTAAACAAGCTCAACAAAAATGGTCTACACATCAAGCGGCACATATACACTATAACCTCCATTTCCCCTCTCTAAATGTGGCCTTCAGAACATACGGCAATCCCTTAGTCATCAAAAATATTACAATCTAATATTATTGTAAGAGGACATTTGAGGTCGCTCTTTGAGTAACAGAGCTGTCTCTTAACTTTGCCAATAGTTAAAAAAAATTTTCCGAACAGGAAAAGGTTTGCAGCCCTGAGTTTGTTACATAAATTCCTGTTTTTCACACAGCCAGCAGGACATTAAAGAAGCTATGATTTACTAACTTGGGGGAGGGGGGCGCACAGAGTGCTGAAGAGGTAAATCTTATGAAAATATGCCCTGCTTTAATGACGTTGTGTCTACGAATCTTTGCCCAACACAGACACGACATGACAAAAGCAGAGCTTCACCAGTAGAACCTGGCACAGGGCAAATCGCGATTGTCACGGTTTGGAGATTCACGTTTAAAACTACCAACTAGCATCATATTGAGCGAGTGCCTTGGGCTGGAGGCAAGGTAGATCCCTTCTCCAAATCTTGAATCTTTGGCACGATCTAATTTGAAAGAAACCAAGTTAGTAAATCCCTTTCTTCGTTTCACTAAAGTTCATTTCTCCCCCACAGGAGCTTGTCTAGGGACACCCTCACTCCACAAGTATGTCTGTACAAAGCCTTTTATTTCTCCTCCTTATTTATTCTTCATGAAACCACGTGGCTTCCTTTCCACAGGCCTCCTCCAGGAAGCTTCACTAAAATCCATTAACCCTACAGGTCCTCTGTTCAGGAGCATAACCATTTTTTTTAAACATGTTGCTCTGTTGTATTCATAAGTAATGATGACAACTTAGCATTCACAAGGCATTATACATTTGTTATCTTAGGTCATTGCTATTATTATCATCTCCATTTTACAAATGAGAAAATTGAGGCTGAGAGCAGTGAAGGGAGCTGCCCAGGGCCAGACAGCTGGTGAGTGTTTCAAGTGGAATTAGATCTTAGGTTTTTCTGACTCCACATCTCCTTATCCTCTGAACTACCAAGCTATGCAATAAGATGTCATAGAGTAGTAATTTTGTCTATGTTTTATATGCATTTTTAGGTATATAGGTTTCCCTGATAGAATGTAAACTTTGTGGGCAGGAAACATTTCTTGAAATATTTCCTTTTTGTCTTTGTTTCTCCAGTCCCTAATAGGGTACCTGCTAAATTTTAAGTGTTTGATAAAAAGGCCAAGTCTTACTGTTTCCTTTCTTACCTTTAAAAAAAATTTCTACTGCTTGCTCGTTGAATTGAATTATAAAATACTCAGGGATCGCTCATCTTAAAAATTACATTTTGGAAGCATTCTTGGTTGGGTGAGGCATCTTTAAGGTATACTGACTATTAAACAAGTACAATTAGGTGGCGCAGTGAATAGAGTGCTTAGGCCTCAAGTCAGGAAGACCTGAGGTCAAAACAGACCTCAGACATTAGCTGTGTGACTCTGGAGAAGTCCCTTTACTCCGTTTGTCTCCGTTTTCCCCATCTGCCAAATGAGCTAGAGAAGGGAATGGCAAACCAATCTGGTCTCTTTGCCAAGAAAACCCCAAATGGGGTCATGAAGAGCTGGGCACAACTGAAAAATGACCAACAAATAAACAAGTACAATAAAAGAATGTAAGAAATGTTTTCCAGGAACTCGTTTCTGACTCGTAGGGTACTATGTGTTAAGAAATGACCAAGTGCCCCAAAAGGTAAGAGAGTTTAGTTTTCTCAATGCACTTTGCTCATTATATTTGCCATTTATTTCCTAAGTCTTCTCAAATCACTACCACCAAAAAGCTCTGCATTTCTACTGCAATACTCTGGCTTCTGAATGTCCTAGCTGCAGCTAGCATGAAAAACGGAATGCTGGCCAATGGATGTTACAGGAACGTATGAAGGAGGCTAGCGATGGGCCTTTGGAGCAATGCTCTATTTCAAGGGAGCCCACTGACATCCATCATGGATGCTAGAAATAGGGAGAAAACAGAGGCCCTAACACTGACCCCAAGGGCTGGGCATATCTAAAAGCTCTTTCAAGCCCTGAGGATCATCCCCAGGCAGTGCTGATCCTCCAAAGCTGCCCTCAAGCCATCCAAAGAAACTCAGTGCAATGTTCTAAAGGCCCCTTTAAAGGCTAGTGTTCCTAACATGGGGAAAGTTGTCTGCCTGAGGTTTATTCTAGACTAGTGCTGAAGCAATCCCCAGCCTCCTGGCTCCGGTTCATTCTTCCCTCAGCCCCTCCTCTTTTGGCTCTCTCATCTCCTTGGCTTCCCCGATCTCAGATCTCCTCCGCCAGAGACTTCCTGAGCTGAACCCCCAAACCCAGGGCCTCTACCAGAATCAATCCCTCACCTGACACCAGCCACTGCTTGTTTGCTGTCCTTCCCCAGGGCCAGGGTAGTTCAGTGGCCCATCTGAGGAGGAGACCAACACCCCAAACTCTGTGTTACAGATAGATACCTGCGGGTGCTAACAAGGGAGCCCAAGGGAAGGAGCATGGCGAGAGAGGCACACATTCCTTGCTTCTAGGAGTTAGTGAATAAACCCCTATTTTAAGTGGGCACTACATGCCAGGCACAGAGGATCCAGAGTGCGGGGCCCACAGTCTGATGGTGATGGGTCAGAAACATCTGCATGCTTGATGGCTAAAATATGAACTCGGAGCAGAGCCCTCAAATGTGCACTTGCAAAACTCCCCAAGAGGCTGAAATCAGAAAAAGACGCTTGAACCTGATTAAAATGTAAGTGGGAAAGCTTTAATGAATTTTTTTTAAAAAAATACAAAACCGATAATGTTAAATTGTAGTTTTCTCAGTAATATTTGGCCAGCAGACCGATTTCTATTTGAGTTTGACATCACTATTCTAGGAAATATATTTATTTTTCAAAATTGACGTTGGCCTAGAAATGTCCTTTTTGTATATTTTTATCTTGTGTGATGAAACAAAATCATTTCCATCTATGTAATGCTGTATATTTGCATATTAGTGTACACATATAGGGCATGTATGTAGATAATAAGAACCTAGGTTTTCTTTCATTCCACTTAATATCTGGCTACTAAAACAGCATGAAGATGGTTAGTGTGTTAAAACACTAGCCTATTCCTGAACACCTTCAAAATGTCCCCGCAAATTTGGGAGTATAAAATTCTCTCTCAAGATGATATTTTTATAATACAGTGGTCATTGAGACAGATTTCAATATTAAGGCCAGGATACAGTTTAATTCATTTATTTACTTAACTAGGAGTGGGGGAATAATGCTTTGTATGAGTTTAAAAAAAACTCATTTCCTGTCTTCTAATAAAGTTTTTGACAGACTATCCTTAAGTATTCTAAATTTGTCACCCATCACATATCCTGGTGATCTAAAAATCAATATGCTTATTGTAAAATATGGTGGTTTTGCTTCTATAAAGGACACTCCAATGCCATATTCTTCTTGGTTACCCAATCGTTAGAGGCATTAGCAGCTGCCAGAGCTTGGATTTATAATGTGTGTTACCATCCAGAGAGACGCAATGTAAAAGAGGTTTTGGGGACTGACCAAGGAAACAACAAACTCACCAAGGGGCCGACTCCTAGAACTCCCATCAGTATTTATGGAAGTCGGGGCAACAGTCCCATTAAGTTACCTATAAGCGAGTTCCCAATTGGAGACTGGGACACAGAGCTAAAAGAGCTTGCTGTTCTAGAAATTCTAGAAATTCTTTCAAAATGCTGGACAAACTAGATTCTTCCAATAGCATTTTATTGAATTTCTGTGAACTTTCTCAATAGATGTGATTGTTACAGTCTCCAAGTGACCTTTATTCCCTCCTGTTGCTTCCTCTCTTTTACACAATCCCTTCCTGCCTTTGCCTCTGTACATGAAAATGTAAACTAGCTCAAGAAAAAGTGGGAATGATCTTAGTTTTTTTTTTTCCTCTTAAAGTCTTAATAGAACAATGTTATACAAGGCTGGGGGAAGGGGGGGGCACATTTTGATTGCTAAATAAAACTTCCTCTACAGAACTGGAGTACAATATAGTTAGTTACACACATGCTATTTAATGTCGGAATACAAGCTAAATAACATACCTTGCTCTTAAGTTCCATTGCAGATAACCTGCTCTTGTCATTAAACTCTAGGGCTGTATCACATCAAACTTCTTTGCCAGTGTGCCTCCTTTAACGGCTGCCTCCCCTTCTCCTCTCCCCCAGAAAATCTACACTGGAGAGTTAAGGTATTAAAAAGAAACTCCTGATAGTAGAAGTAGTGAAAAATGAAAAAGTGTGTGGCTGAAGCAAAGTTATCCAAGAATGCAAGTCCTTCTCCCTCTCACCTCCAGAGACCCCCTGTGTGTATGATCAATGCCCTCCCTATGGAACAAGAGAACATTTAAGATATTTTTCAGCTTTGCGCTACTAGAGATTTGCGTGTAGCCTTTCTAATAATATCTTTCCAAGTCAGGCCATTCAAAGTATAAAGACTATAAGCTACCCCTGGCCAATCATTAATTATAAAAAAAGTATGAAATTATTCTCTACGGTTACCAAACAGTAGCAAAATGGCAAGACAAATGTATCTTTAGAAGTAAAGAGAAAAAAATTGTGCTTGATCTTTTTTATTAAGAGAAGATAAGGGGCAGCTGGGTAGCTCAGTGGAGTGAGAGTCAGGCCTAGAGACGGGAGGTCCTAGGTTCAAACCCGGCCTCAGCCACTTCCCAGCTATGTGACCCTGGGCAAGTCACTTGACCCCCATTGCCCACCCTTACCACTTCTTCTACCTATGAGACAATACACCGAAGTTAAGGGTTTTAAAAAAAAAAAAGAGAGAAGATAAAGTAATATATACATGTGTACAATGTTCCTAGGAGAGACTATGACTGAAAAAGATACTTATCACAAAATTCTTACCTTTAATTCTCTCTATAGTCAAACTGATTTTAATCACAAATGAATCACTAGAAAGGCATCAGGGTGGTTCAGTAGATAGAGGGACAAGACTAGAAATAGGAATTCCTGGGTTCAAATATAACTTCAGATACTTCCTAGCTGTGGGACCCTGGGCAAGTCATTTAACTCCCACTGGCTAGCCTTTTATCACCCTTCTGTTTTGAACCAATATTCAGAATTGATTTTAAAATGGAAGTAAGGATTTAAAAAAAATCACTATGAGCTACAATCTATGTGAGTCCCAAGACAAAATTACCCACCTCAAAATATTTTTAATATAAAATTTTCTTAAATTCATAAAGTTAAGACATACTGGTAAGATATATCCCTTTCCTGAAGAATTTTTTTAAGGCCCAAAGGGTTTCTAAAATATAAAAACCGTTTTAAAGAGGCACCTTAAGTTCTACAGAGATGTCTTGCAAGGAAGGAGTTATTGTGTGATCTCAAGGAACAAAGAAGGAGGGAAGAAGGATGTTTCCCTACTTGGTGTGGAAGCTAAGATAAAGGATAGGTGGGGAAATTCACAACGGAAAAAGAAAAAGCTGCAATATGGACTGTCTGATTTTTAGTAAAATCTCTCCTTTACCCAAAGCCTAAATATTTCATAGGATGAGATCTTATTTACAAGGGGTTCAAAGGAGCAAAGCCAATAAGTTTATACCCTTAGGATAAAAACAGAAAGAAACAAAAAACACTTCAAGGACAGATAGAAATTTTACTTAAAGATATCAAAACTGCAGAGATTTTTGTTTCTCAAAAGCAAGTAATTAAAAGAGAAGCACCAAGCTTCCTTTACTATAGTTTAACTATGTCCCACAGGAAATTCCTATATCAAAGGAAGCTAGTTTTGTGAAAGGAAGGGCAAAGCCCTCAGTTTTTTAACAGGGAAAACATGTCTGTTCTTTATCATTCTATGCCATGTGTTTTATCAACTATTAGAAATGGAGTACTTGCACACATATTAAAATTTAACTCAATAGACCTAAAACTGAACCCAAATCAATTTATCAGTCAACATTTATTTTATCAAGGATAAAGAATATTTTATCAAGGATATCCATATTTTCAGTTGAGATGATAGATGAGGCTTGTCCCTCAATTGCAAGAAATGTTGGCTCAACATTTTACTTAGGATAGGTCCAGATTTTTAGGATCTTTTGTTTATTCACAGTGGCACTATAAAGTCTATGGGGCAGAATTGATCCATATCTAAGCAGAATCATGGGTGAAAAAATGCTTAAGCTTCACACTAACACATTCCAGTGAAATAGTGACATGTAAGTCCCCTAAAAGCGAGGACAATTCTCAAATCAAATCTAAGGCTGTGCAATCCTATCCTCATAATCTATTGTGTCCCTTAGTAATGACTCTTTTACATGCTTCCATAAACATTATCAAGAGAAATAAGAAGAAAAGCCAAATTCATTCCAGTGGTATCATTTATATGTCTTGTTCTTTAGTTTTTTTGCTTTTCATTTCTTTCCCTCTTCTATCTTAGAATCGCTACTAAGCATCAGTTCCAAGAGAAGAGTCAGGCAAATGGAATTAAGTGACTTGCCCAGGGTCACGCAGTGACGCCGTGTCTGAGGCCACATTTGAACTGAGGACCTCCTGACTCCAGGCCTGGCTCTCCATGCACTGAGCCACTTCGCTGTCCTATAGTCATTTGCTTTTGATTGGTTCTGCTTCGTTCTGTAAGAGCCTAAAATGGGCCAGCCCCACTCTACCCTAAGCTCCCCAAGCTTGACCAGAAGGCGGCCCCTTCCTTCACCACCAGGTATCTCAGGAGAGGAAGTTCTCTCCCAGTTCCATCCCGCCTCCATGACCCACCACCGCCCACCCTCACTCTCGGTCCTGGCTTGTCATCTGTTCTGCAGAGCTTTCCAAAATTTTAGCTTGAAGCCCAGAATTCAAACTGACACGCCCCACAACTGGTTTCCTCAGACACACGGGGGTGAAGAGTGAGATGAGAATATTAAAAGCAATTTGCTGCGGAAGCACTTCCCCTTGTGTTCAAACACCAATAGTGTTTACTATTTTATAGGTCTTACCTCTTCTGCGATGGCTCTATAAACACGCAGCAGCATAATGGAATTAACTATCATTGCTTTTCCAAATAGTGAGAAGCAGCAAAACATAAAAGAACTAGTTTGCATTTTCCCTTATAAGAACAAGTAAAATATTTCCAGTTCAAGGTCCAGGATTGGGAATAAGATCTAGCTGACCACAGATATTTTTTAAATCACAAAAGGAAATTTTATTGTATTTTTGTCTTAGTGATGAGCCCATTAAATTTGCTCAAGTTCGGTAAATGTTTATCCAAGTTGTGTGCACAGAATTGTTTGCAAAAGCCAATGAAGGTTTACGCACACCCAAATTTATAGGCACAAGTGCAGAGGTGAGATAAGGACACTGGAAATTCGACCCATAAAATCTCTGAGATCATGTTCAGCCCGGTATATGCAGCCCTGAGATCACTTATAGCCTAAACTGGTTTGTATTGCCCAAAATATTCAACACATGTAAATAAATATCCAATCCATTTTTTCTTTTTGGCACAATCCATTTTTAAGAAATGTTTTATAGCATTATAAATTATACCTAATAATAATGAAATTAAAACGATACTAAAAAGCAGCCAAAATCTAGTTAAATGCACTGTACCCATCTCAGCTGCAGAGAACATCTTCCTCATCTCTTCGAGAAGTGGGGATGGGGGCTACGGCAGGGAAAGTTCAATTCCATTTCAGAAAGGCACTCAGGGGGTTGGTTTTGCTTAGCTAGTTTTCTCTTTAACAAGGGGAGGGTTCATGGAGGGCGAGGAGGAGAGGGTCAGGGAGATTAATGTCGGAAAATTATGGAAAACAAGAAGGTATCGATGAAACTTTTCAACATTGCCTACAGTAAATGCCATCTCAAGTATGGGGCCTGCTGCTGCGAAGTCTGTTTCCTTAGTCAGATGCTATTATGTGCAGGACTAAAAACAACATTTAAAATGGGGCAGAACACAGCGCCTGGAATGCTACCTATCTGTGAGGTAAATCATTTCTTAGGTACGAATAGGGCTTTTTTTGCACTGAATATTTTCCCAAACAGCCCTTCTCCGGCTTCTGTGTAAGCGTCACCTCTCCCACTCCAGAGTGAGCTCTTCAGGACCAGCACCCCGGCTTAGCCGTGCCTGGTACGCAGGGGGTGCTTCATAAGCATAGGCTGGCCCAGAGCAGCAGGCCATGGGCCACTCGTGTCCCAAGCGGGCCCTCCTTTGCCACAGACAGCGAGCCCTCCCGGCATTTCTGCGGGCCTCCCTGCGGAGGGCAGAGACACACTTTTTTGTGTGACTCCAGGAGGCCCACAATCGCTAAAATCCCATCTCTGCCCGAAGCCGGCCTCGTCATTTAGACGTAGCCATTTATACTTCAGACCCGTCTGACAGCCCCGCAGAGTCTCGCTGGCATCTCACGGCACTCCTGGGATCATAGCGGATGGCATCCGGTCTGCACTGATGCAGCGAGGGGGCCCCGGGCTGATGGGCGGGACCTTGGCGAATTTGGTGTGGAAACCGGGCCTTGACTCCTCTTCAGAGTGTGAGTGTGTGTGTGTGTGTGTGTGTGTGTGTGTGTGTGTGTGTGTCCGTCCGAGAGGCCGCCGTGAACAGGGCGCCGCTCGCCTTGCTTCCTTTGGGAACGCTGTTAAAAGGCCGGTGGGCACGCAGCGGCGCCTCTATCTCGCAGGTCACTACAGGAGGGAAGCCGCTCTGCTGGACACCAGGCCAGGATTCCGGCCTCCCCGACCCCGAGCTGGGGGGCCCTGGCCGCACAAACACGGAACCTCAGAGAGAGCCAACTGCACTACCAGGCCTCTCCACCTCACCGGGGTCTGGGGAAATTAAATGAGAGAATGGAGAAGCATGCACACAATGGAGCCCCAGGGGCGGAGCCAATGGGGGGGGGGGGGTGTGCACAACTTGGCTCTACTAGTGTTTTCCTCTAAGACTCCCGGCTTCAGTGTTCTCATCTGTCAAAGAAGCAGATGGCCTAGAGCAGTGGTGCTGAACTGGAAAAGAAATGGGGAAGGGGGGGATGTTCCCATTTATATTTTATAAGGGCCTCTTGCATGTCACAGGCTGATTTAGAAAACCACAAATGAACATTATCTAAGTTTTACTGTATTTTCACTCATTTTGTTTAAATATTTTTCAATCGCATTTTAATCTGGTTCAGACTACACACTCAAGAATATTGTGGGCATATTTGCTGCCTCTGGCCTTAGATGATCCCTAACATCCTCTAATTCTGATTTCTATCATCTATCATGAGTAGATTCCTACTGGGAAAACATAAATGTCCCAATTGAAATATTCTGGGGCAGCTGGGCAGCTCAGTGGATTAAGACCAGGCCTAGAGACGGGAGGTCCTAGGTTCAGATCTGGCCTCAGACACTTCCCAGCTGTGTGACCCTTTGCCACTCTTCTGCCAAGATGGAAGGTAAGGGTTTAACAAACAAACAAACAAACAGAAATATTCTAGGTGGCTCAGTAGATGGAGGGAGAGAGGGGAGGGAAGGTCCTAGATTCAAATCTGGCCTGGGATAATTCCCAGCTTTGTAACCCTGTTTCACTTAACCCCAATTGCCTAGTCCTTACTGTTCTTCTATCTTGGAACCAATACTTAGTATTGATTCTAAGATGGAAGGTAAGGGTTTAAAAAAAAAAGGATTAAAGAATTCATTGATAGATACTTCTGTCAATCATATACTCTCAAGTGAAAGATAAGACCTCTTGGGGCAGCTGGGTAGATGAGTGGATTAAGAGCCAGGCCTAGAGACTGGGAGGTGCTAGGTTCAAATCTGGCCTCAGACACTTCCCAGCTGTGTGACCCTGGGCAAGTCACTTAACCCCCATTGCCCACCCTTACCACTCTTCTGCCTTGGAACCAAAACACAGTATTGACTCCAAGATGGAAGGTAAGGGTTTAAAAAATTTTTTTAAAAAAATGAGATCTCTTAAAAGAAATTAATAAAAAGAAAAAAAGAAAAGAAAGTGTTACAGGTGGTGACTTGATGCTTTGTCCAGAAATGAAATGTGTACTGGAAACATAAATGGAATTAGATGGTATTCACAAAACAATAGAGAATGTACACTAAAGAGGGAAAAATGAAAACTGCAGGGTATTAAGAGAATGAGAAGAAATTAAGAGTAAGCAAATTTTGACGATTAACCTAGAATTCCATTATTTTCCTTTGTTGGATTAGCTTTTATTTTATTGGCTCATCTTCATTGTGGCTAAAAAAAAAATCCTCCAGGTGGTCCTTACCTAAAACAATTGGGATTAGAAGAGCTACATTGTGACAATTTTTTAAAATTACCTTAAGTTTCAATGAAATAATTGAGAGAGGTAATACCTGGTTGAATTGTTCTATATCCCCCACAGCTGCAAATTAATTCAAGTAAGCAAGCAACTTTAGACCAAAACACCACAGGGTTCCCTCCAAAGTGTATTTCTGGGCTATAATGGTACATGCTGAATCATCTCAAAAGCCAAGTTTAGTTTGAGGAGGCTGAAGAGTATCTTTTTTAAAACTTCAAGCACTACCTTTTTCCTTCAGGGACATTCCCCGTTTGTTAGGAGGTGCTCCATGAGAAAGCAAAAGAAAATGGAGAGATGACTTAGGGCAGACACTTAATCTCTCCAAATGTTAGTATTTCCATCTGTAAAATGAGGGCCTTGGACTACATGACCTTTAAGATTTCTTCAAGCTCTAGATTTATGCTCTAGACCTGTTAGTAACTGACATTAAAGAAGAGCCCCGACTGGATCCTGTCAGAGAATCTCACTTCAAAACCTGCCTCTCTTCCCATTTAACTATGTGTGCACAAGTCATTTAGCTCCTCTGCTCTCCCAATCAATAAAGTAAGGAGACTGACCTCAAAGGTCCCAACCAGCTTTAAATCTCTAATTCTATGATTCTGCTTACCACCAAAGCCCTGTAATTATACTTTTTTAAACGGATCAAAGTCCTAACTGAATTGTTAAGTCTAATAAGACCATTTAAATTGACCTTCCACTTCAGAAAATCCATTCCAGTCACTTAGCCCTTACAGCTCTTCTGCCTTAGAGCCTAGCCTGAGATGGAAGGTGAGGACTGTTAGGGAAGTGGAGAAAAATGCTGGGATCTTCTCTCTCAAAGGACTTGATAGCACATCATTTGGAACTGAGAAGGGCCTTTGAAATCATCTACTCCAGCTCTCATGTTATAGATGAGGAAACAGCTCCAGAGAAGTTAAAGGGACTTGTTCAAGATCACAAGGATAAATACATAATTTTTAGGGCAGCAACCTGTATCTATCTATATGGATATATATCTATCTACATAGCTATATTCATGTTTTCTAAGATTTATCTGTGTCCTTATTGTTAACCTCTTTTAGTAAGCACCTTGAGGGCAGGGACTCCCCCCCCCCTTTTTTTGTATTTTTTTTTGTATTCCCAGAATCCAGCACATTGCCTATCTCCTAAAAGGCTCTTAATAAAGGCTCTTAAACTAATGAAAACAGCAGAGCAAATTTAAGTTAGCAAAAGAGGATATGAACCTAAAGCCTCTGTCTTCAAATCCAAATTGCCTTCCTCTCCCCAAAGCCACCTACCTTCCCTCTCTTCAAGACCCATCTTGGCAAACAGCAGCAAAGCATTTCAGATTGAGAAAAAGTTCCAGCATAAAGGCAAAATAGCTAAAATTTCCCCAGTACAAAAAGAACTACAGGGTACAACTCTGGGAAAAAATGATAGAAGTGTGTATTTTCTGACTGTGTTTTGTGCATTTTCCCCACCCAAAAAACAGTCTCTGCAGCGGCCCTTTTAAGCTGCAGAAGGAGGGCTGCTGTGGCCTCTGATGCCTAATGGCTCTGGCGAGGGACTGCTTGCAAACACATGCCCACCTTCCTGAGTTTGCAATGCTTCTTTCTGGGAATGATGGTGCAGTAACCTAAAGCTGCTCTTTGGTTTTTCTCTCACTATCTGAATGATACTTTGGTTGTTTTTACACTTGCAGTATTGTCAGGCGCTTAGAAGTCAGGGTTTTGTTTTTTTCCATAGGAGGTTAAAAAGGGTAGGCCAAGGGGAAAGTTTGTTTTTAAAAGAAAACAAGATCTTCCCCCTCACTGCCTTTACATGGAGTGTGTTTTCACACATTTATCCATCAATTATTCCAATATTTGGCTGACAAACTTAGTTAAGTTTTAAAAGTTTATTTTTGTTTCTTGAAGTCATTGTCTCAGTCTGACCATAACATCTTTAAGATTGTTTTGAATAGCTAAGAGGAAATTGAAGGAAATAGTGTTTGACAATGTGATAGTTCTTTTGTATACGTGGAAAAAGAAAAAACAAGAAGGCTGAAATAAGGATCATAGATTTAGAGCTGGAAAGGACCCCAAATGTCATGTTCCAACCTCCTCATTTTATGGATTGAGGAAACTAAGGCCCAGAAGAGTGACTTGACCTAATCTAAAGAATAAGATCTAACTAGTAAGAAGCATGAACAAATAAACCTTTATTATTCACCTACTACATGCCAGGCGCTATTCTAGGCTCTGGGACTATAAATATGAAAGTGAGATATTCTCTGTCCTCAAGAACCTTACATTCTAATAGGAAATGCAATAACAATATAGGGAGTGATGGTCACTGGAAAAGGGCCAAGGTTCAAAATATTTAGATGGAGAGGCTAGTTTGAAGAAGAAAACAAAGAATATCACCATGGGGTAAAAGAGCACATATAAGCAACTACAAAGGCACTACACAATCAGATCAGGGATGGGAAAACCTAAAAAGGCATGAACTCAAGATGGCATGCGAGAAAACTACAGTCCCTTTTGTCCTCCCCCTCCTGTTACCAGGCCACAGTCAATGACCCTTGACCTTTCTCCAACCCTCCCCAACAAATGGATTCATTAGTCCATGTGGTAGCCCAAAAATGAAAACAAGAGATAAAGGGGAAAGGACATTGTCACAGCTCTTTTTAAAGATTGCCTACCTGATTTCAATGGTAAAGACAAATTGATATTTCTGTCCATCCTATGTAGTCTATTCAACTTTTAGTCTTCTTTCCTTTGTCTCAATCCCTATCACCTCCTTCCTGGTCCAATGGCATCTGATTTCTAACTATTAGGTTTAAATGAACAATTTTGACACCTAATAACAAATGGGAGTAAAGAACTATTTACTAATATTTCAAATATACTTTTTCAAAATGTCGGTCCCACACTCATGTAATATATATGCATTACTTTCTAAAATGCTTAAATTTTTATAGAAAGTCCAAATTCAGGAAGGGAAAAAAAAGAATTTAACCTCTACTGATTGTGAATTATTGCTCTAGGTTCATCCAAAGGAAGATCTTCATTTGGACAAGGTGTAAAACTAACCTTTTCTCTCAAAAAAAAAAAAAAAAAGTTATGACATTGGGCTCTTGAGATCGGATCTAAGTATGCTTCCTTACTTAGTCTAAGACTTCAAGGAAAAATTCTCTATCCTCACAGCCTGGCTAAAATGATTTTTGTTAGCATAAAAATGACTCTGTAAAGGTATTTCACTCATTCCTAAAGGAAATGGGTGGTTGATTAAAATGAGATGGATATGGAATTTGCCACCTGGAGCCATAACCGCACAGTTCTATGAATAGCCATGAATATAAGCCTGGCTGCATATTAAATAAAGGGGCAGAGAGAAGGGGAATCAGATGGCATCATTCAAGGCATTTGTCTCATGGAGTCTCATGCCAAGACATAACAGCATCCTACTTCAGTGCCAGTTTTCCAAAGTTCACAATGGCCAAACACTGGCATTTTCATAGTCTATAAAGCACAGATCTCCCACTAACCAGCAGAAGGAAACTTCATAGGACAATTACAACGGGGAGAGTTAACTGAGATCTTGGAAATTTTTCAGAAAGTTTGGACATTGTGGTTAACATCCCTGGTGCCAGTGTGCCCTAAAACGGGTAACGGGGTCACCAGGGCACCTCTGTATCTCCATCTCTGAAGTGTCCCATAGAACTCCCACCCGGGAACACAGAATCATGTCACAGTTCCTCCTTCAGATTCTCGCCTCAAGAAGGGAATCAAACGAGGAGCAGAGAGCTAGAGCCAGGGAGCCGTCATGCTCGTAGCGAGACCTAAGCTTCTCCTGGGATCATTAGGGCCTCCTGCAATTCTGGCAACTGCAGAGGTTTCACAACACAGGCCACAACAGTGGCAAGGGCCAATGATAGCC
This sequence comes from Gracilinanus agilis, assembly GCF_016433145.1. Taxonomy (NCBI): domain Eukaryota; kingdom Metazoa; phylum Chordata; class Mammalia; order Didelphimorphia; family Didelphidae; genus Gracilinanus; species Gracilinanus agilis. The sequence goes on along the minus strand of NC_058132.1, from coordinate 124,457,380 downwards.
ATCACCCGGGGAGCAGAAGAATTGAGTTCTTGACTTAAGATATGGCTCCAAGGGACGTTGGGAGGGATCTAATTTTCTTTATCTTTATGTAAAATGGAAAGGGAATGGCAATTATAAAAAAGAGAGGGCAGCAGGGCTAGGAAGAAAAAAGCCTTTATGACCAGATGTTGATCCTTAAACTTGAAGCTTAGTGACTGACAAGTAAGGCATGATACAAACCCAGTATCTGAGGGTTCACACGTAGCACAAACCCATAATCCCTGCTATGGAGAAGCTGAGGCTGGTAGCTCTCCTAAACTCAAAAGTCTGGAGCAGCCGTGAGCCGAGTGGACTGCATTATCATTGGGGGACAGAACTACAGCACCGATAAGCTGGGGTGGGGGGCCGGCACACCAGGGTGCTTGACAAGAAGGGAACCAGCTGAGGTGAGAAGAGAGAGTCGGCTAAAGCTCCTGGGCTTATGGGTCATGATGGAATGGAGCTTGTCAATGGCTGCAGCATATCCAGCCTGAGTGATGGTCTCAATATCCGTCTCAATAAAAAACAAACCAACAAAACAATTATACATGCCACTACCATTTGATTAAAGGGACTCCTTTGGTCCATGAATACAAATCAAACATTTAGTGCCTACTGAGTCCACAAATTCATACAGAGCAGATTATCTATAACTGGAAGAAATAGCGTTCTTTGTTCCCATTAATATGAGAACTTTTTAAAGTAATTTTTTTCCTCTTCTATAGTATGTCAATGATAAACTTCAAAAAACAGAAATAAAAAAAACCTATTCAGGTTTTTTTCTCTAAGACTAAAGTTTTCTGAGTTTTTTTTCCAAAGAAAGGTTTAAATTACAGCCCAAAAATTCAATTTCTGACATAAGAAAACAATATAAAAGGGGAAGAACAGTTGAGTTTCAAAGGACCTTCTAATGATTCACATCTCTTACAACACCAATAAACTATACTTTCCCAAAATTCATCTGGAGAATGCTCTTTCAAAGGTCTTGTTAATATTTATGCAACATTTATTATCAATGGAAATACCAATAACATTACCATCTAAGGATGAAAATGAATTAACATATACTTAAGAATGCATGCCAATAAATAATGGGTAAGTAAATTTAATCTCATAGGACATGGTATTTTTCAAAAAAATAAAGCTATTTCAGAACAAGTTACATTTCAATGAAATAGGCAGACTATCGTAAATTGTACCATACAGTAAACCATATTTTAATATTCATACAATTAACTAAAAGAGTCAGAAAATACTACACTGGTCTATGCTTATGGCAGTTGATTCCGTAGAGTAAAATGTTCCTGGTAAAAGCTCTTATCCAGCATGATGTCTCCACTTTAAATTTTAAAGATCATATGAAATTGGGATAGCTAGGGAGCACAGCAGATAGAGTGCTGGGTTCAGAGTCAGGAGGAAGTTGGGTTCAAATTTCGCCTCTTCCCAGAGGTGTGAATCTAGGCAAATTCCTAATCCCCCACTGCCTAGCCCTTGGGGCTCTTCTGTTTTAGAATTGATACTAAGACAAAAGGTAAGGGCCTAAAAAAAAAAAAAAAAAAAAAAAAATAAGATTTTCTAGTATATGCAATGGAGAATAACTATTTTCTGATAATGTTAAAGTGAGATAAAACAGAGAGACCATTCATCCCCAAAATATAGACCTACCCCCTTTCTCTCATTCTCTCTCATACACACAACCAAAGTAGTCTCTTGAATCACAACACAAACCCTCCTCTCCCCCCTGGTAAAGATGGGGCAGCTCACAAACACTGAAATCCATGGCTATAAAGAACTGGAGTAAATACAGGGCATCCCAAGTCTTAGCGCAGTTTAAAGTTTTACTACTTTAAACTGCGCTAAGACTTTGGGACGTCTGATGACGGTCACACAAACATGGAAGCTCATATGGAAAACCTCAAGTCTGTTGTAGTCTGGGAGTAGCCTTAGATCTCACAAAGGCCCTGCAGACATAGTTTTTTGAAATTCTAGAAAGGGGGGAAAAAAGAGCAAAGAACATAAATAAGAAGCGATGGTCTTTATTTGTTGCTGAAACAAAGTTACTTCAACTTCAAAAAATAATAATGAGGATATGCAGATGACTATCCTTATTTAAAAAAATAAAATGTGTTTAAATTAGGAAAACATCTGCTCTTAGATCAGTCGCCCTTTTATCATCAACATGACTTTAATTAGTATCCATCTGCTTCCTGTTTTATGCTTTAAAAAAAAATCTAACTTTCACCTGTTTCAGGCAAAATTACAATAACTCTACTTATAGTAAATAAAATGCTTTCTTACGCTCACTGCAAAAGTCCTATTCTGACACCTCAGTTGTATGGAATTCTCCTAGACTACACCAGTAGCACTCTAGACAGTTCTGCCATTTGGGAAAAATAATGAATGGTCCTAGTTTTCTTTTTGTGGACCAGCCTAGCTGAGTATGGTAAGCCTCCCAGAGGACAACCATTCATGATTAATTCTTTAGTAATGGCAACTCATAAAACTAAGAAAAACACCCGGTGGTCTTCAGCTCCTATTTCACTTGAGCAGTGATGTTGACAGAATAGTGGCAAGAGGGTCAGAGTGCTAAGACTCACGCAGTTTATGTATTATCAGATCATCTATTGTGAGAGAAAAGATAAAAATCAGAAAAAAAAAAAAAAAAACACAGAAAAGGGAGTCCAAAACAGAGAAAGAGATACACAGTGTCCAGGATGAAGATGGTACCTGTCTCAGTGCACTATGCCTTTATCATATCATATCTGGAGTATTGTGTTTAGTTCTGGATAATATGTGAGAAGTAAACTGAAAAGCTAAAGAGTATTCACAAGAAGGCAAACAAGGTACTGAAGGGTCTTGATTTCAAACCATTTATGATTAGTTGCTAGAACTGTGAGAATTCAGTCTGAAGAAGGGAAAAGTTATTGGGGGGACAATATAGCTGGCTTCAATAATTTAAAGGGATATCTCAAGGAATTTGGTTTGTTCTGCTTGGCTCCAGAGGGTAAAATCTAGATTGCTAGGTAGATCTTACAAGAAATAATAATAATAAAATTTTATTATTTTAAATGCTAATTTAGGCTTTTTGAAAGCAAAATCTTCCATAGTTATTACAATGAGAGCTAACCCAAAGTGGAATGGGGTACTCTGTGAAATAATCAATTTCTCCTTACTGGAAGTCTTCATAGGTGGGATAGCCATATGTATGGAAGTCAAACACAAATAAAAATGGATCCCTGAAGAAAACTGAACTAACATTATCAATGCTGTACTGTATTTTTACTTAATTAAACATGTTACAATTACATTTTAATCTAACTGGGACCCCAAGTTTTGAAGCCTGTGAGTGTGACACATCTGATATCCTTGGGTTAAGGATAGCTAATCTCTGAGGTCTCATCTAACTCTGCAAGTGAATGAGAAAATGTCTTACAATCAAAACAGCTCCCTACTTAAATAGTTCATCAAGCCAGAAAAATGGGAAAAGGATAAACAGAAATTGATAATCAACTATCAATACTTTATACAGGAATTTAACTGCTACAAAAAAATCACAATAAGGGCAAAAAGTCCAAGTTGCCTCAGCCAGTTAATAAACTCCTTGCCAACAGAGAGATGGCATCCAAGGCATCTTAAGACTATGAACTCATTTGTAAAAATCTTTTGGAAAACAACAGAGGAAGATTAAGAGCAGGCTCACTTCATAAAACTATCAGAAATGGTGGAAAGAAAACATTTGCAGAAAGTTTGGACCTAATTATATACTCAGAATATTTAAGGACAAAACTGGAAGGAGAACGGACAAATTAAAAAATGGAAAAGACCTCTTGAAATTTCTGTATGAAACATTTTTCTCCATCAAAGAAAGGAATGCAAAATACTATATTTGGATTGTAACGTGCTCAAAAAGTTCATTGAAATGGTTTCAAGGAAAAGAAGAGCAGCTGGGATACAGCAAGTATCTAAGGGAGGAGGTTTGTGCACCATTTTGAGGGCCCTGCAGGATTAATTTTCAAGATTTTCAAAAGGAGAGGAAAAACTAAACTGGGGTGGGGGTGGGAATCACAGATATTACATATATTCTAATAGAGAAGGAATCAGGAAGAGATCAGTAATAACTGAATCATACATTTACTTTATCATTTCTTGCAAAACCAATCCAAGTATTTTTAAATTTTTAACAAGTATTTATTAAGCACCTACTATCCATAAGGCATGGGGCATACAAAGACAAATATGAAAGTCTCTGCCCCTAAGGAGCATTCTATAGAAAATTCCCATTTTACTTTAACATATAGATTTTCCATAACAAGTAAAATATATTTTTATGGTCATACAACTGACTGAAAAGTCAAGAGAATACAATATTACACAGTGAAGTTTTTTCTTAAAAGTCTATAAGTAAAACACTGTTTTAAATGGGTTTTATCCAACATGTTCTCTCCCCTGCATAGCTTAACTTTTACAAAAGACCACCTGGAAGATGCAATGTAAAGGAACTTTGATGATCCTCTGATTATTAATGTCAAATGAAGCATAAAAGAGAGACATTTACTCTTCAAAGTAGTATGCCATAATCATGTAGGATGTCTAGAGGAAAATACAAATTAAAAAGGGATTCCCTAAAGATTGTAAGATTCTCCAGGTAGTCACATTTAGAAATGACACTGTGATGACTTGCATTAGGTCCCAGAACAATGCAATCTCCTAAACGTGATTATCTACGTACATTGGGGGAAAAAAACCAAGCAGGTAAAGAATATTTACTCTATGGCTTAAATGGACACCTCAGAGAGCCAGTCAATTAGGATGTGTTTTAAACAGATTCTATGGCTGGATAATGAACTAAATCCAGAAATGAAAAGAAGGAAGAGAGAGGAGAGGGCTGGACTGAATTTGGAAGACCATACAGCATTTTCAGTGACTCCCAATTTTCTCAAATTCACCCTGTTAATATATTCTGTCAGAAATGCTATATAACTGTGAATTATGAAATACAACAATCTCAGTAATCAAAATTGCAGATCACCCAAAGAGCAATGGAAAGTATTAGAAGGATAGTAAACTGGCTAAAGGTTAAACTAAGTGATTAATTTCATGCACAATGTAACACAAAAAATAATAGCAAAGTGATGTATGCTGGGGAAAAGAGGTGAACGAGTCCCATGAAGTAGATCCCCCGAACATCAACTGTGCCACTTTCCATGGAAGATTTTTGGGACCATGTGGACAAGTGTCATACTAAACAAGAAAGTGTTGAATGGTCTGTAATCTGCAGCACTGGAGAATGTCTTCGCAATGAGAAGATGAATCCATTAACATATGTATTGAAGCACTTAAGACATTTCTTACACAATAATAAAAAAATTATAAGTAATACTAGTTTATTCCAAATTATGTATAATTCAAAAATATAAGTGTATCCTGTGTAACATTATTAATTGGCTCTATGAAAACATAAAATTATGGAAAACAATATGCTTGGGTACCATAAAAGCAATATCATAAATGGCAATCAGCCAAATGTTATCACCAAGGTTTAACAATAATATGTTATAGTTTGTTTATTATATATTAACATTATTTATTGTGAAACATTGGGGTGAAATTACATGGAGATGCTTGAACTGCTTTCCCTGGATAACTTAATATCCTATAATAAAAATATTAGATAATTTGAGCATGTATCAATTCACTTCAGTTATGTTCTAATAGCATACTGAATAAACTATCTCTACTTTTTTGTATTTAAAATGAATATTATTTTAACTAAAAGGACCAGGCACATTAATTGACACAATTCAAAAAATAATTTTGCCATAATTTCTCCTACCTGCGTAATTGCACTTTAAATATATAATTATTAAAAAAGTAGACTTTGAAATAAAAATTTTACTCTATTTTCTTTATAAACACATTGTATCAAGTGATGTCCTTCAAAGTATTCTTTAATACCAGTTTTTCTTCTTCAAGAGATCTAGTTTCTATGTTCTTAATCTACTTTTAAATATGAGAGGCAGTTCATAAAAGTAACACACCCACCTTAAAGAGCTACTGGGAGCATTTTACATTATTTACACATACACGTAAAGGTGAAATGGATAGCTAATAAACATTCACAAAAGAATTAAAATTCAAAAAGAGATGTTTGAAAACATGATGATAGAGCATCCAGATAAAAATCCAGTTAGGTTTGAAATTCATGACTTTCACTTAAGACTCACTGGGTTGTTTTCAAAGAAAAAGACTGGAGCAGCATCAGCAAATGGGGAAATGTCAACTTCACTTTGTCAATTTCCTGAATTTTCCTCTCTAACTAATAATCCCTGGAAAATGTGTACATAAATGTATATGTATATACACATATACATATATGTCTACACACACACACATACACACACACCCAGTGCTTTGTATATTCAAAGCAGAAAACTACTTAAAGAACTTTAATCGAACAAGGGCAAACAGTTAATTCACTTAAGATAACACTTAAGCATAAGTAAATAACTCTTTTGCCCATTTGCAGAAAATTTGTAATTTTTTTTACATCTTTCATTGGTTTCATTTGGAATTTCTTTGACAGTTTCAACAAGCCTTCTAGCCTAGGTAAGTACACTTTCATAAGATCAAAATCTTGTAGTTGCAGACAGTTGAATGAGAAAAGTCAGGTCAACTTGACTCCGAGATTCTCAAAGGAAAGAATATAAAACCTCACCCAGGGAAATGAATCCAAGCGACTGGCAGTTTCTAGGGCCTGAGAGTTAAACCTAACCTGACAAAGTATGCCAAGTGTGGCACAGAAAACCATTTTAACCATTCTGTCAAATCAGGATTTAAGAAGCAAATCCTGTCTGTTGTAACGTTTAATTTGATGCTTGACTTTAGGAGATCAATGGCTGAAATAAATTCAGAACAGCTATTTCTTGGGTTTTATTACTTAACCACACTCCTTGAATGGGCTCCCATCCTTATGTCACCTTGTAAGCCAATTTTACATATACCTACTAACTTATTGCTCTTTCCCTACCTCAAGGCTGTTGCCATGAGCATGAAGACCTTGGAAGTATGAGAAGTCCCCAGCAAATACAACAGAACACGATTCAGAATAGAGAGACACGTCATCTTCTTTCTCAAGGGTTAAGATCTTTAAATGAAGCTTTGATGAACAGAGAGAGGTAGATCTCAATATTTTATCAAGGTTGTAGGAAAGTAGAAAAGTGGCCATTATGCCTTATGGACACCCAGAGAACGCCTTGAGCATCTGACCACTGGAAAGGCAGGATTAATCCAGCGAGGGATTTAGTAGCCTGCCTGGTGAATTAGTAACTCATAGAAGGGTTGAGAGAAAGCTTTGGAATCAGGAGAGTCCTGGATTCACATTCTGCTTCTGACAAAGTACCTGGCACACAGTAAGAGATGAATAAATGCTTGTTGGCAGGACTATGCTTATATGACCATGAGCAAACTGCGTAATCTCACTGAGGGTTCAGTGGACTTCTCCGTAAAACAGATATATAATACTTGCAATACCTACTTCGCAGGATTGTTACCAGGCTCACATGAGATCACGTACATACTTTGCAAACCTTAAGGTACTATATAAAACTGACAATTATTATCTCTCATTCTTCTCATCTTTTTTTTTTAATGGAGTTCACATGTTAATAGTCCTGGAAAAAGTTATTCTAGTTTGGGGAGAATTCTAATCCTGTCTTGGACCCTGGGCAAGACAACACCTTCTCTTAGCCTCAAGTTTTCACATTGGTAAACTGGGAAGAAAAACAGCACCCATCTCACACCACAGGGTATCTGTGAGATTCAAATAAAATAAAGTATGTGTAGGGTTCTGCAAACCTTCCAGGGCTATACAGCACGAGGAAGATGAGAATGAGGATTTTCTGTACACTACCCCACAGGAAGGTAACCAATGATTTTTTTTTTAATTTAGTAAAAGCATTGAGATATAAGCTAATCTTGTGAAAGTATTACATACCGATCTAAGCAATATCATCATTTCATTCTACTTATCTTTTTAACAGAGCGAAGTTTAAAACCTTACACCTCCCTGCCTCCAACAACTCTAGCTTCTAACATTCTGAACAAGACTGCCAAACTAGTGGCAGCAAGGTGGCTCAGAGGATTGAGAGCCAGGTCTAGAGAAAAGAGGTTCTGGGTTCAAAACTGACCTCAGACACTTCCTAGCTATGTGATCCTGGACAAGTCACTGAACTCCCATTACCTAGCCTGTATTGTACTTCTGCCTTGGAACCAAAGCAGTGTTGATTCTAAGACAAAAGGTATGAGTTAAAAAAACACCACCATAAACAAAACAAAACAAAACAAAACCAAAAAAAATCACCAGTATTAGGATAAATTGCTATCCTGTATTCTTTTATATTGGAATTTTATTGACTATTATACAAATAGATAAAACAACGCTTATAGTTGAATAAAAGTATTAGAATTCTAGTCTATCTTCTACAGACTCACTGGAAGTATTCTTGGTATAATGCCATCAGCAAACAGGGCAAAGGGAATGATATGGATCCTCATCCCATTCCCATAGGACTCCAATCTCTTCTGCTGGATCTCTTGATTATGAAATCTTTTAGTTCCACATAGCTTGGAGATGACTTGGTATGGCAACATCTACGAAAACATGACCCTGAAATTTTGCTGGATCCGTGCTAAGTCTTGGCAATTATGGGAGACAGTGTAGACGAATAATGCTCTAGGAGTTCTCAAGGACATTTTGAGATCTATATGTGTAATATGGGGATTTGCCAAGTCTCAGTCCTTGACAGCAAACTTCTGCTATATAATTCTAGCCATTGGGGCATGTCTTGCTAGGGAATCGGGGTTAAGTCTTTGCAACCTGTAGTGATGTGTTACACAGTTGTTACTACTTCCCTGAATAATTTCCATTGATCATTAAGTCAAAGTTCCTTTATTCTCATCATCGTTTCATTCTTCTCATCTTTCTTCCAAAGGATTCAAATAAGAAAATGTTCCAGGACAAGTTCCTATTCTATTGCTCATCGTTTACATTTAAATTATATTCTATTAAATTATTCTATTTATTTTATATATTACTCTTATACTATTATATTTAGTGCTATTGTTATTACTGTTATTAATAATACTATTAATAATGTTATTGTTATATTAATGTTGATGTAATCACATTATCCTATTTAATATTCCACAGATATTAATTGAGCACCTATTTTGTGCCAGGCACTGTGCTAATCATTTGATAAAGTTTTCATTCTTAAAGCTGAATAAAAGGGTTATTAGTCTGTAAACCCATTCTATGCTGATTCACTGAAAGCATACTCAGCACAACTCAAATAGCAGATGAGATGAAGAGGACCATATGTACTTCTCATCCCATTTCCACATGATTAAGATCTCTGCTCAGTCTCAATACTTTTTCTGTTCCAAGAAGTTCTGAGAATGAGCTTTGGCCACAGTAACATTAAAAACATTGTTCTTAAATTTTTACAAATCAATGTTAAGTCTAAGTGATTGTGGGTAACAGTTCTGTCTGATAATGGCCCAATTCCAGTAGAGATTCTTGATTGTGCTCTCTGGGAGGTTTATATTTGTAGGATGGAGATTTGCCAACTGTCAGCAAAGCTTCTGGTGTATAATTCTAGCCACTAAGTTATGTCTTATTACCAGGCATTTGATGGATGCTAACTCTTTGCAGATTGCTGTGATATGTTATGGTCTCTCATGTATTTGTGTGATCTACATGAACTCTCTCTTTGGGCTCTTGAGGGATAACTCTTCCTTAGTTTCAGTTAGGTGGTGTGCAGACTTCAAGTGCTGGGCCTGAAGTCAGAAAGACCTGAGTTCAAATCAGGCCTCAGACACTTCCTAGCTGTGTGACCCTGGGCAAGTTACTTAACCTTGTTTGCTTCATTTTCCTGGTCTGTAAAATGGGCTGGAGAAGAAATAGCAAACCACCTTATTATCTTTGCAAAGAAAACCCCAAATGGGGTCAGAAAGAGTCAGACATGACTCAAACAACTGAATAATTTCTGATGCCAATGAACTGCTTATCACAAGCCCCTTTATTTCCACAAACAAATCTGTACAAATCCACCATTTGCCTAATTAATGCTTCTTTGTTGACATATTGTTGGCTGACTTCATGCAGATGTAACCCATGGAGAGCTGATTTCATGCACCTTCTCCATTAGTTCAATGTGACTTTCAGATTCAGGCTCAAATTCTTCATTGTTATCATGTTGCTATAATACTATTATAATTATTATTGACTGCTGGAAAAATAAAAGTAAAAACCGGAGTCCTATTTTCTCAACAGTAAAATAGAGATGGTGCCCCTTGTCCTCACAGAGCTATTACAGTGGGAAACAAGCCAGAAAATCACAATAAACTCTATAGAGAATTTAAATCCTACAGATAATCCACTCCCCCTTTTCTGATAGTTATAGAAGAGGATGAGAATTCAAGGCTCTCTCCAGGATACAGGGCACTGATGGGAGGAGGAAAAGCAATAACTAGATTTAGGGGCTGTTTATTAGGGAGCCTCTTGGATCTCACCTCTATCACTTAGCACCAAGTCACAACCTCTCTGGTCTGTTTCTCCATCCATAAAATAAGAATGCAGTGCTGGATGGTGGCTATTATCCCTTCCAGCTCCAGCTCTAGGATCCTGTCAACTTTACTTCACCTGCCTTTTTGGTGGGTGCAGAAGCTGAAGGTGTAGAGACTCACACAAGGGAGCCACAGCTTAGTCAAGCAGGAGAAAAAAAGTGTTTAGAATGTGTTTGCTGCCAAAGCAGTGAAGGAGACACACTGAACAATCTTCTACTGGAAACACTGCTTAAGTGTTTTTAAACTGAAGATTATACCACCACTTAAGATATTTTTTCCCTGCTATTTTGCCCAGCATATTACAAAACTGTATCCAGGACCGAAATAGCAGATTGCCTCAAGAGCAAATGACAATATTTGTACCAGAAATGTTGGCAACCAGCTGCACAGATGGATTTCTGCACAGCAATCTTCAAACTGGGGCTCCAAGAATAACTCCGCCCACTGTTCCAAAGCTAAATTGTTGAAGCCAAAGTCAAAGGAACTCATTATTACATATTTTTATTCCACACCTCCTCCCAAATGAACACGTACCTGTCTGACCTCCATCAGCCAAATGAGAGTGAAAAGTAAAGAAAGAAGGGGGGGGGGGGAAGGAGGGGAGTAGAAATCTCTGAAAATATAGACACTGGTGATAAATGTATAGCTAATTCCTAATTATCCATGGCAATAGGAAATTATTTTGGTCATCTAAGCAGTCAACAATTACCAAAACAAGAATGATGTAGATTTCAGTCCTCCTCATACATCTTATCAATATATAAATATATAAAATAAATATAGCTATTAAGAAATAAGACCACCAAAAACACAAGATTGCATAAAAAAGGAGAGGAGAAAAAAGTAAGTAAACCACATCTGTTGCTTCAGCAGTAATGAATCATTAAAGTGACCTTATTTTGATCCAGGGCCTAGACTAAAAATCACCTATCATCTACTCAGTATCTTACACAGATCTGTGTGTGTGTGTCTTCTTTCCCATTAGACTTTAAGTTCCTTGAGGATAGGAAAGGTTTTAATTTTTTTCTTTTAGCACAGTGCCTGGCATGTAGAAAGTGTTTAACAAATGATTGTTAATTGATTGTTATGCTAGTAGTATGACACTGGGCAAAATCCTTTCCTGTGTTTTTGTCAAATTTTGAGGGAAATGTCCAAACAGAAAAGATGCATTCATTCACTCATGCATCCTTTGAGTTCCTCACCAAGATTTCTCTTCTTCTGTAATGTCTACCAAGTAGACTGGAAAAGCAGATCGAAAAGTCTTTGAGACACCAATTTTAAATGTGTCCAATTAGATCATCCCTTCTGAGATTCATTAGGCTTAGGAGGTTTATCTATTTGTGTGTGTGTGTGTGTGTGTGTGTGTGTGTGTGTGTTTTGTTTATTTTGTTTTGTTTAAAACTCTCACCTTCTGTCTTAGAATCTATACTAAGTACTGGTTCCAAGACAGAAGAGCAGTAAGGGCTAGGCAATGGGGGTTAAGTGACTCACATAGGGTCACACAGCTGAACAGTAGCTGAGGCCATCTCTGTCTGTTTTTAATGGCAAGAGGTATGAGATGAGGGGAAGGGAAAGGAAAGGAATAATTATTTATAACACCTATTATGTGCCAGGCACTGAGCAAAGTGTTTTGCCCTGTTAAATACAAGGAACTTCCAACATAGTTTTCTGTTCACTTTAAAAACAAAACAAAACAAAAAAACCAAAAACCCCTTCTGTCTTAGAATCAATACTGTCTATTAGTTCTAAGGCAGAAGAGCAGTAAGGGCTAGGCAATAGGGGTCAAGTGATTTGCCCAGGGTCACACGGCTAGGAAGTGTCTGAGGTCAGTTTGAAACCAGGTCCCTCTCATCTCTAGGCCTGGTTCTCTATCCACTGAGCCATTTCCCTGCCTCCTCTGGTCACTCTTAAGGGTCATAATGTCTTCTATGCAATTCATCCCAATTCAAACTCAACAAACACTGAGCACTTCCTATAAGCCAGCGACCTATGGAAGAAATGAAAACAGTCCCTCCCTTAAGGAGCTTAAAGTGGAAGCAAAGAGAACAGAACAGGAATATAAACTCCTATCATCCTTTCTCAAATAAGTAATGTGAAATTAAAACAAATTCTCATTATAGTCTTATTCTTTCCTATGAAATGTACATCGAAAAATTAAAGCCTAGACTGACTTTTAGGAATGGCTATCATTTTCAAATCTGAATTCATGAAAAACACAAAATTTGACATTCGAGATTTGAGCTGGATCTTGAAAAACTGAGTATGACAAAACCGCTCCCTTTCTCCACTATCCCTGCCCTCACCCCAAGTCTAAACTATTTCAGAAACGAACACAAGACTAAAGTATCATTGTGATAAAGTATTGTCTCAGCATCACTTTGTAGGAATAGAACCATCTTCCAGTTTGGTTAATTAAATGCTAACCTTAAATAAACTGAGAATAAAACTGCTGTTTGCTGAATGCAATAGTGTGGACTAAAAGAAGACTTTCAAGGTTTGTATTGCAGTGGTACCTTGACACAGGAGTGCCTTGAGATATGGGCAGTCACGATGGGGAATCTTTGCTTTAAGTCACTACTGGATATTAGGAATCACAAGCTTCAGCCCATGGAAGGAGCCCGAAGTGGATGAGGTAATCAGTACAGGCAAGATTAAGGAAGTGTTGAAGATTTGGGGAAAAAATTAAGCCTTACTGAAAAGACACACCCAGAAAAAGTTACAACAGGTCATACATGGAGCTGTGTGATGACACTTGTTTCACACATTATCGAAAGGTTCTGAAAGAGAGGAAGAAACGAACTTCCATGGAAAGGTTTTTGTTGAAACAGCCTCTAAGTGAAATCGAGGAAGGTGTGGCAAAACAGCCAAAATCCAATGAAGAAAATGATAAGTAAAGTTAAAAAAAAAGCAATCAAGTTTGACAATAAAGTTTTATGTTGCAAGTAATGTGTAAAGTCAATTTTGCATTTAAATGTAGAGTTACACGTGTAGAGAGTAAGTTATGTTAAGCAATAGCGCACGAAATGAAAACCTCCACCAGCAACTTCCCCTAACCTTGAAGGTAAATAACTTCTCATAAGCAAGTTTATTTGTCTACATTCTTTCTTATTATCTTTAAATATATATTGCCATTCATAAAGTACATTTTTGTATTTAAAAGCATATAAAAGAAAAAAATCCATGTGGTTTTTGGGGGCCGCAACAGAATAACTGCATTTCCATTCATTGCAATGGAGAAATTCGATTTGACACACGAGCAAAATGAGTTATGAGCTTGGCCGTGGAATGAATTAAACTCGTGTGTCAAGGTGCCGCTGTATTTTAAAACAAACTGCAAAGTCACCACAATAGCTGTCTTTCTGGAAGTTAAGAAACAGGCCCATGGGATTCTATATGTCAACGGTTCGTCAGTTTTTAGGGAATCTTATTGTTCACTTCTTGCAGTGGGAGGTGACAGCTGCTCTAGAATGGCATGAGTTAAGGCATGAAAAGGTTGTCAGATTTCTGGGGTTTGGTCACTAGAGCATGATTGAACAAGACCAGAAGCAGCAGCTGCTTAAGGGATGCTAATAAATAGCAACATAGAGTATCGAATGTTACTAATTCAAAGCTGGGGGAAGGATGGAGGCACAGGGGTACAGGGTAAACTGTGGATTTCAGGAGATTCTGCTTTTCTTTTTTAAATCTTAACCTTCTGTCTTAGTATCCATTCTAAGACAGAAGAGCAACAAAGACTAGGCAATCAGGATTAAATGACTTGCCAGGGTCACATGGCTAGGAAGAGTCTGAAGCCAAATTTGAACTCAGGGCCTCCCAACTCTAGGCCTGGTACTCTATTTTGCTACCTAGTTGGTTGTGAGATTCTTTTTTTTTTTTTTTTTTTTTAAGTTTATCTCAACAAATACGCAGTCTTTTGCCAAAATGTTTGGCAGAAATAAAGGGCAGTGCTTTCATCTTTGCCTAGGAAAGTCTCTCTCCTTTTGGTCTCTATGGTCCACGTGTCCCCACTCCCTTAAGAGAGAGGTAAGGATGGAGACTGGACCAACAATTTCTCTGGTCCACAGAGAGGGTCACATGTCAGGGGTGGAGCCTGAACTCAGGCCTTTGCCTCCAGGGACAGTTCTCTATCACTGCTCCATCCTGACCCTTTCCCTCTTCAGGATACAGTATCATTTACCTCAGCACAGAAAATTTTAAAATGAAGTCGATAATAATGACTAACATTTATGTGGTACTTTTAAGGTATGCTGAATGTTTTATGTGTAATTTCAAAACCCACAGCAAACTATTGTCTTTGGCTGAACCAAGTAATATCAGAAAATATAAACACTGACAAAGAGAAAGCCATTCTATTTTTATAAAACCAGACATTTAGAGGTGAGAAAAAGTGAGACCTATAATATCTAAACTATAAGAAAAATAACAAGTAGAATTTATACTGTGGTTTAATGTCATAAAAACAACAAGAAATTCCTTCCTTGTCGTGCCTTTTCAGACCCCTTATTTAAAACCTTAAATATCAATAGTGATCTTTGCCAACTTAGAGACGTGTTTTCCCCTTCTAAATGACAATGATATTCCCAATTAAAATAACTGAATTGAGAGAAAATTCTCAAAGGTAATAAATGTTTGGTAATTCAATCAATCAATATGTATGTATGTGTGTGTGTATGTATGTACATATATAAAATGCTTACTATGTTTGCTACTATGATCCTGGCACTGTTATAAATGTTAGGAATACAAAAAGAGGCAAAAACAACAACAACAACAAAACAGTCAAGCTTATAATCTATTAATTGTCTAATTATGAGGACATGAAATAGCTTTTGTTTATACAGGCTTTGAGATTTATGTGTATGTATGAAACTGTATTACTGCCAAATTTTCTTATTTAAAAGTATATTTATCATTTTTAAACAGCTCATTTGCAGTTTTTGAAAGAGGCAATGTGATATATACATCAGGAAAAGTACTGTATCAGGAGTCATGGGTCCTGGTTCTAGTCTCAGGTCTAACACTAATTCGATGAATGACCTTTGGCAAATGATTTAAACTCTTCAATCTCAGTCTCATCATTAGAAGCAATTAAGCAAAACAATCCCACATACTAGCTACATGACGCTGAACAAGTCACTCAACCTTTCGCACTCAATTCCCTCTTCTATAAAATGAAGGAATAAGGCTCAATAAATCTTAACATCTCCTCTACCTCTAATCTATGATATTTAGGATTTTCTTGTTTGATCCTCAAAACAATCCTAAGAGATAGGTTGCCATGTAGTTCAGTAGATTGAGAGTCAAGAGATTGGAGATAGGAGATCCTGGGTTCAAATCTTACCTGGGACACTTCCTAGCTGTGTGACCCTAGGCAAATCGCTTAACTCCCATTGCCTAGCCCTTACTGCTCTTCTGCTTAGAACCAATGTGATACCTGAGGCAAATAAAATTAAGTTGCTTGCCCAGGGTCATACAGCTAGAAAGTATCTGCCTGGATTTGAACTCAAGTCTTCCCAACTCCAGATCCAGTACTGCTGTACCACCTTGCTGCCCTGTCAGTTATTACTGGAGTTGAAGACTAATGTCTTCAGTTTTTCTTCAGCTTCAATAGTACCAGTTCCATTTTTAAAAAATAATATCAGTGGCAGGATTTTTAACTCAGTTCTTAACCTCATCACTCTAAAGGAAGTACTCTTCTTTTTCTGCTGCACTAAAGATATTTTATAGTTCAGCTTATTAGAAGTCATTACAGAAAAAAAATGTAATTGACATTAACAGTCGTACAATCTTTTCCTATATAACCTGGGAAAATAATATTTATCTTGCTTAGAAGATACCACCAACCTAAAATCAAAATGAAAGGCTTCACCATTAATTATCCCTCAAGCATAACAAATTATTTAAATGTGATTGTTAAAAAGCAATTCAAATCTAAAAAGTAATCAACCCAAGCAATCAAAGACAGGAATATTCTACTTTTGGGTCTTTCAAGTGGTCCTAGAATTTTTAAAGTTTTCCGTTCCCATTCCAAGGTCTCAAACACCAGTTTTCAAACATTTCAAAATCTAAACAAAATGAGAAAAATGTGTGCTAATAAGCTCTATTCTGTTTATGATAATTAGCTAATCACTGCATTATTATCCTCTCCTTAGATCATATCTGGTTTATCAAACTCTGGCAAGTTTGTCTAACATGCTCAGCTACAAAGAAAACGAAGTTGTTAATATCTTGCTTTCAGCTCCTAGAAGATTCTACGTTTTCATCAGCTCCAAGGTTAGACATAATTAAAACTACTTTACATCTGTTGTCTTAGCAGACTACACCTGGACCTTAAGGTAAAGGAAAAAATGGTAGCAGCTGCTTAGTTTGGAAACTTTTGGTTTTCAACTAAATTACTGGTCCTAGTTTTTCCAGAGATGTGTACATTCAACATCCCTTGTTTCCACTTCATTCAGCAGCTAGTATTTAGATGGTGCTTTAAAAGTTTGCAGAGAGCTTTACCTATGCATTCTCATTGGGTCCTTACAACAACTCTGAAACAGGTGCTAATATTATTATCCATTATTATTCAATTGGGTTTTTTTTCCAGCTGTGACAGACTCTTCAAGACCCCAATTGGGGTTTTCTTTGCAAAGATACTGGAATGGTTTGCCATTTCCCTCTTAAACTCATTTTATAGATGGGGAAACTGAGACAAACAGGATTAAGTGACTTGCATAAGATCACACCCCTAGGAAGTGTCTGAAACCCAATTTGAACTCAAGAAAATCAATCTTCTCAATTTCAGGCCTGGCATTATTCACTGAACCACCTAGCTGCCTGATTACCCATTATACAGATGAAGAACTTGAGTTACTTGATTTGCCCCATGTGACATAATAAGTGACTGAGGGCAGGACTTGAACTCAGGTCTTCCTGACTCCAAGTCCAGTACTCCAAGCACTGTACCACTTAACTGCCTCCCCTACTTCCACTTCTTAATTAAATGCTCAGTAAGCATTGGAGGGAAACTCTTAAAAAGGTGCTCTGAAAGGATCTTCATTAAATTGAGTGTCAAAACTAGTAGCCAGTACACTGCCCTGTAGGCAAGGATGACAATGAGCAGTGGTTTCACATTAAACGACCTCGGCACTGCCCCCTCCCAAATAATTTCTATCTTCCACAACAAAAAGGTATTCAAGGAAATGTGTCATTCCAAATAGGTTTCAAAGGCCGAGGATTTCACTGGCACCGTTCCACCCAGCCCAATTTGGACACAAAAATAGTCCCCTTTCTAGTAGTCGGGCTTTAAAATCAAAGGATTTCTTAGAGGAGTGATTTACTGTTTTAGATCATGAATGAAGAAGTCTTTATCGACTCCCTTGACTCTCTCAGTTAAGGTCTGGCCTTCTGGCTTTTGGTATTACTTTGTATAAATTCCATATTTGCTTCCTTTTTCCCCTAATTAGACAGCTTTATGACTAGCACACAGTAGGCACGTAGTAAATGTCTGCTGAATGTAAACTGAGTAATACAAATAAATACAGTACAACACTTCCAGTACCTTCAAAATTAACGTCTCCTCCACTTCCTCCCCAACCCCTAACTCTCTAAGGTACAAAAGGAAATACTGCTGTTTCCTAAGCAGGAATTGATTGTGCTGCTCTTAAGAACCATCAAGAAAAAGGAGTGGAGGGCAAACTCGACCACCAGTAAGCTGGGGACAAACTATAGCATGCAGAACAGCCACTTTTGGCCAAGCTTTGGAAAGACTAGCTTCTACAGCTACATGAGAATAATGCTTTAAAGTTTGCAAAGCACTGTGCTCTCTCATTTGCTCTCCACAACCACCTTGTGAAATGCTATCATTATCCTCACTTTATAGATCAGGAAACTGAGATAGAAGTTAAGTGACTTGTCAAGGATCACACAAGTGTTACATGTCTGAGGTGGGATTTGAATTCATCTTCCTGACTCCGGGGTTGAGCATTCACCCATAGTGCTATCTAGGAGCCTATATGGGAAATAAGGTGCAGCCTAGAACCTTCTCAAATATCTCTCTTGATACAGAATGAAAGCCAGGGAATGGAGGAGGGAGGGAAGAATAATTTGGATAATAGTCCAATCCTCAATGATATTTGCATAAGAAATGGTACCTTTAGGATTCAGTATTGTGCTTTTAATAATATTAATCAACTTGAAGCTCACCAGAATAACCATTCTGCTATATTTCCATTTTAAGTAAGACAAAATTGTTTTGAAATTTAAGCAACTAGGGTTGTACAGGAAGGAAATACATTTTTATGTTCTCTGTCTGTCCGTCTCTCACACAAACACCATATTTCAATGGTTTAAATATTTAAGCAAAAAAAAAAAAAACAACATGAAAATATTTAAGCAAGGGAAAAGTATAAAAGCCATACACTTCTGAAGAAATCCCAACTACCTCCTTGCCAGCTATTTACAATTCCAAAGGCTCCTACAATTGATTTGAAATTGCAACTTTGATCCATTTGGCAAGTCCTGACCAACACTGTAGAAATATCAAGTTTAATTTCTTTAGCCTCTATGTCCACCAAGTAGATGCAATGTTAACAGTCTTCACAATTTTTGAAACCATGATTTTGGCACTGATATCTTTTTTAAATTGATTTTTACTTTTGACGTTATTGGCTGGTACCGTCTCTCAGTCAATCCTTAGCCTATTAATTTCTTCCAAATTTATAACCTTCTCTCCTCATTCCCACCATACTCCTTATTCTAACCACACCGGCCAGAGCTCTCATCTGCCCAAATTTTCCCAGAACCTGTCCCCAGCCTAGCCTGCACATACAGTACAATATGCTAAAGGTAGCAATGCTCATTCATGGACTAAAAGGTATGACGGAGAGTGGAGGGTGGATTAGCAATGGGTCTCCCTACATCCTTTCCTACCTTCTCAGAACAGGTTTAAAAGGGCCACAGGGTCAGAATAACTACTATGGAGGACCACATTGATTCTAATATGCTCTGAGATCCTCTAAATCGGGTATAAAAAACTGACGGCCCATAAGAATGACTCCCAGGCAAGCCATTAGAACAACTTCAGGCCCATGAGCTTTGAGAGGGGTCACCAAACCAGCCCCGCCACCACAAAGGGGTCTGATGTCACAAGTAAGAAGGAGCCAGTCAGGGATGGCCAGAGTTTCCTCAGAAGAAAAGCGGCAGCCACACCTTTAAGCCCCCAGGAAAGAAACAGGTTTAATCCTCAGAATTTAAAGGGTGCCTTGTGTTCAAGCACAGACTGCCTGGCTATGTCCCAGACCAAAATCTTCATTTCCCCCCCTTTAGACGGAAGGAGCCTGTCCTAGGGAGGGCTTTATCTAGAATCTGAACAAGTCTCTTCTGCAGATTCAGGGACAAAAAGTAAACAGTAGAGGGCCATGGAAGGCTCCCTACAAACACAAGCCAGTATCTAAGAGGCTCTGTTCAGAGGCGTGAAAGCTCCTCTCTCTCCCAGCCCACAGAGCCTTCCTCAGCTGAAAGGGCCTTTTGAAAGGCATTAGGTGTGTTAGAAAATCTTCATTAAGTAATTTAATCATCTAAGCGTCTGGTACTTCAGTCCTCAAACAGAAAGGAACGTCTGGAGATGCCTGCCTGCTGAGGAGGAAGGAACACACTTCCCAGCAGTTTGTGGCTGGGAGAGCCGTCCTGGCTTACAGCTCCAGGCCCTCCCAGAGCAGCCAAGGAGGAGCTCGGGATTGAATTACAATCTGGGTTTATTCCCCACCTTACCCTCTGCCCGTGACACTGTCTATACCTCCCCTGTCGTCTCCTTCATCAAAGCAGGGCCCTGTTTTCATCTTTCTTTGTATTCCCAGCATTTAGCACAGAGCCTGGTATGCAGAAAGTGCTTAATAAATGCTTGGGTTTTTTTGTTTTTGTTTTTTAAAACTCCTCCTAAATATCAGTTCTAAGGCAGAAGAGTGGTTAAGGACTAGGCTATTGGAGTCAAGTGACTTGCCCAGGGTCCCAGAGCTAGAAGTGTCAGAGGCCCAGTTTGAACCCAGGCCCTCCCATCTCCAGCGTGGAGCTCCATCCACTGAGCCACCTCGCTGCCCCTTAATAAATGCTTGTTAACAGACAAGGTGGCAAGTCACATAAATAGCGAGAGTTAAGCTTCAACCAGGCAAAAGGGGCATGCCTTTTTGGACAAAGACAGATATATAGAAAAACACACATATATGATACAAAAAATATAAATATATCACATTATATGATATATAAAATAGTGTAAATATTAAAATATATAGTGCATGTGTGACTATGTACATATACATATGTGTATGTGGCCAACGGGGGAAAATGAATGAAAATAATACAAATAACAATAACAATTTCTGGTTACAAAGAAAGGAGATGAGGGATAGGGATGAAATCTATGATTTCATTGATTCAGAAGCTCTAAAAAACAAGAATCTTCTGCAGGTTGGAGGCTCCTCTGCGATACAATCTTAGAAAGTTGCCTCAAACATTGGGTGGTAGCATGACTTGCTTAGAGTCACATGAGCCTTTAAGGGTCAGAGAACAAGATTTGAACTTGCTTCTCTAAAAGAAAGGAGGAAAGGAAAAGGGAAGAAAGGGAGAGAGACAGGCCTACTTTTGCCATTTCCTTACCCCAACTATAAAAATCATCTATGTGACATGCATACACACACACACACACACACACACATCTTCGAAGGACCAAAAGTCCTCACCTGCTGCTATGCTGCTTTACTTTCCCTACAGGTATGTATTTTGAGCTCAGTTACAGTTGGCTAGGAGGCTGTCTACAACATCATTGTGAATAATTAAATTTCTTGAACTCAGACCCCAAACTATATTAGGTGCTACCCATATAAATCAATGAGTCAATGCATTAATTATCTACTATGTGGCAGGAACTATGTTCGCTGACATAATGAAGTTTTTTTAAAAATCATTCCTGGTTTTAAGGACTTGGGTATTTCAGAAAGACTAATCAATACATGGGGAAATACACATTAAAGGAAAAATCATAAAAGATACATTCGAGACAGATGCTAAAGAGACACTATGAAGTAGTATGTATTATTCTTCACTGTTGTGTACTTTATAAGTAAAAACTGACATAGGATTTGGGAAGAGGGAAAAGTCTAGGTGGTTAGGGAGGAATTAAAAAGTATTATGGCGGGGCAGCTGGGTAGCTCAGTGGATTGAGAGTCAAGTCTAGAGATGGAAGGTCCTAGGTTCAAATCCGGCCTCGGACATTTTCCAGCTGGGTGACCCTGAGCAAGTCACTTGACCCACATTGTCCACCTTTACCACTCTTCCACCTAGGAGCCAATACACAGAAGTTAAGGGTTTAAAATAAAAAAAAATAAAAATAAAAATAAAAAAAAGGTATTATGGCATCATAGTTGGATGGGTAAAATTTGGCTAAAACAAAATAGGCAACAATAACCCCCCAAAAAAACTGTATGGATATGGAAATTAAGTAGTTTGCAAAGAAAGAATTAAAAGAACTCAATGACTGACTATATATGAGCTCACAAAAAGAAAATGAGGAACCAGAGGCAACTATAAGGCTTCAAAAGACTTGACATCAGCAGAAATCAGGAAGTCAAGAGGAAGAAAGACAAATTCAGCTTTAGATACATTAAGTTTAAAGTGAAAAATCATGCATCCAAAAAAGATACCCAGCAACTTTGTCACTGGGGAAATAAAAATCAGAACCACAAATATGGTTGAGAAGACATCTGCATGCTAGAAATGATGAAGCCATTAGATGAAATCTCCATGAAAGAATAAATTAAAAAAGAAAATCAGAGAACCAAAAACTGAAACATAGAAGACAAGAGAAGGAAGAAGAAATCATAGAAGATGCAAAAGAAGGAAAGAGTCAGAGAGGCAGGAGGAAAACCAGTATAGTAAAATGATTGAAACAATTCTTATTGTACATGTTCTCTAAACAGTTGGTCATTTTGGTCCAATAACCACAAATGCTGATTCAGATTGTCCCAGGAAATGTAAGGTACTCCGGAAGCACCATTAACTCTTTCCAGCTCCTTCAAGGTACCACTTAGTAAATTATTGCTTCAGTACACTAAACTTAGTAAATGAATGTTTGGGTACACTAAATAGTACCCTAGCATTCTCTAAGAATTAATGCTACTGTCAAACTATGTAATTTATTCCCAGCAAGTAGCTTATAAAATGGGAGAATCTCACTATTTTAATATCACCAACACAAACTTAAAGGAAAAACAGTGGATTTTGAGTCAAGACTTCCTACATTTGAAACCCAGCTTTGCAATTTACTACCAGGGTGGACTGGTGTAAGTCACTTCAGTTTTTTAGATCTCAATTTTCCACAACTAAGAACTGAAGGAACTGGACTAAATGACTTCAAAGATCCCCCTTTGGGCTCTAAAGGTTGTATCTCCCTTCATTTATTCAAGATTCTTCTCTCATTTCATATCAGAAGCTTCCTGATATCTTGCATCCTCTAGAAATCTAGATGGCACCGGTTTTTCCATGATCCTATCTACTAATGCAATAGCCATAATGATGATGACGACAATGACGCAGCAAACAGAAGAGCTAAAGCCTGTAAAACCTATGATAGAGCAACTTATCTCAATAGTGTCAATATGTGTGCAAGCGTGTCTGAGCTACGTCCGAGATGAATAACGTCGGACAACTTCAGGTGATGTTGTTACTGGGTTGCTACGGTCAAGGAGTGTATCAGTGGTGGCCAGGCACTCCGCGGTGATGACTTCTCCATCTTTCCATGGGTTGGTCCTCTGATAGCTGACTCAGCCAAATGGGCTAAGACTTACTTCCTGCGGTCATGCATAGCTTTCAACAGTGCACTTCCATGCCTTGATGAATAGAAATAAAGGAGCCTTCAAGGTTAGGATCGGTGAGCCCAAAAGAACAGCGGCCATGACCAGCTGATTCTTCCTATGCAGCACATAGTCACTTTGGGATGTTCGACAAAATTTAAAATAATAATTTCATGTCTCTATAATAACTCTAAATTGTAGGTAAATGTAAAAAATGGATTTAATACTAGTTGTTTGGATTATAAAATTAAGTAATGATAGTTCATATCATCAGATACAATTGAGCAGCACAGTGTATTGAATACAGACCTACTCAAGAAGGATTGAGTTCAAATCCAGCCTCAGACAATTACTAGCTGCATGACATTGGGCAAGGTGCTTAACTGTCTGCCTCAGTTTCTTTATCTGTAAAATGGAGATAATGGCAGTGCTTATGCCCCAGGATTGTTGTGAGGAATAAAATGAGATATTGGTAAAGTACAATATAAGCTTTAAAGCACTATATAAAGGTTAACTATTATGATCCTTATACTTATTATGCTTACTAGCCCATTTATATAAATCGCCTAACAAAAATGAACAGTATTGTGATCCATCCAAATACAAATTTGAACAATTCGATGTGTCTCGTTCCCCACAAAGGGGAACTGACTTGTGGTTAAGAAGATGGGGGTTCAGGTGCCAGCTCTGAAGGCACTCTGTTATTACCTCTGTGGCTTGATAAAGCCAGTTAACTTCTCTGGGTCTTGGTTTCCTCATGTGCCAAACCCTAAAAGATGGGCTAATGAACCCAAAGTCCCTTTCAGCACTAAATCTCAGATTGTCAGACTGGATGGCAGTAGACCAAACATAGCTGAATTTGATCATTTGATGAAGTCTCTTATTCTATCCTCCTGGACAAGCTGGAAGGGAAGAGGCTGGCAATCACTCGGTTAGCTGGAAATCTGAAGTCGTTCAACATGAGGGAGCCCTCGTGCAGCGTGGACTAGAGATCTTTGGACCTGTGCTTTTCAACACTGACGTCTGAAGGGTAGGAACCCACAAATGGAAAATCTGCAGGTGGAAGAGATCACTAACATGGTGGATAACAGACTGCATCCAAAAGGCTCTTTAAGACTAGGACTGAAACTAAATCCCTACACTTTGGATCCAAAAAACGAACTCTACAAGTATAGAATGTGGAAGGCCTGGCTAGAGTTGACGTGAAATAATATTTAGGTTTTAGTGGACTGCAAGTTTAATGTGATCTGTAGTGTGATACGGAAGCCAAAAAAGCTAATGCAATATTAGACTGCATTAACAATCCTAAAATAGGGGAGGTACTGAGAGTCTCACTGTATCCTGCCTGTTCAGCTCTGAATGCCACATTTTAGGAAGGCCCCTGATAAACCAAAGAATGGGACGCTTATTGGCTAGGTGTCTTTGGAAGAGTTGTGTAACCTTTCTGGACCTTTTTTTTTTTTTTAATCAGCAAAATGAAAGTGATGGACCAGACAGCCTCTAAGTTCCATGACCCTAGGACAGTGATTCCCAAAGTGGGCACTACCACCCCCTGGTGGGTGCTGCAGCTATCCAGGAGAGTGGTGATGGCCACAGTTTTTTGTTTTTTTTTGTATTACATTCTATTCTGAATTCAACAAATAGTTTCATAATTTCCAGGGGCGCTAAGTAATATTTTTTCTGGAAAGGGGGCGATAGGCCAAAAAAGTTTGGGAACCATGCCCTAGGATATGGGTACTAGGACATATAAAGCTTAACTGGAGCTATTTAGCAGAGAGAAAATTTATATGATGCACTATTTGTTTTCAAGTGCCAAATAGGAAAAGGATAACACTTATTATTATTGCCAGAGAGAACCAGGAGCACTAGGCAGAAACTACAGGAAGATGGATTAAGATCCCTCACAATTAGAGCTATCCAAATGTGGACTGGACTGCCTTGGATAATAAATATGAATGATAATTATAGAATAGTAATAATAATAACTGCAGCAGCTAGCATTTCATAGCACCTAAAAAATATTATCTCATTTTATTCTCACAACAATGCTGGTAGGAAGATACTATTATCACTCCCATTTTACAGATGAGGAAACTGAGGGAAACAGTGATTAAATTATTTTATCCAGGGTCACAAAGCAAATAAAGATCTGATTTGAACTGATGTCTCACTGACATCCAGGTCCAGCATTCTATCTACAAAGCTCCCTAAGCATCTTGGATGACCAATTGTCAGAAATTCTGTAAAGGAGATTACAAATTCCAGTCAATTACTACTGAGATCTCTTCCAAATTCCTAAGGTTCAAGAAGCTGAATTTCAAAGCAAGTTAAAATACTAGAATTGTTAAAAAAAAAAAAAATTAAGTGTTTATATCTATGAGTAGCTCAATAGTATTTCTGAAGCAATGAAACTCATTCATTAATAATACCAAAGCATACCTTCTTTGTAAAAATATCATACTAATAGTACTAGTAGGGGCTAATAAAATGAGAAGCAGGGAAGTGGGTTCCAAGGAGTGTGAAGGTAAGGAGCACCAGGGTTAGAACTTCCTATAAGCATAAAATTTTCATATCATTACTTATTGTCAGCTCCCCACCACCACCACCACCCCTCCCTAGGCACTTTCTCCCTCAGGTCCAGAAAATGGGTCTGTTTTGCCTTCCAACTACTACTACAATCTACTGCTTCCATCTAGGGTTTCTTCTCCCCCTTGACTCATATCACAAGAGCCCTCATAAAAAAGCCTTAGTTTTTCTACTTAGTAAAGAAGCAAGAAGTTAAGAGGACCCCTCCCTAAACACCTGTCCCACTTCTGTTTTAACTTGCAATTTGGAGAAAAAGATGAAGATTTGAAATTAATTTTCAGTAGGGGAAAGAGCAATGGATGTAGAGTCCAAGAAGGAGTCAGTGGATCATGGTGCACATGCCAGCTCCGTCAGGTACTAGCTAGCTGCATGGTTTCAGGCAAATCATTTAAGTAGGAAGTAAGGGAAATCCTAAGCATTGGTTAGGAGAGAAAGGATAAGGCCCCATCACTCCAGACCTATTAAATGAATGATAATTTAATTACTTATAGCAAATTTATTTAAGTTTCCAAATATCAGAAATCATTTTAAGAGGAAAACCATAACTATAATAATGGCGGCATGGCCCGGTGTGACTCAACGGTCACTGTAGAGTCAGAAACACCTGTACAAACTGTCTTGTGTCAGACACATGTAAGCTGTGTGTCCCCTGGCAAGCCTCTAAAACTTTCAGTGCACTAGCAATTCCCTAAAACCACAAATTACCAAAGAGCTTGAGTTGCAAGAGCGAAGGGAGTCTTTACACTGGGACTGACCTGCATCACTGTACTAGAATCAGAACCCCACTCCTTATACATACATGCTCTTCTCTAGTGACATTCTTGTACTACACAAAGGGATCCCTGCAAACTGTATCTCAGAAACGAAGATGGAACACTATGGTTTCCCTTTCTACTTGTTTTCCTTCTCAATCATCCTACCACAGTAGGGACAAACTAACTTTCAAATCAAATGTGAGACACTAGAAACTAAAACAAAATTTATCATTAGTTCATATGGCTTTAAAGACAAGTTAGGTTCCTGCCCTAATTTATTAAACATCCTTTTGAAGGTAAGTCTGATTGTATAAAATGGGGCATGTATAGTCAAGAGACAGTGAACACAGGCACATTTTGCTATTAATGAAATAGTGATTTAAACAAAAAAAAGAAAAAGAAAAACAATTAATTCCACTGAGAAAGTTGAGGAGTTAGAAGGTATATGAGATGAAGAAGGTCTCAAAACAAAATTGTAAGGGTCTTCTCTCTCAAGTGTCAAACCCCTCCCAAATTAAGAAATATAAAAGTTCAAAGCATCAGGCCAATTAACACATGACCCTGGGGTGGGGGAGAAAGACAGCATAATCAAGGCATTTGTTCAATCAAAACTAGAATGAAAATGGAAGGGAGAGAAAGAGATTGTGCCAAACAGTGGCCACAGAAAGGGACATTTATCTTCACTGGCTGTCACAGCCAAATTAATTCCCATTTCTCCCTACCCAAGATCCTTCTGAGAATTCTTTTTGGTCAACGCTGTAGTCCTCATCTCAACCCAATATAATGCCACTACTGTAAGCCTGGCATGATTATCCATCCCCCCTTTGGTCACAGATGACCAGCCATTTTACAGCTCTCTTAGTGAGGAGCTCCACCAGGACCCATGAGAGAGGCTTTCAAACCAGGCTCACGCTATAAATGCTCTTTTCAGTTGATACATGTAATTGAGGCCAAAATCTCAAAACCATATGAACTTGCTAGCTCAGTTACTTGAAATAACGAAAAAGACATGGCATGCTAACCCATATTTCTACATAATTTATACACAAGACTGCTTACTTATGGCATTTAGCAGTCTGACATCAACTGCTAACACAGTTCTAATTCTAGCCACTATTCAAACTCTGTATATTTGTAGGGAGGGGAGGGGAAGGGGAGAGTTAATTTACATATTTACATATATTTTAGACACACAGAGGAATACTGTCCTACTACTATTTTTAGAAAGAAGACCTCTTAAATTACATCACTTCCATGTTTTAGTCTACATCTCTAATTAGCTATGTGACTGGAGCAAGAAATTTATTATCAGTTTCTACACAAATGAATTAAAGGAATTGACAATAGTATCTCTACGGTCCTTTCTGATTCTTCTAACATTCAATTCCAATGTCCTTCATTGCATTTGACTCTAATCTGCATGTAAAGCAACATCCTTCACTGATTGCCCCAGCTGCCAAAAACAAAAAAAAACAAAAAATACAAACCAGAGGAGTCAAAGTATCCTGAAATGAACAGAGGCTCTGAACACCCTCCTTCTTTCCTACAACCTAACCCTAATTCAGTTCACTATGGATGAATGAGATGTTGTCACTTTTCATTTTTCCATTACTTGACTATGAGGCAAGTGAGAGGATAGAAAGGTTTTTTTAAAAAACACCTTTTATTTAAAAGGAGGAAACAATTGTATTTATTCTTATAATAGAGATTATGGAGCTGTTCTAGGAAGGAAAATTGTACAGATTTTTAGTGGCAATATTAGACTTCCTAACCTTAGTGAAATGATTCAACTCACTGTCTCTGCCCCACTTCCTACCATCACCTCTCCTGCCCCACCAAAAACAAAGTTATTAGCAATCTTTCTCTCTCATGAAATTACTTTGTATATATTTTTCACTTACTGTACTTACTTGTGTGCACATGCTGTACCCGTTCTCCCTCTCCTTCCTTCTTGCATTCTTCATGTAAGCTCATCAAGGGCAAATTCAGCTATGCTTTTGCCATTTTATTCCTGTATCTTGTACTCAGCAGATACTTAATAAATGGATACCAAATTAAATGACAAACCAAATCCATGAATTGGCACCCTAACATCAAATTTTAGATTTCTACGCAAGCTTGTTCATTCAAGTACTATTGGACAAATCTGAATGATTTTGTTCATAACAGTAATAATAACTAGCATTTCAGTATGGTTTGTAAAGCACTTTGCCAAGTGATTTGCACATATTCTCTCATTTGAGCCTCACAAAACCCCCCAGGACGTAGACTAGTGTCTATAATATAATAATAATCGCCATCTTACAGATGAAGAAGCTGAAGCAAACAGAAGTTAGGTGACTTGCCCAGCGTGGGCCAGCTTGTAAGTGTTCTGAGGCAGGATTCAAATGCGGGTCAACCTAAGTCCAAATCCAGTGTGCTCCCCCCACTGTGCCAGCAGCAACCTGCTCGGTGTAATGCTGCCATTTCTATGTTTAGTGCTCAGGAACTCATTTCCTTCTATACCCGCATGTGTCTCCATATCAATTCTCAACAATCTCACCAATGAAAGGGCAGCCGTAGTACTGGTGACTCAAGACTCGTTCCTGTTGGGTAATGGAATACTTTTGTAGCACATTCACCTTCTAATTAAATTAAATTCTGCTAATACCAATATAAAAAGTAGGTTTATGGGATCATAGATTCAGAATCTGAAGGACCTTCAGAGGCCATCTTCGTCTGATCCTTCTCATTGTACTGAGGAAACTGGGGCCCGGGAAAATTAAATGACTTGCTCACTCAAGCACAAAAAGTCAAAGACAGGATTTGAACTCAGGCCCTCTGACTCCAGAGCCAGTTTTCTTTCTACATGTTCACAGAACACATCATATAAGTATTAAGCTACAACAAAATTCTAACGTGCTTGACGTGCAAAGGCTGAGAGTATGGAGTAATCTCAAGTTTGGCCCTAAATGATCCACAAAGCCTGCAATCAATAGTTGACTCTATTATTTTCAGTCCTATCAGACTCTCTGTAACCCCGTTCACATATCTGTACACAATATGTATAGCCTTTACCTGTACATACCTTGTTATTTTACAAAGTACTTTCCTGTAACAACCTTGTGAAGAAGTAAGAAAGATTAGTCCACCTTACAAACTACTGTTACAGAAGCCCGTAGTGGGATCTGGAAAGGAGAGATGAGACTTGAACCCTAAGCCTTCCTACTCTAGGACGGAAACAAAAGCAATCATTTTGGGGAGCCAGCTGATAAATTAGCATAATGATAAAACCATGGTGCTAATAGTATGCTCCATGTTCCTGTAAACCATGATATGAATGATAAACCAAATAACAAATATGAAATTCCACTACTTTGGGAAATAACTCCTATACTAAGAGTCACCAATAAACTATAAATTCTGAGTTCTAATAAAACAAATAACAGGGGGCAGCTGGGTAGCTCAGTGGATTGAGAACCAGGCCTAGAGACGGGAGGTCCTAGGTTCAAATCCGGCCTCAGACACTTCCCAGCTGTATGACCCTGGGCAAGTCACTTGACCCCCATTGCCTACCCTTACCAATCTTCCACCTATAAGTCAATACACAGAAGTTAAGGGTTTAAAAAACAAAACAAAACAAACAAAACAAATAACATAGAACTTGTTACCCATCCTATTTAATTAAAATCTTAGGAAAACTTACACAGAAAAAAATAAGGTTTGTGACTGATAAAGGGACAAAAGTAAATGGTGATTCAAATCTGGCCTCTGATACCATAGTCTGAGTGTTCTTAGGCAAGTCACTTAACCTCAACTGCCTTGCCTTTACTGCTCTTCTGCCCTAGAACTGATACTTGGTAGTTATCAATTCTAAGACAGAAGGTAAGGTTTAAAAAAAAAAAAAAAAAACAAGCAGTGAAAATCAAGGCTCAAAGGCCTAGGAAATTTATTTCAATGACTAAGATGGTTTCATTCACTAGCATGCAAGCTTTTACTTTATAAAACTGGAGCACTATCGTGCTTTGATATCAATTCAAGCATTAGATACCAATCACATAAACTACATGTGGGCAAAACCATGCCTTAATTATCTTTGTATCCTACCCAACACCTAGCTTAGTGGCTTTGCACATCAAGTCAAGGACCTATGATTACAGCAGCATGAGATTGTGCATAGTTTCACAATGATTGGAAAAAAAAGGAACAAAAGGCAAGGCTCTAGATCCTCTGAAAACTGGTCTGGGGTCATTTTTGCCACAGGGCCTCTAGATTATTGTATTGATGATATTGAACAAGATTAAAGCAATGACAGAAGACCTGTCATATAAATTACTGAAAGCAAATTATAGAAATTAAAAAAAAAGTAATACTCTTCTTGGAGTGATTTACACAATTTGAGAGCTTTTCCAGTTAATTTTTTTTCCTTCCCAAAGGCTCTATTTCTAGCTTCTTCATTTCATGACACAATTCCTGACATAACACTCATTACCCCAAGTTAAATAATTTTAAATTAGACTGAAATCCCATACTCTCTTTTCATACTTCAAAAAAGCTATGCTTGCATTGATGTGGGTACTCCTTCCACCAAAAGAGATCACGAACCTTCCAGATCTTCATAAGTTATCAAAGCAACAAAAATCATCTCTGGGTGATCAATCTTTTAGTCATGTGCCACTCCAAACTTCTTTGACTAATCCTCCAATAAGATTACTTAGCCAGGATCATATATTAAAAACAATTCCAGTTTGGAAATGAGCTTTATGTTCCATAACCATGGCGAGCCATCATTAATCAAGTTAACGTATTCAATGTTTTTTATTCTTTTCTAGGATCTTTATTTCCCTTTAAATCACTTTAGTTCAATTCATTTTTCCAGTTTGCCTTTCCCTCATAATATGGAATAAGATGTTATAAAAATAGATGGGCATATAGGGCTTTTATACTCAGCAGGCACATTAAGACCACCTAAGCCAAGTCCCTCATTTTAAAAGATGAGTTAACAGATCCAGAAAAGATAACTGATTTGCCTTGGGGAGACATAGATATTAATGGGAAAACAGCTCTCCGGACTCCCAACCCAAACTCTTTCCATTGTACTGTCTTATATTATCTTATTCAATCTTGAGGGACATATCCCTTTTCAGGGTGATATAGTTCAATAAAATTAATCCCCATCTGGACAGCCAAGATAGGGTAGTGAAACTGCTAAAGGCAATGGTCTTTTCACAGTCTTCATCCTCTTTAACCTTCCAGCTTTTGATATTATTGGCCATTATTCCTTTCTCCCAAATTATTTTCCCTTGATGATGTGTCTTCTGGTTCTCCTCTTACTTGTCTGATCAATCCTTCTCAAGCAATATATATATAGTTCCCATGGGTTCATGTTTATCTCTTTGCAGATGGCTCCCAAATCTATAATCTCTCCTGAACTTCCTAAATTCCTCCTCTTGAATAGTCCCTAATGTTTGAAACCCTCACTCATCCCCTCTCCCTCCAAAACAGTCCCTCTCTTAAGCTAAGGGTGCTACCAATACTCCTCATGATCCAGGTATGTCTGTCTATCTGCCTGTCTGTCTTTGTCTCTCTTCCTCCACTATAAACAGATGCCCAGTTCTGTCCATTTTTCCTCCCATCTCTTTTCTACCTCTAAGCTACAGCCTAGGTAAGGCCTTTATCACTTCCTGCCTGGACTACAGCAATAACCTCTTAATCGATCTCCTTTTTTTAGGCTCATGTGTCTCTCCAATCCATCCTACACAGCAGCCAAAATAATCTTCCTGAGATAGACTTCTGACCATAGCATTCCTCTACTCAAAAACCCTTCTGTGGCTCCTTAGGGAATCCAGGACAAAAGCCAAGCTCCTTTGCCTGGCATTTAAGGCCTGCCACAGTCTGTCTCCCACCTAATTTTCCAAACTATTTCACAATACTCCCTTTCACAAACTTGATGTCGTAGGCAAACCGGACTACTAGCCATTGTGTGACCTCAGTCCCGTCTTCTCCCTCCTCGCATCTTCACAAACTATTCCTCAGTACTAGAACACACTCTTTCCTCATCACTACTTCATCTCTGGCATTACTTCAGGGACTAATGCAGAGGCCAACTCCATGAAGCAGGCTCTCCCTAGTTGCTGGTACTCTCCATCCTCTCCTTGGACTATCCATGTCATTCCTGCCTTAATCTCTTACTCTGCCTCCCCGACAAGTAAATGTAAGCTACAAGGCAGCATCTATTGCCATTTTTTATCTCTGTATCCCCAAAGCCTAGAGCTTTAGGGGCCATCCATAACTTATGTTTGTTAAATTGACAAAATATTACCAAAGGAAAAACACAAGAGCATTTCAAAATTATCTAGAGACAACGGGAGGCAGAAGGAAGGGTATACATGTGAATTAAGTACCTACTGTGGGCCAGGCATTGTGCTAAGCACTTGACAGACATTATCTCATTTGATCCTCACCATCCCTGTGATGGGGAGGTACTAGTACTCTCCTCAGTTCAGAGATGAGGAAACTGAGGTGAAGAGAGGATAAGTGACTTGCCCAGGATCACAAGGCTAGGAAGTAGCTAAAGTATTATCTGATTTCAAGTTTTCCTTACCCCAGGCCTAGTGTTCCATATACTAATTTTTAGGGATGTCCTCCCGCTAATAAAAAGATGTTTTCTACAAATACCATTTCGCTCATTTTCCAAGTTCTATCCACTTTGTTCTTTCCTCCTTTATTCCTGAACTCTCCAGCACACTTTAGGCAAAGCTCTTTCATAGAGGAACACTTCTCCATCTTGAAGCTATCCTCCAACATCTTCTAGATCATTAAAGAGTTGCTACACAAGACAAAGGTAGTGAGAGAAGGTTCCATCCAGCTGCTCAAAAACACAACTCCCTCACTTCCATGAAGAATGGCGCTTACAATTTTCAGCGCATGTGACAGATCCAATAAAAAAATGAACAGTTACTGTGGCGAGTAAGACTGACCTCTATGGTGAACATGCTCATCTCTCATACTACAGAGGATGTTCAGTCATTTCAGTAGTGTCTGACTCTTCATGATCCCATTTCGGGATTTCTTGGCAAAGATACTGGAGTAGACTGCATTTCCTTCTCTAGTTTGTTTTATAGATGAAGAAACTGAGGCAAACAGGGTTAAGCGATTTACCTAGGGCCACACAACCAGTAAGTGTCTGAGGCTGGTTTTGAACTCAGGTCTTCGGGCCTCTAAATCTGGCGCTTTACCCACCTTGCCACCTAGCTGCTCTTGAGAACTGAAAACAACTGCCATCAGTTCATACTCCAGAGAGAGATTACAAAATTATGTAGGCTTATTTCCCTTTTTAAAAAAAAACTTTCAGGAGTATGCTAATTTCAGAGTAATTTTAAAGTATTAACATTCATCAAAAACTTTAACCAAGTTTTTCTTATTCTAATATATAGTTCAGTGTCGCCTCAAACTACTTACAATTAATTACTGTTTAAAAAAAAATAAAATTTAAGTCTTTCTACCTCAGGAGACCTGAAATCAAATTATAGTGGTATAATAAAATGTTTCAAGCTGTGCAGTCATCTGGAAGAAAGGGAGACATAGAGAGCAGAAACATAGCTGACTGCTGTGTTCAGAGGCCCCCTGCCATATTGAATGATGAAACCTGGAGTCAGAAAGTCTTGGGTTTAAATCATACCTCAGAGACTAAATAGCTTCGTGATCCTAGGCAAGCCATTTAATCTCTTCCAGACTCAGTTTCCTTATCTGTAAAATGGGGATAATAACAGTACCTATCTAACAAAGTGTTGTTCTCAGGATCAAACGTGCCCATATAAAGCACTTTTACAAACCTCAAAGCACTACTAAAGTGATACCTCTAGTAGATGTAATAATGAAATGGTGATAATAACACTTCTTTCATATGATTGCATGAGAATCAAACAA
Organism: Gracilinanus agilis; assembly: GCF_016433145.1. Taxonomy (NCBI): domain Eukaryota; kingdom Metazoa; phylum Chordata; class Mammalia; order Didelphimorphia; family Didelphidae; genus Gracilinanus; species Gracilinanus agilis. The sequence goes on along the minus strand of NC_058132.1, from coordinate 124,422,660 downwards.
GACCGAATGCTTTATGATAAATAATAACAATAGCTAACATTTATATATCATTTTAAGGTTTGTAAAGTATAAGCATCATCTCATTTGATCCTCATAATAACCCTGGAGGATAGGAGTTATGATGATGTCCATTTTACCAGTAAGGAAACTGAGGTGAACAGAGGCTTAATGACTTGCCCAAGGTCACTCATCTGAGACAAGATTCAGGTCCAGAATTCTATCTATCAAGCCCCCTACGAAACCTACTGTCCATCTTTCTTTTATAGTTATATATCTGTCACATAGGGAGTATGTGCTGTTTCTCTACCTCTGGTAGGGCTATAAGTGTAAAAAAAAAAAAAGGAGAATGCTATTTAAGCTCTTGTGAATTTATATATTTTGCTACTAAATAGCAAGTACACATATGTTATATGTGTGGATATAAAAATATACATACATACGTATAAAACATTGTACAGTATATTACCATTAAAGTATATAGACACACATACACACACATACATATTGCATTACTTAGCCCCACAGAAAATATAATTTTAGGACAATTATCTTCTAAGAAAGGCCAAAAAGTTGGGGTTTTCCTAAGAAAAAAGAAGACAATTTCTCCATTGGTCACTGAGTAGCCAGGAGGTAATTATTCAATTAGAGTTTAGCCAGAATGGTGGATTAATATCTATGACACTGCACAGAACAAATTCATTACCTTTAAGGAGTGATGGGATTTTTATATTTCCACCTGCCTTCTCCCCAAAACTAAAAAAGGGATACCATGATTCTAATTAAGAAACACGTACCATCTACTATAGCAATTATTCTTCAATTTTCCCAACTAAAATTTGTCTGGTCCCAGTCACAGCTACTGATAGATACTCAGGTGTGTCCCTGTTTCTGTCTCTGTGTGTGTCTCTCTCTGTAGGGAGGAAGATTGTTAGGTTGAAGGAAGAGAGGGGAAAGGAGATAACATCCCTTTTTTTCTCATATGTCTGTAACAGTGAAATTAAGAAATGGTAATTATGATGAAGCATCTGTCTATGGCACCACCTAAAACCTGCAAGCAGCAATTGTACAACAAGGTAGTGTTTAGTGTGTGAGGTTTAGGACTTTCTGCCAGAAAACCTAAAGCATCCAAGTTGTAAAACATTGTAATAAGCAGGTAATCTTCAGCCCAGCATCCAAGTTTCTGCCCTAACCTGTTCCTTATGATTATGATTTTAAAACATCCCAGTGTCAGCAGGTTCACTCTGAGTCAGAACTGAAATAATAAATGGCTTATTTTCCATCCTGATGGAGGAAATACATCATGGCTCATTGTGGCTCACTTAACTGAGACTGTTTTTACAGGAAAATGTAAAAATAACCAGGTCATTCTGCTTTACAGTTCGTATTTTTTAATTAACAAAGTTCCTTACTACAATCAATTCCTAAAAGAAAAAATAATACATGTTTTTAACATAGGCAACAAAAACAACACCCCAGTAACACCTAGAAAAGTCATGTAAACACTTAAAAGAAAATTGAATTTATAAACAATAAATATCCCGGCAGGCCATGATATTCTACTGGTCAAACACTGCAGTTGGCCAAAATAACCAATTAAGTCTACTCTATCTACTGAGATAAGCTGAATTCTGTCCAAGTCATTGCTATCCAGTAGGTAACATGTTTAAAAGACATCTGAGGCGGCAGCTGAGTAGCCCAGTAGTTTGAGAGCCAGGCCTAGAGACCGGAGGTCCTAGGTTCAAATCTGGCCTCAGACACTTCCCAGCTGTGTGACCCTGGGCAAGTCACTTAATCCCCATTGCCTACCCTTACCAATCTTCTGCCTTGGAGTCATTTGACTCCAAGACGGAAGATAAGGGTTTAAAAAAATTTTTTTTAATTTAAAAAAATTTAAAAAAAAAAGACATCCAAAATGTTTTATTTTAATTTACTGATTTTGAGTTTGACAAAAAGGGGGTGTGTATGTGCCATTTTGAACCTTAAGACAATAAGCTTCAGCTTCTTCTCATTTGCAACTAAGTACTATGCAGAAGAACTTTCAGATACCTTAATGTTTGCTTGCTACCCCAGGCACCATCCTCAGAAACAACCTAATAAGCATACATTTTGTGAGAATTCAAGTTACAAACTATTAAGAATGATTTATGCAATTAGATACTTTTCTACTCTACCTTGCATGCAGAAGTCACATTGACTTCCAGGTTATGGACAAGACTTCAACTTATAACTAGGCTAAAAAGGGGTTTGCATACCCAGAAGCATAAAATATAGACTACAGTGTCCAAGAAGTCAGCTAAAAGAATGAGGAATCTTCTCACACCTAACTTCCTGCTATACATACTCATCAATCCAGTGACTCTGGCTTCCTGCCTATTCCAATTAATCAATCAAAAACATTTTAAGTGCTTACTATGTGCCAGGCACTGTGCTAATTGCTGAGGACACAGAAAGAGGGAAAAGGCAATTTCTGCCCTCAAGGAGCTATTTATAAACAAGCCACTCCATCTTTCAGCTCTGGATAGTCTCTGGTTGTCCCTCAACCTTGGAATGCTCTTCCTCCTCTGCCACTTCACCTACTACTGCCCTTCCCAATTTCCTTCAAGTCTCAACTAAAATCCCATCTTTTTACAGGAAGTCTTCCCCAACTCTCTTAAATCTAGTGCCTTACCTCTGTAAATTATTTCCTGTTTGATGTGTGTGTGTGTGTGTGTGTGTGTGTGTGTGTGTGTTTGCATGAAGTCTCGCCCATTAAACTGTAAGTTTCTTGAGTGCTGGGACTGTCTTTTATCTCTTTTTATATCCCCAGTGCTTAGCACTGTGCCTGGCACAAATTCAGCATTTAATAAATGTCTATTGATTTAGGGAAGTCATCCAGTTAAAAAAAATCAAAAGTGATAAAAATATAAGTAATATATAATGTCTATTTATTTTAAGTTTTCCTTAAAGACTACTAACCAATTTACAGCTATTTCTGACAATCCCATTCCAAAACAAAAGAATTCTGACAGTGCTGTTCTGTATCCTAAGTTGGTGCTCACATTATCATACATGCCTTGAGAGAGTGAACATGGGGTTCTCATCTTCTGATGAGAGCCCCAATAAGCCTTTCAAGAAGTGGGAAAGAAAACTTGCTGAAAGAGTTACCAGAAAAATTCCCAGGCACCTTATTCAGTTAAGTCAATCAACTGGCAATGACTTATTGGACATCTATTAGGTGCTAGAAACTGTGTTAGTAATAGGAGTCTTCCTCTTTACCTGGCTCTTTTTCTGTGCCCCCAAACATAAAGCCAAGGAAGGGCCACTGCTCTAAAAAGACAAATATGAGACTTTCTCAGTGTTCCTGAAAAATTACTAAGACAATGAGAATGACTTTGAAAATCATTAATGGTAGAGAGAAAATGGAAAGGGCACAAAAACAGTCAAGGAAACCCATCTATAATCTCATTTATGTCAAAAGATCTTCAAAACCTTCCTTTCAACTCTTCCTATCTCCTTTATTAATAATGCCAAGAAGGAAATTGGCTAAGGATCTTACCACTCATAAAGCAAAAGGATATAAGATGTAGATAGAGGATTCCTATTTTTCTATCCCAGGCCCTTGAGATGAGCTCATATAGTCTAAGTTTTCCTGCTTAAAGATGAAAGTTACAGGATGTTTGCCCCCCTGTACCATTCAAGCTGCCTGTAAAAAAGATCCAGTCCTAGCAACAAGAAGACACAAGTCACTTTAAAGCTTCAAACACAACTGTCCATTTTTTCAAGTCCAATCATTTTAGTCCATTTACTATAGATCCGAAGGGCAAACTACCTTTAAGAACTATCACAACTTTGCTTTTCCCTTTCCCCTGGCAGTTATCTATCAGTGAAGCACTCTAGACAACCAAGCTATGTAAGAACTCCCCACTCGGGCAGGACTATGTTATGAGAAGTGCACATTCATTGGTTATATTGAAAAAACCAAAATGGTTATTTGTTTCAAATAGCAAATTTGGAGGTTGCTCCAAAAAAAGGACACCTAACAAGAAAGCCATTCTCCATCAGGTTTGCAACTAGATCACATATAAACATTCTGAGGTCCATAAAATCGAATTTCCTCTTTCTCTTGGGGGAGGGTAGGTGGAGCCTTGCAAGGAAGGCAGAAAGGAGTCTGTAAAGACGTCGGGGATCAGCACTCTCCTCTTTGCCTACAGATATAAAGAAGGGATAGAAAGTCATGCCTGGCATGCTAGAAATCGGGGGTATCCCACTCTCTTACCATCCTCCTCTAACCCATTTAAATCTAAATCCATTTTTGTCTGGAGCTTGGAGGAAGAACACACAGAGACACACATGCGCGCGCACACGCACGGAGGGAACTTGAGGGTTGAAACTTGAATCACATCAAAGTCTAGAACTTCAAAGTTGCAGTTTCCATAGCAACCGCCACCGAGCTCCCATCGCTACTGTATATGGTATTGTGTCAGGCTGGAGGCCCTGCTCTGTGGGCAGCCCGGCCCAGGTGGGGGCCTCTGCATCTGAACTTCCTGACTCGGCCGGGGAGAGCGGCCGTTACCATCGAGTCAGCAGGGCTCCCGGGAGGAAACGCATTCGGGTCGTTTGAATGTACATGAACTTGGGCTAGCATTAACTACACACAGCTGGTTACCCATTTCCTTTACTGTTCTGCTCTTCAGATACAGCCGGCGGAGAGATGCCAAATGCCAAGGACGGAATATGTGGAATCTATCCAATTGCCATTTCGGTGGCTCGCTTTTTTTTGTAAGTAATAAGAGGGATAATTAATCAATTACTTTTTTTTTAAATTATAACATAAAGTGGCATAATAATAACTAAACTTTACTTTTTCTATACTCATAATAACTTTGGAAAATAGATATTATCTCCATTTTATAGATGAGGAACACAAGGCAGAGAAGTCAAATGACTTGCCCAAGGTGATCTAGAGAGTAAGTGTCTGAGGTCACTGTGCCACCTACCTATCCCTAAAGAGTGTTAAGATCTGAGTTCAAATCTTAGCATACATACTAGTTCTATGTTCAGTGACCCTGGACAAGTTATTTGACCTCTCAACCTCAGTTTCCTCAACTGGAAAATGGGAATAATAACAGTCCTTAACACACAGAGTTGTTGTGAGGATCAAATGAAATGACTTTGCAAACCTTAAAAGTGCTTCGTAAGTGCTGGCTATTATTACTAGTCAGCTCTAACCAAAGCCCCATGTCTTCAGTGATTTCCAAAGGTATTTCCCAAACACTCTGGTTCCTGCTTTCAGTGGCTACTTTGGTGCAAAAAAATATGCAAATTTAACCCTAGCACTAAAACCCTGAAAAGTCCCAAGCAACCAACAAACCCTCACAACTATCCTTTTGGGGGGTTTGGTTTGGTTTGGTTTTTTATTTGTTACATTAAAATACCTAATTAACTCCTTCCCTCCTTTCCCCCTACTTGACAAAAAGATATTTGTGTATATATAAAACTATATCTTCCTTATTTCTATTTATTAGTTCTTTCTCTGAAGGAAGAAATACACAAGTCATTTTTAATAAGAGTTCTTCCTTTCTAATCCCCTGGTCCTTCTCAAATTCAGTCTGTCCTGGCCTCCAAGCTTGTTGTCTCTGTGTTTCTACATGTCTCCATAGCACATGGATTCTTAACCCAGACTGGGGAAGTCAACAGAACTCTTCTCAGAAAAAAAAAATTCAATACATACATAAAATCCATAGGATTATAAAGGAAGTCTATTACTCTGAAATATAGTTATCAAAATATTTTTAAAAAACAAAGTCTCAACAGGTTAAGAACCCTTGCCCAACAACTTAGAAGTTATACTTACTTCATAGTCAGGGTTTGCACTGATTGCAACCTGAGAAGAACAAGGATCTTAATGGCACTTTGGGACAGCAAAAGATACCCAACAATGAGGTCAAGAGGAATGAAGACTGTTAAAAAAAAAAAAAAGGCACTGGACATCCTGGTCTGGAAGCCAGTCCTTTGAGAAAAGTTTGTCAGAAACTTGAGGGATTAATCTAACTGGAGAGTAAGAAATACTTCTTCCTCTGAACCAAGAAGGGGAGGGAATGTACCAGTGAGGCTACTGATCACTGCTGAGGAGTGGATGAGAGGAGCTGAGGAAACTGCTCCTGTGGCTTCAATTTTCTGTGTGTATCATGTGGTTAAAGTCATTTTCTAAAAGTATAGGTCACAAGGTGTGTGGTTGAGGGCTGAAAGAATGAGGAAATAAGATAGTCAATAAGGATAGAATAGGAAGGCTACTAAAACATCTGGCTGAAAATATTTACATATACCAAATTTAAAGAGGTGAAATCTTATTGATTTTATGACATGCTCTAGCAACACCTTTGTATCATTCCCTTTGAATTAAGGAGACAAAATGTATCTGACTTCCTTCCATTCAAGCCATTTCTTCCAACCAAAGAGAAGAGAAATGCTCAAACTATCTCCTTCAATGAACCAACTTATTCATTCAATCAGTCAACCAACAAGCATCTAGCAGAAGGCTCTCCTGTAATCTCAATACTGCAGTAGGTACCAGGATGAGTCCAATCCCACTTTCACATATAAATAGCTAGCAGTGGGTGGTTCTTTGGCACTAGTGGGGATGTGAGCCTTAAAAACAAAAGTAAATAAACAAAATCAGTAATAATTTTACATTTAACTTTAAACAATAAAATCAAGTATGTACTTATGACTACATATCAAAATCAATGTATGTGAGGGCAGTCAGGCGGACACTTCTTGCCTTGTGACCCTGGGCAATTCATTTCACCACCACTGCCTATCCCTTACTGCTCCTCTTCTGCCTTGGAACCAATACTTAGTATCAATACTAAGACAAAAGGTAAGGGTTAAAAAAAACTTTGCCTATGTATGCAAATGTTTAATAAGATATTATTTCCTAGGATATTTCTCCAACAGAACTAGCTCCTCAAAGAGACATTGTGAATTTGTATCTATCAGCATTTGGAACTATCCACTGAGCCACCAAGCTGCCTTATTATAGAAGATATATACATTTAACTTTCCATTAAAAATCTAGTTTGTCATTTTCTAATCAACAAATATTCAAATGTTCTATACTACAGCAGCTATCTCCAAATTTTTTGATCATGTATACCATGCCACTCTATGCCACGCTCTCTTCATCAATAGAAAAAGAAGCCACACTTGACAATGGCTTCTGTGAAGCATTTTAAAACTTAAATACTAAGAATTAAATAATGTTTATATCCTCTTCCAGAAGGTCACTGTCTACTATTACAACATTTTGCAGCATACTTTATCTTTTGGTTAATGTCCTTGAGCTTCTTTCTGTTGTTGAGGAGTCATTTATAATTCTTTGTGACACCATTTGGGGTTTTCTTGGCAAAGATATTGGAGTGGTTTACCATCTTCTTCTCATTTTACAGATGAGAAAAATGTGGCAAAAGGATTAATTGACTTGTCCTGAGTCACACAATTAGTAAGTGGGCAAAGCTGCATTTGAACTCAGGTCTTAGGCCCAGTGCTCTATTCACTGGGCCACCTACCTCCCCCCTTTCTGTAATGCCAATCTATTCCATAAACAACTGTTACATTTCATTCTAAGCTTTAACAAAATATCTCAAAATGTATGAGTGTCAGAAGGATTAGACTTAGTAAGAATCAAAATGGGGGTGAGAAGGCAATTGCTGACTGTGAATTCTTTTAGGTTTTTCAATAAATTCCATATAGAGCTGAGAAACAAAGTCCAATTGGACTGAGCTATATTTCATGATGACTATCTAGTGAAGATTCCACTTGGGACAGACTTGGAGTAGGGAGTTAAGATAAAGAGAAGTTTAAATCCCATCTATTCTACTTGCTATTGGTGTAATTCCAGTCAAATTATTTGTGGGCTTGAGTTTCATCCCTTGCAAAACTTTGTGTTCTTTTTTTTTTAATATGAAAATGATAGTTTGCAAAGCTGCTTTACACATGTTGTGCTATGCACATATATAAATGTGCCATCATCATCTTATAAATGTATCAGATATGAATTTATCATTATCATCACCATCTATCATTTTTTTCTTTTAAAAACTCTTTAGGAAAACATGGAGGGAACTTAGTGGTCATTCAATCCAACCCTTCCTCTCAATATAAGAATTCTTATTATAGTATCTCTAGACAGTTTCCATTTGAATACTTTTGGTGAGAGAGAATTCATTACCTAATGAGGTAATCTCTTCTAATATTGCATAACTGGTTGCTAGAAATTTCTTATGGAGGAACCATATTTATCTCCCCTCTACCTTTATCTGTTGATTTAATTCTCTTTTAATAAGCAGAATAGAACAAAATGTGCTGTTATTTTCAATGTGTGTGTGTGTGTGTGTGTGTGTGTTTTTCTAGGACAAGTACCATTTCTCTTAGCTGTTACAGCCTCCAGAATCCTTCTCATCTTAATTTCTTACCTGGAGCCACTTAGTTTATCAACCCCACTTTTAATGTGGCAACCAGAATTGTTTACAATATTCGTGAAGTGATCTGATTAATGATCTGGAGGTGGTGTTCCATATTTTAAACTATCAAGAGTGTGTATGTATGTATACACACACACACTTTCTTTCTCTCTTTGTGGGTAGCGAGGTGGTACAGAGGAGAATGCATCAGACCTGGAGTCAGGAAGACTCATCTCCTTCCTCAGTCAAATCTGGCCTCGGGCACTTCATAGTTGTGTGACCATAGTGAAGTCATTTAACTCTGTTTGCCTCAGTTCTTCCTTTGTAAAATGAGATGAAGAAAATGGCAAAACACTTCAGTATCTGTGGCAAGAAAACTCCAAATACTGGCACAAAGAATCAGGCACTACTTAAATGCAGCAACAACAAATTCTTTAAAAAGGAAGGGAGAAAAGGAAGGATTTATTAGGAATCTATTATGTACTTTTATTATCTCCATTTTACAGCCATGGACACTAAGACAAAGTTAAGTGACTTGGCCAGACACACAAATTGTATAGTAATATTCTGACCCTCATTTGAACTCAGGTTTTCTTGGACTACAGGTTCAACACACTTTTACCCTGCAAATAACTGGTAGCATTTAATGGAAATTAGTGTAATGTATAAACTAATGTTGGCATTTTGAATGTCTCTAACTTCTGAAAGGCTAATTTGTTTTTTTGCTAGATAAGAACTACTGCTAAGGTCTCTTCATGCTCGAAGATCCTTCAAATTATATTATTGATCTATTTCGATACAATCAGTATACAGCAGGCAAATTCATTTCTGTTTATGCCTGAGGGCATAGTAATATTGTTTCATATTATATTATTAAATAAAATTAGATATAACGCTAATAAATATGAAGTAATATTAAGCAACAACTATATTATTTCTACAGTCTAGGTAATTAACAAATGGAAAACACTAGTTAGGTCCCGGTCCTGACTTGCAGTATAATTTTTTCAAACAGAAAGTACATTACTCCAAAGTACCTTCAAGCAGGCTGGGCTATACAACTGAAGTCATACCTGTTTTTATAATACCCAAAACAGCTTTCCTTGACCACTAACAACAGATAGAGTAGTAGTAGTTAGCCACTTTGGTAGAGAAGACATTTACTAGCCCTGAGTAAGTCTACCTCAGTTGCCTCATCTGTAAAATAGAGATAATAATAGCATAAATCTCATATGGTTGTTGGGAGGACCAATGGAAAATAATTGTAAAGAATTTTACAAACCTTAAAGTACTATATTTATTATTTCAGAGGGACTAACCTTATGGCAGAGAAATGCTAACTTTAAAACAGTCAGTTTAGATATAGGTAGAGACTATATCAAAAAAATTAACTGAATGCAACAAGAATAAAACAGCGAAGATGACATCATTTCTAATGCATTCCACTGACATTACTGCTATCCTTAAATGGACTAATACTGAGAGAGAAATCAAATCTTATCATTCATAATCTTTGAAAGGTTCTTTCTCCCTCATGAAGAAAGTGAAAGGTGAGAATTAACATCAACAACTTAGTCTTGCTCTTGGTTCAGTTCAACAAGTATGTAATACGGGCCTCCCACCTTCAAGGTGCTTGGAGAGATGATGACAAAACTCTCAGATGCCTGTTACACCTTCCCAGATCAGAGCACTGACAGCTTATCTTTACAGAGAGGCTAGCTGTGAACTCATAAAAACAGTCTCCAGAATGACCAATTCTACTATTTTAAGAGTTGGGAAAGCAAAGAATACAGGGTGTCCCAAAAGTCTTAGTGCAGTTTTAAGCTAAGACTTCAGGGGCATCTGTAGAAGAACCCAGAATGAAAGCCACAAAACTGTGAATGTGGACATAGGAAGCTGGGAAGAGACTTTTCCATGGCCAGACTAGAAGAAAGAGGGCTGGTCTTTGGAATAAGGTGATAAAGAGCTATAATAATGCTGCTAATCTGCTCAAATCCTCTATCCATGGAATGATGAGATAATTCCAAGATCACCATAGAGAAAGCATAAACCCAAGAATATTTAGGGAGCAGAGCAAACTGCCCTAAGATGTAAAGTACTGGGGAAAGAGGTAGAAGGACAGAAAAGCACCTGAACACCCAGTAAAACAAAGAGATGAAGCCCCAGGGCTGTACCACTTTCAGAAAGCATTCTCACACAAGATTTTGAGCTGGATGGGATTTTTCAAGTCCCTGAGTCTAACTCCTTCATTTGACAGATGAGGAAACTATGACCCCCAAGAGATGGAGTGACCTGCCCAAGGTCACGTAACTGCTAAGAGGAGCCAGAATTTGAATCCTGCTGCTTTTGACTTGGAATCCAGTTCTCTTTCCTCTCATTCATGCTGCCTTCTCCTTTGTAAAAACATGGAAAGAAAAAATAAACAAGTTCCTCTGGCAAAAGGGCTAAGCAATTGAGGAAAGGGAGGAATTGCATAAAGTCAGTTCTGGCAACAATCATAGTAATGTATACTCGCTAGATATTTTCCAGATTGGAGAACAGTTCTATCATGTCTAGGCCAAAATACAAAAGATAGTACAGTTAGCTCTCCTCAATCAGTGTGAATAACAAATCCCGTGATGTGGTCCCATGTATTCAAAATCACACTATCCAAAGTTATAATTTTGTAAAATATGGTATGTTTTTCTATGAGCTTACTGCCATCAGATTTCTTACCACCAGATTTCTAGATCAACACTACTGCCAAGTTCTTAGTGAACAAATTCATTGATTTTTAAATTAATTCATATCCAAATTCAACTGCTTTCTTTAAAAAATCAGATAATAAGAATGATGGCAATTAAATTACTCAATGGGGGGAGAAGGGTATAACTATTCAAATCATGGGAAATTCCCAGCATCTGTGAATTATCCATCTGCAGTGCCCAAGTAGCACAAGGGGTATTTATTGTATTTTGATTGCAGAATAGTTTCAATCCTATTGGGTTATTTCCTTTATTCATTTGGCCTAAAGGTTAACTGCCTAACAATGCCCAGTTGCATAGCCACACACATTGACACAGACTTCACTGAACTCCTTCCATACTTTACTCCCCATGTTTCACCAGCACTTGCTGATTGCAGCCAGAGAACAAAATTTTCACAATACAGACTTAAAAGGTCACCAGCGACCAGCAGGGCTGTGAACATGTGTCATGGGGGCACTCTGAGCAGGTGGATGAGCCCAGAACTGGTCTCTGGATCTAAAACTTCTGACAATTGTGACTATGCATGGCTTTCTTCTAAATGGTACGACCTGAAAACCAGGGAGGCTCCTGCCTTAGTGCCCACTGCCGTCAAGGGGTCAGAAAGCATGTATGATGTGTTTGCTTTCCCTGGTTTCCAAACCAGAAAAGGTGCTGAATTTTAATTAAAAAGGGATAATAGAGAAGTCACATGGTTAGCTTCCCTCCCAGGAAGGAAAAGGAATAAGCATTTGCATGGCACCTACAATGGACTACTTGAAGGAAATTTACTCTTCCTCTCTCTCCTAGGGTCCCACAAGACCTCACCTCCTGCCGAGATACGTGACCCAGAGACCAGGACTATGTGAAGGAAATCATGGGGTGAATCGAGTCATGCCGACAGAATGGTAGCTGAAAAAATGTAGCAGTAGAGTTAAGAGATCTCTGCAATGTCCAGACAAACTAGAAAGCCATAATTGCCTCCTGAGATGAGAGATATGAGGACTAGTGGGCGGAGAGAAGGTTTGATAAACTGAGGCAAGAACGGATTTCAGGGTCTTCTCTTCCGGGTATTGTTGCTGACTGGACCTGCCTATGGAGGATGGCTAGGGGGCCCAAAATGGCAGCTGCAGAATAGCAAGCTGAATGGAGAAATAAGGTAAGTAGTTTTTATACCTCTCTCCTACTTTTCCATCTTTTTCCTCCTATTACTTTTGATTAATAAAATTATTAATTTTATTCAGTTTCATAATTTTCACTCTTATAGTACCAGGTACTAAGCAACATACCAATATGAATTCATTTAATCCTCAAAAGCACTCCTTGAAGTAGATGATATTACTATCCCCATTTTGCATTTGAGGAAATTGGATCCCAAGGAAGTTAAGTGACCTACCCAGGGTCATACTACTACTAAGTGAGACTGAATTTGGACTCTCAAAAGAGCCAGATATGGCTCGAGAGCCGAACGTTGCCGACCCCTGATCTAGACCAAGGTTTTCTGTTTCTGCTACTGTCCCTTAAGTGTCCGTCTGTCTTTTTCTCTCTCTTAAGTGTCTGTCTGTCTCCTTTTCTACTCTGTCTACTGTCCCGTAAATAAGTGTCCATCTGTCTCTGTCTGTGTCTCCTTCTCTCTTGTCCACTCCATATGTGGCTGGGCCTGAAGGAATCCCAAGGAGCCCTGGCTGGGATGAGGCTGCGGGGCAGCCCCTTTAGGAGGCCTGTCGTGACCCCCGGCTCTAGGGCACGCATCCCTAGCAGGATGGGCTGAGCATGCTCTGCAAGAAATAACAACCAGATGGCCAAGGAGTGACCATCTGACTTGGATTTCCCTCAGAGGCTGCACAGGACACACGAGCACAGGCAAAGTCTGCACGTAAAAGAATGTGGCACACTCCTGGGGTCTTCCTCTTTCACAAAGTTGCACATAATCCTTGAGAAAACACCAAGGGAGCCTGCTATACTTGAATTCTTTAGGAGCCGCTGTCCTTGCCTGGACAGGGACCAGGGATCTGGGGAAAGGGGAGCTTGAGCGGCTGGAGCTCAGGGAGGAATAAGTGACCGCCTGGGATCAGACCAAGCCATTCTGCAGCCCTCTGACACACAAGACATACAAGAGCCTTCACTGCAGGCAGAAAGGCCTAGAGGGAGGGAATAAAATCCTGAAAGACCAGGTGACCAGGGATAAAAGAAGGGAGTGGGAAGGAGGGTGTAGAAAAGGGCCTGACACTATCTGGAAACTCAAAGTTAGAAAAAAGAAACTCCTGTTAGCCAAACCAAGGCCTTGGCAGAAAGCTGGACGTTCTGGGTGGCCTGCCCTAGGCTTTTCCTCATTCTGAGAGCTTGGGCTGCCTAAACACTGGCAGAAGTATATATTGTTCTGTGAAAAACTCCAATTACTCAGTGACTTTAGGTTTTCATGTTTTATAGCTTAAATGTTGAGCATCATTTGCAAATATCAGAGCCGTCTCCTCCAAGGGTTCCACGTCCACTTGCACCAAATGTATATGGAGGAAAGAGAATACAAAATCCAAGAACATTTGTCTTGTCAAAATATATTCAAAGTTAAAAAATAGAGACAACTAGGTGGCCCTGCAGATGAAAGCCAGGCCTGGAGTCAGGAGGTCCAAGGTTAAAAATCTGGCCTGGGGCACTTCCTAGCAGTGTGACCCTGGGCAGGTCACTTAATCCCTCTAGTCTAGCCCATTCTGCCCTGGATACTTAGTATCAATTCTAAGATGGAAAGCAAGAAGTTTTTTTTTATTTTAAACCCTTAACTTCTGTGTATTGACTTATAGGTGGAAGAGTGGTAAGGGTAGGCAATGGGGGTCAAGTGACTTGCCCAGGGTCACACAGCTGGGAAGTGTCTGAGGCCGGATTTGAACCTAGGACCTCTTGTCTCTAGGTCTGGCTCTCAATCCACTGAGCTACCCAGCTGCCCCAGCAAGAAGTTTTTTAAAAGTTAAAGAAACAGTACTACTAGCTTAGTAGCAAGAGGAACTGAACATCTGAAGAAACTAACAACATAATCCATAACACCCACCCACCCCCCCAAAAAAAGGAGAAAGAAGGTTTTTAATAAAAACATCCAATCATATAAATTCAGAAGTTGAGGATGAAGTGTCTACCTCCTATTTCCTGAGCTACTTGAGACACATTTTCATACAATTTGTATGGCACCTACAATGTACTATGTGATATGTTGATATCTTTTATTCAATGTGTGTGGATATCTTTTATTCAATTAGTTATATAGCATAATTATATTTTATATTATAAGTCAAACTTATTTGTCATAAGTGAGATCTTTTACTGGAGGAGGGGAAAATGAGTCTGTTATAGAGATGGGGAAAGGGGAAATTTTTTTTTAAATACACAGAAGAAAACAAAAACAAACCCAATTATGTTAATTAACCCAATGTTGTTAATACCAGGTTAATTTTTTTTTAAATAAATAAAATTAAAAACCAAGTAGTAGTTCATGGTTGCACATATAGTCCTCTTTTTTATTATTTCTATGCTGACATGTTGAGGTTTGTTGACAATTGTTAAGTTCATTTAAAGGTCTACTAAACCATAGAGGAAAAAGTAGTGGCCTTGGTGAGAGGCCTGGGTTCAGATCCTGTCTCAAGTCTCAGCACCCTCACCTCTGAAATGAGTCTAATAATCCTTGTGGGACTAAACTCAAGAGCTATGGATCAGATGAAACAAATTAGGCAATCTATAAAATGCTAGGTATAAAGTGTTTTTAAAAAGTGTTAGTCATCATTAGCAGTGTCGACCTGAAAAAAGTTAATTACCAAAGAAGTTATAATAAAAAGGCCTTTAACAACGTGGTTAAATAGATGGCAATCTGGGTTTCCCACCAGCACCACGCTCCCTAGAACTTGGGGTCTCCAACTGAAATCCATAGAGGTAGTTACGGTCTTCTTCTGGAAAGGGGGAGACAATCAGACTCCCTGAATTCACAGGAACCAGGACCACCAGGCAGCATTAGCCAGACTCTAGGGTGATTGCAAGTGGATTTCTAGTTCTTTAGATTTGATAGTCCTCTTTTAAATTCAGTCCTCAAAAGGAAGCTTCCAGAAACTAGGCAAGATGACAGCATAGTCATTCAGCATCACTATCTGCCTTTTGATTCTAGCACTCAGAGTCAGAAAGAGTCAGAAGATTCTCAGCAACTTAAAAAGATTTCCTGCTGGATACTACAGCAAAAAGTATTGCTACAATGAAATAAGGGAGACAACATACAAACAAAAATATACAAGCAAGTTATTTACCGGATAAATTGGAGATAATTAACTGAGGGGAGGCTCTAAAATGAAACGGGAGTTGGGGAAGGCTTTTGGTAGGAGGTGAATTTTTAGTTGGGACTTACAGGAAGGCAGAGAGGTCTGAAGGAAGAATAGAGTTCCAAGCCAGAGGGACAGCCAGAGAAAATGCCTGGAGCAAGAACAACTAGGAAGCAGGTCTCACCAGACTAAGTATGAAACAGGGACGGAAGGGGGGGAAACTGGCAAGGTAGGAGGGGCCTCAGGTAGAAAAGCTTTGAATGCCAGTCACAGGCTTTGCATTTGCTCCTGGAGGCCTTAGGGAAGGACTGGTTAAAGGAGTTTCTTCTACAAGTGAAAGTCTAAAGAAGGGAAAGAAAATAATCTCTCCAAAGCAGGGGTGGCTAACCGGTCCACACTAAGCTGGATACCATGACTAGGAGCCAGGATAGAAAGTCTGCCCAAGAATGCTTGCCGTCAGGGTACAGAGAGAGTGTGAGCCACAGAAAGTACAGGAATGACTCCAGGACAAACCAAAATACCAGGGTTCAAATCTGGCCTCAGACACTGCCTAGCTGGGTGACCCTGGGCAAGTCACTTAACCCTCACTGCCTGACACTTGCCACTCTTCTTAGAACTGGTAAGCCAGAAGGTAAGGGGTTTTAAGAAATATAACAAAAATAATCACGCAAGTCGAGTGTCAGCTCTAAAGTCTAAGCAGAAGAAATGGCTTGGGCTCTGGAGAACGGCCCCAAAGGGGTTGCCTGACTACAAAGAAAGACAACGTCCCTGGCCAGAGTTTGGGGAGCACTACACCGAGGGAGCAACTCTGAGCAGCAGCACCGACATTCAGGTCAGATTTACATGTGAAAGACTGCTGCTCCGGAGAAAAAGTCCCCCTAAAATCCTCACGAGAGTGAGAGGAGAGAAAGGAGCCTATTTCGAGGTCCCCCGCACAACCCCACCTGGGGCAGGAGCCCCGGGCCTTTCCCGAACCGAAGCTTGTCAGATGGCACCTTCATCCCAATGAGGATGGTCCCAGGACAGCTGCCTAAAACTCAGGGTCACCTAGGAAGGAGTCATGTGGCAGGACTAGCACTCAGTTCTTCCCCTCAGAGACCAGCTCTGTAGCCATTCTCGCAATAGTTCTCAACGTGGCCCACAAACTTCTGGAGATCCTCAGAGCCAGTTGCCCCCAGGAAAAAGCTGTAACTCTCTTGTCTTGTGTCCTCTTGCAGGGTCCTCGCTCCATTCTGGGGAGTGGGAGCCAAAGCAGGGAGAGGAAAAGTGGGGCTATAACTATTTTTTTCTGTAATATTCAGTTGTTTGTTCTACTAAAATAAATGGGACCTGAACACAGTAAGGGGAAAAAAGCATGGTCAAAACTGTTTTCATAATAATAGTAAGATGTTAATTGCCTATTAAAATACTCCTCCCTTTCTCAAATACATAAAGCTAGCTGTAGGACACTGGATTTTCTTCATACTTCAAAAACAACATATTGCAATAAAATGAATGCAGAAGCAGATACAAGGATCCAAATGTCTTCTATTAAGCTAGACATTAAAGAAATTTGCAAAAATATGCAAAACACCCCGACTCTTCTGGCTATCTTTTTTGTTTTGGAAAGTTGTTGGGTTTTTTTATTTAAAATGTTCTTGATCAACATGAAATGGGTGTTATTTTTAATTTAATAAGTATTTTTAAAATTTTATCTAATTTCTAATACAGTAGATATTGATAGCTATAGCCTCACATAAACAAAAGTTTCTAGAGGGTGGCGGGGGTACGCAACAATTTTTAATAGTGTAGAGTGGTCTCTGCAACCAAATGAGCCCTTGAGGTTTACAAAATGCTTTCTTCTCAACAATCCCATGAAATAAATAGTCCAGGCGTTATTTTCCATTTTACAGGTGAAGTAACCAAGGCTCAATGATTTGCTCATGGTCACAAAGCTAATAACAGTTTTAAGTAAGATCTGAATCCAGGTCTCCAGGCTAAATAAAGAAGCCTTTACATCATGCACTGTTGCTACTCCAAACAGAAAGGACAGAATCACAAATCTCAAACTAAGAGAGGACTTCAGTAAGTTTTTTAATCCACTGCATGAGTGCCCTCTATGACATCACCCAAATGGTCACCAAACCTCTATGAACTTAATTGAACTAAAAATGAGCATTTTTTCCTTAATATTGAGCTAAGTGATGCTTTTCTGAAACATCAAACTATTGGTTCTTATTCTGTCCTCTAGGGCCATGTTGTACTTATTTTAGCATGCTACTCAGGGACATAAAAAAAGGAAGTTTTATAAAAGTGTAATATTCTGGGGGGCAGCTGGGTAGCTCAGTGGATTGAGAGCCAGGCCTAGAGACAGGAGGTCCTAGGTTCAAATCTGGCCTCAGAAACTTCCCAGCTGTGTGATCCTGGGCAAGTCACTTGACCCCCATTGCCTACCCTTACCACTCTTCCACCTATAAGTCAATACACAAAAGTTAAGGGTTTAAAATTTAAAAAAAAAAAAAAAAAGTGTAATATTCTTTAAAACCTTAGAGCATCAAAGCTGGAAACTCCCAATGAGAGACAACTCATAACTAATTCACAGCCACCACCCCTTTTAATAAGCAGCTTTACAATCTAGGACTCATGTACCAAACCACTCTACCCACATAACAGACATGTATATAAGATGATATATGAATTTCAGATTTCGTCTCCTACACAGTGGTACAGAGGAAGTTGAAAGAAGGTACATATTTCGAACAAAACTCTGCCATTTCCCAAATTTTCTCTTAATAATAACACTTTCCTGATTTTTTTTTACAAAATCACAAGGCTATTTAAAGACTCCTTGATTAGGGTTCAGGGGTATATATCCCTTCCTATAAAAACTACTGTATAAATCAACAGACCAAGGGAATTGTGAAATAAAATCTCATTTAGACAATGGCAAAAAGAATGCCATAACATGCCCAGGAAACAGATCCAAGTAAGATAAACTGAAGAAATTACAGGAGAGAACAGATATTTTCATTCTCCCAGGTTAGTTACTAACACATACACCTGCCTGGTTATTTTGGAACTGTCTGATTAATCCTCATTTCTCAAAGTCCTCTAAAGTTAAAACATTTTACAAGCATTATTCAATGGAATTTAAAGACTCCTAGGTCTAAGTTAACAATCCAAACCTAATCTACAATGTTGATAATGTGCTCCAACTGTCCTCTGACAATTTATATGAAACATCTGTTTCTATAGTTTCTATAGCACTAAGCTTAGTCTTACACATACAGAATTATACAATGATAACCTTCAAAACTTACAGAGGGAATCTTTCAAAATAAAAACAATCATGGACCTTAATGCTGCTCAATACTGGCATATTGCCTGGAAATAAGAAGAAATGAGAGTGGGGGAAAGGAGAGTTTAAATAATACATTTTTGTGAACTAATAATTTTCTAACTAATTTACTAGCCTGTGAAAACAAACTTCTCCATATTCAGGAGGAAGTATGAAAACATAATTTTTAGAGAATCCAATACTATTAGGATCACTTGAAACATTAAAATAGCAAGTTTTCAGAAGTTCACTTTCCATATTAATACTTCAAAGATGGAAAGGAAGTACTTCTTTTATATTTCTGGTACAGTAAAAATCACCATGGCCAGTTTCATTTTTATCCTGTTTCACTTTCTACTTATCACTCATTGCTGCAACTGTTAATTCAAATTTGTTACCCAGAAAGCAAACTCTGGCATACTCATCTAACAATGCTCCCACCAATATTAGTACCTCTGGAGGGTGGCCATTTCCTCTCACATTTTGCCATCCTTCTCCATTCCATAGCTAGGTGGCAAAGTGGGTGGAATGCTGCCAGTTATGGACCTATTTACGCAAAAATATTAATAGCAGCTCTTTTTCTCGTGGCAAAGGACTGGAAAGTAAGAGGGGATGTCCATCAACTGGGGAAGGGTCAAACAAGTTATGGTAAAGACTGTAATGGAATACTATGAGAAATGACAAGCAGAATGTTCTCAGAATGATTCAAAGTGAAGTGAGCAAACCCAGGGGAACATTATACACAGTTAACAGCAATACTGTATGAAAATCATCAAGTGTGAATGATTTAGCTAACTGTTCTCAGCAACAGAATGATCCAAGACAATGCTGAACGCCTTCTGATGAAAAATGCTATCCCACCTCCAAAGAACTGATGAAGTCTGAACACAGATCAAAATGCACTATTTTTCATTTTTTTTCCTGTTTTTTTTTTGATGTGTCTTTTTCTACAACATGGCTAATATGAAAATATATTTTGCAAGGTATCTCAGGTATAGTCTATATCAAGTTACTTAGCATGCTAGGGAGAGGAAGGGGGAGATGGAATTTGGAAATCAAATTTTTAGAAAACTAATATTAAAAAGTGTTTTTTCATGTAATTAGGAAAAAATAAAATATTGAAAGTTATGCTGGCAGTCAGGAAGACCTGAACTCTGCTTTTATCTAAAGCTTTGGAAACAAGGTAAAGGTAAGCTCAGCAAAGTGCAGCTTAGGGAAGTGTCAGGGACAGAGTATGCAATGAATAAGTGATGAATCATTCTGATGGAACTTACTCCTCCTAGTAATACTGTTTCATCCAACCATAGCTAGGGTATGCCTGTACTTCAAGTCCATTTCCCTGCATTTAAAAAATACATACAGGGGCAGCTGGGTAGCTCAGTGGATTGAGAGCCTGGCCTAGAGACAAGAGGTCCTAGGTTCAAATCCGGCCTCAGACACTTCCCAGCTGTGTGACCCTGGGCAAGTCACTTGACCCCCATTGCCTACCCTTACCAATCTTCCACCTATAAGTCAATACACAGAAGTTAAGGGTTTAAAAAAAAAATACATACACACATATCCCCAAAAACACGCTATAAGGAAAGCCCTTTCATATTTACTTACAGATGTTTACATATTTGTGTTATTTTTAGAAAGACTGTCTGAATAAGTCTATGAAAAATGGTATTCCTAGTGCTGATCACTTACCTTGGCAGATTACTGTTCTAATGCTGTGTTTATACATGGAAATGGTATTATTGACCCATTATTTGTTTTCTAATTGATTCTTTCAGGGTCCATTGATTCTGTCTCCCACTTTATCTTATGGCCAATACAACATCAATTTGGAGGCCTGTATGGAACCTATGGCTCTAATGTAAGAGGGTTTAGTTACTAATTAATAATGAGAGTTCACTTTGACACTGGCCTCATGAGCACCATTCTATAACTAAATCTTATGACGAAGTCAGTGATCAGATGCTTATCGGGTACCTGCGTGCTTAGTACTGTAAGAGATATGTGACTCATGACTTCAACTATCATCTCTAGATGGACTGACTTCTAAATCAGTCCCAACCTCCTACTCAAGTGCCAGTCCTATATCTCTAAGTGCCTAGTGGACATTTCCACTGTGGTGTCAACATACTGCCCCCAACCCCGCTTCTGACTTCCCTAGTTATAAACCAATGGCATGGGAGCTGTTTGTTAGGTGGCTCCGTGGACTGAGAGCCAGGACTAGAGCCAGGAGACCCTGGATTCAAATTTGACCCCTAATACTTCTTAGCTGTATGTCCCCCTGGGCAAGTCACTTCACCCCCATTGCCTAGCCCTTACCACTCATCTACCTTGGAACCAATGCATAGTATTGATTCTAAGACAGAAGGTAAGAGTTTAAAAAATAAAAATAAAAAATAAATCAATGGCACCAACATTCTCCCAAGCCCCTAGGTTCAAAGCTTTTGGTGTTCTTTTGACTCCTCTTATACATTTCCTCAAGCCAATCAGTTAGGTAAAAAGAAGCACATGGGTCTTAGAAATGGCATCCTTATTTGATCCTATATTTTCATTCCCAAAACTACCACCAGGTGTGTTCTGGTAAATAGTTAATGACCAGCTCACCAAAAAAAAGAAAAAAAGAATATAGTACATACTTTTAAATTTGAACTTCATTATTAACATTTTCTCCCTCATTTTTTTAAAGTCTAGACCAGAGATGTCTGCCTACAACATTCCCATATGCTATCCAAATAACTGGGTAATATTTTACAAAACATAATAAAGCAAATGTTACATTTTAAAACTAAGTAAACATACAGGCTATAGGGATCTTTATATACCAATTAGTACCCCCTTTTCTAAGTTTTGACACCAATGACCTACACAATCAATAAAACAATAAATCAAACTCTGATTTGTAGCTAATGCCATTTTCCACTAAAACTCCAGCTCTTTTTTAGACAACCTGCTATAAAACTATGCCTCCTCTATCTTTTCCTATTTTTTGAGTTTATGTGATTTTATATCTCCCTGACACTGTTCTCTCTCCATCCTGCACCCTGACACCAAAATGTTCTTCCCTAAAGGTCACTCTGAACAAGCCTTGCCCACCCCTACCCCAAACCCTCAGTAACTCCTGAGATGGCATGAGCTGGACTTAGACTCAAAAAGACCCAAGTGCAAATCCTGCTTCAGACAACTTATTGTGTCAACTGAGCAAGTCACATGGCACTGCTCAGCTTCAGTTGCCTCATGTGTATTATGAAGATAATAATAGCTCTAGTCTAACAGAGCTGTTCTGAGGATCAAAGGAGATAACATATGTAAGGCATTCTTCAAACTTTCAAGATATGAATATAGATATACCAGCTATTACTTAATGCTGAGCATACAGCATATGCTTAATAAGTAGTTGAATAAGGGGCTGCCTTAAAAAAAAAAAAAGCACAATCCTTATGGCAAACAACAAATATTAAGAGTAGGATCCCAAAGCTCATATAATTATATGAAAAATACATAAGAGCTGAAACCTCTTGAACTCCTCCCTCAACCATATACACAAAATAATACCTTACGCTGCCCTTAGCTTAAATTAAATCTCTCTTGCATTTTTTCACATTGTTTTGTGTTTTAATTATTTGTATGTCATGTCCCAGTTCCAGATTTTAAGTTCCTGGGCAGAAATCCAGTTCTATCTAAGCTTTGTATCTCCTCTAGCATAGTACTCCATAAATAGCACGCATGTAATATTTCTTTACTCTCATGTGCTTTAATGGCCAACGTTTTCCAAGAAGCACCATCTAGGGGCAGCTGGGTGGCTCAGTGGATTAAGAGCCAGCTCTAGAAATGGGAAGTCTCAGGTTCAAATGTGGCCACAGACACTTCCTAGCTGTATGAGCCACCCATTTACCCCATTGCCTAGCCCTTACCCCTCTTTTTGCCTTGGGACCAATACTCAGGATTGAATCTAAGAAGGAAGGTCCAGGTTTAAAATAAAAGAAGTGCCCTCTTAAAGCTTCCAGTGTTGCCATTGCCACTATGTAATCTGAGTCATGGCAGGCAAGCAATAACTAACTAATCCATCCGCTGATGGCTCATGCCCTGACACCTCAGAATGCAAGGAGGCATTTTCAACACCTCCAAGATGAAGGAGCCACAAGGCCTACATTTGTCTGCAGTCGCACTGGCAATGGTCTCCAATACAATTCTGGTTAATGAAATTTGGCTCCCAGTTTACAAAGTACCTACTACTTTATGCCCAGAATGCTATGAGGCTCTAGGGAGGCTACAAGAGAGACCCTTACCATCGAGACATAAATTCGCTCATTTATCCAACAAAGCTTCCATGAATATCTGCTCCCTATGCTCGTGACACCATGGGATGTGACCCCAAAGAAAGGACAGTGCTATTATTATAGATTCATAAGCAAAACAATAACACATGGTTCAGATGATTGAGGACATAGCCATTCAAAAGTAATATTTACCTGTGGCTTATGTATTATTTACATGAGAGTCTAGCTGTGTAACCAGTGATTCTGGAACTCAAGTTAAAACTAACCAAAGCCTCTGTATGACAATCATATATGACACATATATGCATACATATATATATGAACATGCCACTCCTTACAACTACACCCCCTCCAAAAAAAACCATACATATTCTTGCAATTTTAAAAACACTTGAAACTTTTTTTGCTTTTGAAATAAAGTTGCTCAAGAAAACAAATAGCTTAGATTTGTATTGCTTTCACTGATAATGAGGGGTAGGGTTTAGTTTAAAGCTAGCTAAAGTGCAATGATAGCAAATAGCATTATAAGTTAAGGAACAAATGATCTAAAAGGCTAAATAAGGAACAGATAGAAATCTAGGCAAATTCTTCTTACAAAGGAGGGGAGGGAAGTAAAGGGATAAAATTACAGAAAAATATTACACTGTTAATTATAAAAAGAAGACAAATCGTGAGAACCTATTTTCTCTGTCGAAAGACGCCAAGAGAACTTCAGGAAACTGCTCTTTAAAAATAAGAAATCCTTTATGCAACATTTGGAACCTTCTATCCAAAGATGATTATGGTGGTAAAAAAAGTAAGGATGAAATACTAATGTCAGACTATTATCTGTGTGGTTAAGCTAGCAGATGCAGATAAGAAGAATTACTCCTATCAACCTTCTTCCTTCAAAGCATAAACTGATAAGCAAATCTCCTCTTATACCCTTCATCCATCTAGAAGGGTTGCACAAGAGTTCTTTAGGAGGCTGAGCCTGCCTAGGTCATCAGTCATCAGCCACTGTCGGAAACAGAACACCTGATAAGAAGAATCTTACTCTATTCTGACATAATTCCTAGGTTTCTCATAAACTTGTTCTTATACCCAATTCCAACCACTACTGTACCATGTTTGGTCCCTCAGACACTAGAATCACGGAGCATTCATCAAAATCCAGTAGAGCCCCAACAAGGAATTTTCAGACTACAAATGCAACTAAAAATACCTATTTCTTTGCCATTTCAACGACTAGAGACAGAAGCAATTGGCCCTATCATCCATGTGCCTATCATCGACTTGTTGCTAGTTAGCTTATTTTGACCATTCCTGTGATTTTCAGGCCAAGAAGTGAAAAACTTCCTCTACTACTAGAGAGATCAGTACCTGTATGGCTTTTCTCGGTTTATTAATGTTTGAAGCACTCCCTGAGAGCCTGAATGGCTTTTCTCTGTGTAAGGGGGACTTGAAACCACCCAAGCTTTCCGGAATCTGGGTGCAGCTCTCCAGTCTCTGCCGTGTCATACCGTTTGAAGAATCTCAACTCAGAATCAATGGTATCTTAAGCTGTAAAGCTGGTCTACTCCTCAATCTATCCATTCCCACCCCTCATAAGCTCTGCATCTGGGTGTCCTACTTCTCTCTCCTTTCCCAGTAAAAGGAACAATTATAATGAAGTAACTTTCTTTTACTTACACTCCACTAGTGTGCCATTCACTAAATTTTTACTCTCCTCATTAGTACAGATCAACACCCACCCCTTATGCTGGTGAAAAGTATTCGTATTAATCTCCACCAGTGAGGAGTGAGTAGACTGATGACTTCCTGGGTTACAAATACTTGGAAACTTACTAATTGGACAGACCACAAGTTAGTCATTAAAATGCTAACCAAAGATTTACTCCAAAATTATAATGACCAAGCCTGACCCCAAAGCAGAGGAATAGAAAGGTACCTCTCCCTGCTTCTCTGAAGACGTAGAGTACTACGGGTATGGAACACTGCCTATGCCATCTAATTATTTTAATATACTTGTTCTTTTTCCTCAGTTTCTCTTTTTATTCATTATTATAGGGGCTTGCTCTCTGGGAGGGTGGAAAGGGGCAGGACATACTGGAAAATGTAGGTGATGTCAAGGCAAAAGATAGCAATAAAAATGTATTTTAAAAAACAAAATAAAGATTTTTATAAGATGGCAACTGGGTAGCAAACAAAATTCTTCTCAATAAAAGATACATCTACTGATTCATACCCACCAATTTTGGGGGTGAGGCTATATTTGGAGAGTATACTTGTACAAATGCCTGAAGAAAATAAATAGTAACAACTAACCAATAATGTCAGCAAGTGCTCATTTTATCCAAATCTGTGCCATCTCAGAGTCTGCCATGCTAGGTGAAGCCATTGGGAGTTTGGGGGATAGGAGGTGGGTTTATTAATGACCCAGAGATGAAGGTTATCATAGAAAGGACAAAAGCTCTATCACAGAAGAAATTATAATAAGGCAAACTTTCAGTTTATTCCAAGGAATTTAAGACCACATTAGCACAAAAATGGTTATCAGGTCCAGTTTAGGGCCTTGAAGGATATTCAAATGCCCCATTAGATGCATATTCAAAACCCTAGGAGAGCCCAACTATTTTATTCAGATATCTCCTCCCTGAAAATTAAATCAAAAGACCAGAGAACTAGAGCAGAAAGGTCCTTCAAAGGGAAAGTGCAGCTAGTCCAAAGAGCTCATTCTATGGATAAGGAACCTAAAGTCCAAAGAGGGGAAGTGTCTTGTCCAAAGTCACCCAGATAATTGGAAATAAAGATGAACACAGAGGCTCTGATTTCAAAGCCAAAGTTCTTTCCATTGGATCTGGGTTGGACAGAGCATGAATATCCTCTGTTAAACACTTCATCCATGAAGTGTATTAATGGGCATCAAAAACTAAAATTTCAAAATTGTCCCCCCCAAAAAAGCTTAACTGAAAGAATCAAACATTTTGATGGGTAGGAATTAATAACATAAAAAAGTACATACAAAACATCATTTAAGAGTGTGTGTCTCCAGGTCACATTCTAGTAGCAAATGTTGGCATTTGGAATGAATTAATTTTTTAAAAGGTAAAAATAAAGGAAAGGTGACTGCTTTCATTTTTAAAATACTGATGTTGAGTGTATCTTGATTCTTTGTGACCCCATTTGGAGTTTTCTTGGCAAAGAAGCTGGCAATTTGCCATTTCCTTCTCCAGTTCATTTTATAGATGAGGAAAATTGAAGTAAATAATGTCACCCAGACAGTAAGTGTCTCGGGCCAAATTTGAACTCAGGTCTTCCTAACTACCATGGGCTCTATCCACTGTACAATCTACTAGCCTAGAATGTTGATATCAATGTCCCAAATACAAGGGGAAATGTAAGAAAACTCTAAACAATTAATTCATACATCTCAAATGATTTCATGTTATGAGCAGTTGATATCCTATTTTTGTACCTGTTCTTACACAGTCAACAAAAAACTCTTAAGAGCAATCAAACTCTCCAAGAAAAACCTTGAGTCAAAAGAAATAGAATAAGAGATTAAGCAAATAAGAGTCCAAAGTCCTAAAATGAAGCATCTAAATTTAGCTCTCAAGTTACAAGCACTTGCTTGCAAGTTCCCACTAATTGATATCAGCTTAGCAGCCATCAGCTGGATCAGCAAGAACAGTCAGCTCCCTCAAGTTCCTAGTTTTGTTGTTTTTTTTCTACCTTCAGACAAAGGTGTTACCAAATCTGCTCAAATATTTTCCCTTTTACACATCTCTACCAATCCTACTGCTCCAATTCTGAGCAGAAAATGTGGTGGTGGGTTTTCTCCCCAATGCACATTTCCCCCCCTGGCATGCTATCTTGTTGCTAGCAGCAAAAGAAAAAGCCATTTGAGTCTTTTAGGAGAGAGGAGGCATCCTATTTGCCATAAGTAAAGGCAAGAGTGCACCTTGCTCTTAACAAATTAGATGGTGGGGTGGGGGAGGGAGCAATAGTCCTAAAATAGCTGCCCTATAATTGTCCCTTTTCCCTTAGTTTTGTTTGTTTGTTGTAAAGTAAATTATCTACTTTAAAAAGACTGGGGGAGGAAAGAAGCATATACACTTGCATTCATTATAAATATGAATAAAATAACCATCTTTATCTATAATAGAAAAGGATAATACATTGAAAGTCAGAAGACCTGAGTTCTATTGCTTGGGTAGGGGGAATTTAAACTCTCTGGGTTTCAGGTTCTTGATCTGCAAAATGAGAATTGAGGCAGAGAGAACAGTAGAAATATAAGTCCTGGGTCTCAAGAGTCAGGAAATCTGAAGGTGAATCCTGCTTCTAGCCATGGGACCAGCCACAACCTCTCAAGGACTGGGCTTCCTCATTTGTAAAATCCAGGGATTCTCTTCAACAAGCAATTTATTCAGGGCTGTCCTGTCTATGTGCTAGGTACTGGGGTAACAAAAAAAAAATAAAAGGCTTCAGACTGTATTGGGAGAGCCATCGGGTTCTTGTGTCTGATACTAGGAAAACTGTGAAGGGAGAGAATACCAAGGATGGAGGGAAGGAGCAAGGCTCCAAGGAAGAGGAAGGACCTCAGCAGAACCTAGGGGAAGGAGTACAGGAGACGCAAGTATTAAATTCAGGAAACATCTTGGTCAGAACATAAGAGTTCATGAAGGTATGAATGAAGGCCAGAAAGGGCAGGGAGCCAGAGACTGGAGAGTCTTGTGTGCCATGCTGAGTCTAGATTTTCTGCTACAGACAATGGGGAAGCTCCAGTGTAGCTTTCTGGAAGTATACAGCTCTTTAAATGGTGCTAGAACTTCAGGGATTGCTAATGTAAGAACAATAAAAATAAAGGTAAGAATTACTTGGCACATTTGCTCCAACTACCGCCAAGAGTTAAAAGGGAACTTGAGATCAGAAAGGCCATCAGAAAGTACCTGGAAGAGATAGGACAGCCCTTTCAGAAACAAGAATGTCAAGTGCGTGACCTTTTTTTAAGCCTATCTTCTTCCCCTCTGGTCCAGTTCTACAAATCAAGTGTGATCATGCTGCCACTCACTAAGGAAGTAGTAGTAGTTTTTGTTATTGGTGTTCAGTCATTTTTCAGTCTTGTTCAATTCTTCATGACCCCATTTGGGGGTTTCTAGGCAAAGATACTGGAATGATTTGCCATTTCCTTCTCCAGACATTTGACAGATGAGGAAATGAAGCAAACAAAGTTAAAATGACTTGCCTGAAGTCACACAGCTGGTGTCTGTAGCTAAATTTGAACTCAGGCCTTCCTGACTCCAAGCCTGATGTTCTATCCACTGCTACCACCTAGATGCTTTAGTGGTGGTGGTGGTGGTAATAGGTAGCATTTCTATAGTGCTTTGAGATTTGCAAAACCCACAAAGTTTTATCTCATTTGATCCTCAGGACAACCCCTGCAGTGCTATTATTATTATCCCCATTTTACAGTTGAGGATACTGAGGCAGACAGAGTGGTTGTTCAGGATCACATTGCTAGTCAAGTATCCTCAGCAAAATCTGAACTCTGGTCTTCCCAGTTCCATGGGTCTAGCACTCTATCCCCTCTCTTCCCTTAGCTGCCATTTCAATTCCATAATTTGTATTCCATTATGATTTAAACAAAAGGAAACAGCACAAATTCCTGTCCTCCATAACCTTGTAATCTAGCTGGGGATGCCGTCTAAGCAAACACCGGGGAAAACCACAACGGGCCAACATGGACTGTGAGTGAGTGCCAAGAAGAGTCCAGCATCGGGATTGTGGGCTGGGAGCAGAGGAGAGGACAATCGCGGAGCAGTCGGGGCTGGAGCAGGGAGTCTTCCCTGGCCCAGGGAGGGTGGAGTCAGATGAGAAGTGATAGAGGCAGCAGGGATCCCAGCTAGTGGCAGAAGAGGAAAGAACACAATGTGAAGTTCCCTCACCTGGCTGACCTGCACATACTCTCCCCAGGTTGCCAGATAAGTTTCCTTTCTAGTTCTCTAAACAAAGGTTCAGGAAAAGCCTCCTCAACTTGGGGACCGGAGCCATCCCTTGCCAATACCCAGGGCTGCCGGGATAATAGCAGGACCTAAACTTACCAGTCCCTGTTCATGTCTTAGCTCCTAAATTGGCCTTTATGGATAAATGTCAAAAGCACCACAGCTTAGCAGAAATATAGTTGTTGCATTTCCACCAAAGCCTTGACAAACTGAGTTGAGATAATCCCTAAAAAAATCCTGGGGCAAGCTAAATGGCTCCACTTAATAGCTGTGTGACTGTGGACAAGTCACTTAACCCTGTTTCCTTCAGTTTCCTCATCTGTAAAATGAGTTTGAGAAGGAAAATCGCAAACCACTCCAGTATCTTGCCAAGAAAACCCCAAATGGAGACTCAGGAAGACTAGAACACAACTCAGCATGAATCCCCAACTATACTTGCTTTCTAACCTATTAGATTAGCTTCATGGTTCTTATCAAACCCAGAAGAGCAACAGATGCATCCAACCCCCTTCCCTGTTCGCTCCGTTTTACCTTGGGATGGCTGGGGGGGCAGCTGTTTGTGTCTTTTGCTAAGTTCTTAACTGAGGGAGGCTTTGAGTGGTCTATCTGCAGTCACGAGCCACAGAGACAGTGGCACTGGTGTGCCCATCCACGTGGGCAGGCCCTGGACCACACTTCCTTTGTACTCTTCAGGAATGGCCCAAGGCTGTGTTTCTCCCAGCCATTCATAATCATCCTCCTAAATGCACAGTACTTCTCCACAGAGTACTTAAGGAAAACTCGCTAAACCAAATGCTTATCATCCTTGGGATTTGTCACCTTCCTGAAGCTAGTTAACCAACTGGCCAAGCCAGTAAGACTACAATTAAAAGGGATATAATTGTGCATATGCATGCTAGCCCCTTAATTTCCATCGAATAAGTATTTTTGTGCTTTCAGGCTCATGCATGCAGTTATAACAGCTAATCTGTTTACACTTGCTCCTTATAGTCAGCTTCTCGAAAAAGAAAATGTAGTCCTAAGTATAGATCATTCAAGATTCCAAAGGTCATTCTTCTTCTGATATAGTCATCAATATTCTAAGTGTCAAAGAGGTATGGGGATGGAAATGTCCAGTGAGCTCTTCACTCCAAAACACCTGAGAATTGCTGGCATGTGTAGGCAGTGCAAAAACTGTGCTTATAAGTTACAAACAAAACACAGTCCACGTATTCAACATTAATCCTCTAAATGACCTGTTTATCTTCTGTCTCCCTTACTTCTAAACCTTCAAATCCTTGACCTCTACCTCAAGAGTTCCTTCTAATTTCTTCCCCAAAAGGGCTCTTCAGTTTTGCAAACCCAAACTAAAGTCCTATCTTATAATAATAAATAAAGTCTTATTATTAAATGCTCATTCTGGAATTGATCAGAAGTAACTTCAGTTTCAGTGGATTTGTAGACAGTATTCTCTCAAAGAAGATCCTAGGAAGAGTTTTCTGGAGAGTGTTGTCCAACTTTCCGGGTGAATTCAACATAAAAAATGCAATAGAGGGAGCAGCTGGGTGGCTCAGTGGATTGCAAGCCAGGCCTAGAGACAGGGGGTGCTAGGCTCAAATCTGGCTTCAGACACTTCCCAGCTGTGTGACCCTGGGCAAGTCACTTGAGCCCCGTTGCCTTGCCCTTACCACTCTTCTGCCTTGGAACCAATACAGAGCATTGATTCCAAGATGGAAGGTAAGGGTTTTAAAAAAAAATGCAATAGAGCCATATAACCCTGAGCAAGTCACTTAACCCCAATTGCCTAGCCCTTGACACTCTATCTTAGAAATGGTCCTAAAACAAAAGGTATGAGTTTAAAAGAAAACAACTGCAAAAGATTTACTACTTCTAGTCTGTTTGCCAGCTTTTTTTTCTTTGTTCTCATGATATGTCACAACATGTACCAATAGAATATAAGCTCCTCCAGGGTAGGAACTGGCTTTTGTTTTTGTATCTCCATCAATTAAGATACCTAGCACATGGAAGACCATTTTAAAACATCCATTGAATGTACATTGAATGAGCCTTTAAAAAATTTAACAAACTCTTAGCTTTCCTAAACTTTGGATCCAAAGGTATTTTAGATAATGTTAAAATCAATAATTCTTTCTAATTACTTGTGGACCCTCAATCTAGGGAATCTCCCCATCTCAAAGTATTTTCTAGGAAGTATTGTCATCACCATGCTGCTCACTTTAACTAAACCACCTCCTCTCTCCTTTGGATGGAGGGCTAGCATATAGATTATTGAACTCCTCCCAATACCTTCCTTTATAGAGGACTTTGTAGTCTATTCCAATTTGCTTCCATTGCTCTGCCTGGTTTCAACTCCATGGAACAAGATGCCTCCACATCAAGGATTTTCCTCATTTCTACCTACATCACTCACCATCCACCGCCTTACCCCTTTCCTGACTCCTTTTGTGTATGGTCACCCATTAGATGATAAACTCCTTGAGAGCAGAGCTTGTCTTTATTAGTTGTATACCTAGCACTTAGCATAATGCCTGACACAGGCATTAATAAACAGATTGGATTGGATTATTATCTCCATTTTACTGATAGAGAAGCTCATGTACTGCAGTGAATGGATGACTTGTCTAGAAAATAAAAACCAAGAAGAAAATTTAGGTCTTTTGACAGTAAATGCAGAGTTGGGCCAATTCAGCTAAATTGTTTTGAAGACTCCTTGATGTGCATGTGCCAGAGAAAAGATAGCTTCTCAATGATACCAGGTTTTGGAACACCCTTGTGGCACAGTACCAGGATGCCAGTCCTTGGCATTTTGCCCTCCCAGGATAAGTTAATAATGGGTATTTTGTAAAGCACCTTTCATCCAAGGCTCTCCAAGTATGTTTTACAAACACAGACCTATCATGGTTGTCTAATTATCATTCCCCATACAGAGTGAGAAAATTGGAGCAGAAATAGGTGGAGAAAAACTTCTATCCCACGACCAATGGCAAAGACAGGCAGAGACCCTCAGGGCTTCTCTTTCACCAGTAAATGTATCTTACTATTTTATAATGAAGTTGAAAAAAATTTTCCTGGTGGTTTAAAAGCTGAAGGGAGGAATCTGGGATGGGATGGAGGGCAAGAACAAGGTTGGAGGCACAGAACAGAGAAGTTAGTTTCGTAGAGAAATGGACAGGAATATACTAGATGGGAGAAAATACTGAGCCTGAAGAATTCTGGATACTACATAAAATCCTTCCCTAATAAATATGCAAATACTGTGATTGATAGACACACACACACACACACACACACACACACACACACTCACACACACACACACACACACACACACACACACACACACACACACACACACACACGGCATTATAGAAATCATTAGCTGTGGTCAAATCTCTGGGGTATCTTAAAATGTACATTGCCCATACATGGGATTAGACTGGAAGACAGTTATTTTACATTCTACACAAACACACTGCCCATCTCTGATGGTAATGTCCCAAAATATCCTACTACTATAATACAGAAGGAAATGGAGAGTGTGGAATAGGGGATATGGCCTAGGTCTCCAAGCTAGGACAACTTGGGATCAAGTCTAACAAACATCAGCTGTGTGATCCTAGGCAAGTCACTGATAATTAGAAAAGCACAAATCAAAATAACTTGAGTTGCCCAGTGACTTGACATGGATGACAAAAACACTCACCAGTGCATCATAATAATGGCCAATCTTGGCCTTGAAAAGAATTGAGAGATGCCTCTGCCTCCCTGCTTTACAGAAATGGAGGACTATGATTGGCTGTGAAATACTGCAGACACACGGTCAGAAGAATGGCCCTCTTAGGCAAGGTAGGAGAAAGCATTTAGTACTTGATCTTGAATACAGCTTGTTTGGCATATTAGTTCGCATGTTGTCTCTTCCATTACACTGTAAGCTCCCTGAGAGTAGAGGCCGTGGTCTGCTTTTTTTGTGTCCCCTGTGCTTAGCACAGTGAAGGGCACATACTAGAAAGTTAATAAAAGTTGACTGACTGAAATGAAGGTGATAGAGATACAGAGATAAACTATCAATAAAAATTTATTCCCCTTGACAAAAATGTTCACTCCAAAATAAATTATTATACTGTGTAAAATATACATAGTATATACTGTGTATAGTACCTTATGTTTATTTGAGGGTCTCCCACAACTATACTCTTAGAATTCCTCTCTGTGAAACTTGTTTTTTATTGAAAAGGACTGCATCTCCTCTATCCATGCTCTCCTGCAAAGTTACCAATACATATTTGTTAACACAATCCTTTTAACATGGCTCAGTATGCTTCCAACAGCAGAATAAGATGGATTTTTCACTCCAGAGATGCCAAGTTGGTCAAACAGTGAACAAATAAAATACTACAGTCCAATAATTGTTAATACCCTTATAGGAAAGGTTGCAATTCATTAGTTTATCACTATAGCTTAATTCATTTGGGGGGAAAAAAACCAAAAACCAGACTAGCAAATAAAACGCCTCCCATCACAAAAATACTTCATTCTATAAAATACCTACCTAGGTTTGCTTATTTTAAGAGATGACCCTAGTGTTCTTATAAAATAGAGAAATAACAGATTCATAAGATCACAAATTTAGTGCAGGATTTTGGAGGGCATCAAGTCCTTGAGAAGCTAAGTGACTTTCACCAGGTCACAGAGCTAGTATGTGTCTGGAGCAGTATTTGAACTTGTTTTTCCTGAATCCATCCCTTTATCCACTGTTTCACATACTGCTCACTAATAACTTTGGTCTGATTTCTAAAGTCAGCATCTAACAGTAAAGGATGTAAAAATGGTAACAGCTAATATAATGAATAAGGAATTGAGAAGTAGGGGATATTGTGGCCTATGTCAGGCAAACATAAATATGAAGGCATGAAAAGTGTGTTTTCACCCTAAATCCCCTATTATTATATTAGTCCTCTTTTTAAAAATCAATAGACCATTCAGTTAACTCATTTCTACATAACCAACATTCAGTTCCAGAATTTCAAAACTAAAATAGCTAAATGACTATTATTTAGTTAAATTCAAGTTACATGTATGGTGAAGAGATGCAAAGAATCCAAAGCCAAAAAAGATCTCACTTCAGATGATGCCTAGCTAAGTCCTGGATGGCACTTCAGAATTATTCCTCCATTTTGAAACACACCAAGATCATAGCAACTTTTTATCATTATCATCAATAAATTCCCCATAATTTAAGCCAGAAGCAAATGGAAATGATAACAAAATTTAAGAAAACTCTACCACCTGTATGTTGTTCAATATGGCCCTTTTCATTATTAAATAATCATTTATTTTTTAATGGAATCAATTCATATTATATTTTATCAAACAATGTCAGCCTAGGAGTACTGTATTAATCATCTTGACAAAACTTGCATATTAACTGGCAAAGATTAAGCTATTGAGCTTCCAATTTATAGTCTGAAGATGGAGGGCTTCTGGGGAGTACTGCTTAAGGCGTAAGTATTAGAAGTGAAAGAATGGAAAGATGGGAAGTATGGGAGGAAAATATGGTATGGAGCTTGAATTGAACAAAAAGAAGTATCTCTTTAATAGGAGCCACTTGTTTAAATAAAAATTGCAAATTTAACC
This sequence comes from Gracilinanus agilis, assembly GCF_016433145.1. Lineage (NCBI taxonomy): Eukaryota > Metazoa > Chordata > Mammalia > Didelphimorphia > Didelphidae > Gracilinanus > Gracilinanus agilis. Next base: position 124,387,996 of record NC_058132.1, on the reverse strand, counting down.
AGCCCCTAAGGCTGCATGTGGCATTCTTCATTTAGTGGTTAACTTGCTACCACTAATTGAGAACAGAAGAAACTTCCTGTATCCTATATTTTCAACTGTTCTGTTCCAAGTGACAGATTTAAGATGCAAATGAGAAATTAATCAATAAAATGCCCACAAATGAGCTGATTTTCCCTCTAAAATGTTTAAAGCAAGAACATCATTTTTGAAGCACTCTGGCTTACGTGAACTTTCTGCTTTGTCAAATTCTGGGTTTGTTTGTTTTTTTTAATTCTGTAACAAATCAAAGTTGAGAATTATTGATGGTGGTACTAATGATAATAGGCAAACAGTCATGGATTGGAGCCAAAAACTACAAACAGTATAGAAATTCACACAAATTCAGCAGCCTGTTTTATTTACTTCTTTTCTTTTCTTTGGAGTCAGGATGGAGGGGGAAAGGTGAGAGGGAATCATCTTCTATATACTATTCAAGTACTAGAAAAGTAATCCCAAAAGATTTGACAGGGAAAAAATGTAGTTATCCAGGCCAAGCACACCAAAAACAAACAAAAGAATGCAAAAGCCCCCAAAAGAATAAGCTAGAATAAATATATGCATAAATACATATATAAATCCAAATGCAAGAATGCGAACTAAAGCATTCCATTACAATACTCTCTTAACATTGATTTTTTTCTGATCTCAGTTAAAAAAAAAAAAAAAAAAAGCATGCCCATTTGACCATCATCTAGCAGAAGTCAAAGAATTAAAATCTCCTTTGTATATTCTACTCACATTCCAATTTGGCTTTTTCCTGTCTTCCCTCAACACTGGTGGAATGAGCCAAAATTCGCATTCCATGCCATCACAGGAAGCAAAACAAGGGAATTCCAAATTGAAAGATTCAAATCCCCCAGCGGGGCTAAATGGATAGCAAAGGGCAAGCCCGGAGTTTGGCTGCACCAGCTCCCTTTTGGGGACAGAAATACTATTAACATATTTATAGACAGGATGGGTACTCATAAATCTAAGTACTTCACTTCATTATTAGGGAGAATGGCTATTAAAATTCAATGATGCCAAGTCTAAACATTTCTGCAGTTCTTTCAGGATGCAAGCTCATTTGCACAATAAATGTGGTCTAACAACTCACTCCAGCCTAATCAGTCGGCTGAGTTTAAACAGACAGTGATGAGCAAGTGAAACTCCACCCACCTTAGCTGGCCATGAGGCTACAGCTTGGGGGCATTTCTGGTGGAAGACGCTGTCACCGCTGGCATTTTATGTTAAAATAACAAAAACAAAACCAGAAGCATATATGGACAAATATGCTTTTGGAAAGTTTGCTTGGTAAAAGCCAATGTCTTTTTTCCCCCAGCACTGCAGTGTAAAAGGTATTCTTGAGAAACCAAGCCAATAATTAAAAACCTGAGAGCAAATGAAACTGAAGAAAAAACTTCTCTGTTCCAAAATCCCAAGGCGCTCTTTGAGCAGTTAAGTATCACAGTGGATTCAGCTTTATGAAAGTAAGAAGTCTAATGCATTCCCAAGGGGGAAGAATAGTTTTATTTCATTTTGGTATTCTTGACCATCCCCCCCCTCTTTTTTTTTTCTTTAAGAAAAGTGCTGTTTGAAATACAAGTGGAAATGCAAATAAGAAACTTAAATGCAGCATTAATTTGAGACCTCAAAATTAGCCAATCCAGACTGAGATAGTACTCATGCATTTACATGACTAAACATGGTTTTATCCTTTTCTCATGTTTTATAGCAGTTACAGTTAATCTGGGAACCATAACTTTCAGATGCCTTGTCTTTTAATTGTGTGCATATTTTGACCACAAAGTAAATTAAGGATTTGCTATGTGTATGAATATATTCTGTGTGCCTTACTTCCCAGGACTGAGACCACTGTAGGCACTTAATAAAGGCTTCTTAGAAATAGAAAGTATGAAGCACCCAAATTCATCCATGTTTACTCCAATAACTTTAATTTATTATTCCAAACCTGCATCAATCCAAGTGTGGTTTAAGAAAAATGTGTGTGTGGGGGGGAGAAAAGTTAGAATAACTTCATCATGACTAGGTTTCGACATTGATTGTTACATTCCCTCTATTAAATTATAAATTACCCTATTTTTGCTCTGATGCAAAGTGAGCAAAGTTACCTTAAGAAATGCAGTGGTACCAACTGCAACCTTTAATATTCAAACCACTTATTATTAAGGAGTTTAAAACTCAACCAGGCTGAACAGATGATCTTCCAGAATATTTACTTTTGGTTTGCAAGCAAAAGAGTTCTAGCTGAAAAAGTAAAGAAGGTCAAGTCATTGGAGGATCAAGGGTGCCATCTTGAAAATGACAAAAATAGTTTGATATGAAACCATTAACCCAAACACCCATGGTTGAAGATCATATCATTATAATTATAGCTGATTAGAGTTTAAAGGTTTAAAAAGCTTTGTATAAATTATTTCACTTGTTCAAATCAACTACTTATTAAATTTGGCTCCATTAAGATCAGGACTCTCTTAGTTAATATCTTTGTATCCACCCTTTCCTTTCCCCTTCTCTTTCTTCACTGGGCACAGGGTTTTATGCATAGTAGATACTTAATGTTTGTTGAATAAATGAATGAGTGAGCTTTGATGATATTAGCACCAATCTGGTATCAAAAATATACTTGCTGCAGATGGTGGCTGTCATGCTTTTGCAATTCTTTTTCATCTAAATTCAGTTGTAATTTTTAAAAAAGAAAGGGAGGGAGGGAGGGAGGGAAGGAAGGAGGGAAGGAAGGA